>NC_071572.1:65767567-66088400 GCF_024509145.1 Vidua macroura
ACAGAAAAAATGCAAAACCCAGATGAAACAAAAGCTGAGGAATCAGAAACTGCAAGATGCAGAGATTTTACTAGTCTTGCAACAGAAAGCAGTCCTTTTGAGAGGAAGGATAACACAAAGGATCACATGTGCCATTCTCCAGAGCTTTTTATGAGTGACATGACTATCCTTGGGCTAAAGCCAGAAAAGATAAAGAAGAAAAAGAAAAAAAATAAGCTGGACCAGCACACAAATGAAAAATCCACCCCCAAAAAATCTTGTAAAAAGAGGCAGTCCTCTGAGTCGGACATTGAAAGTGTAATGTACACAATTGAAGCTGTGGCCAAGGGGGACTGGGGTGCTGAGAGATTCACGGATACTCCCCGCAAAAAAAATCGCCCTGTCTCAAATGTGAAGGGAAGCATGTTGGATACAAAATCACCAAAGAAAAAAGTGAAATCAAAAGAAAAGAAAACATCAAAGGAGAAACCAATGGAGACCACCAAAGAATCCAAACCTCCCAACTTCCTTAGTATTGAAGCAGGCAAGGAAGTACTGTGTGAGGCTTCTGATAACATCAAAGTGGAACCACTGACCCCAACAGAAGAGGTGGTACCCCAAAGCTTACCAGAACAGGTCAAAACTGAGGACAGTGACTGTGTTAAAAAGACAGAAACCTGTGGCTCCAGGAAATCAGAGAGATCTTGCAAAGGTGCTCTTTATAAAACTCTGGTGTCAGAGGGCATGCTCACATCTCTGCGCGCTAATGTGGACAGAGGTGGGTGGCTTTGAGTGTTTTATTTACAGCATGAACTGCAAAAGCCTGTCTGGAGTGGGAGGAAAAGCAAAAATCCATGTTTGAGCTGGAGTTTGAGCAGTGTGGGAATGTTGTGTCTGGCCACCTGAGATACTAGGGACAGGTAGAGTGACTGGACTCCATATTCTAGGGCAAGTCTTTTGAAGTCTTGCGATCTGTGTTCCTGCTTACCTCACAAACTCCTAACTGCTCTCATTTTGTCTTTCATTATCTGAGTTTTAGCTTCTTGACTGAAGGCTTTGTTGTTTAATTTGTCAGCCTGCTGACAGATATGTGTGGGACTTGTGATGTACGTAACCCCAAACAATTACCTTGTTTCTATATAAGCAACTCTTGTGGTTGTGAGCATAGTTCTCAATCCTGCAAGGAGCAAATGTGTTCTGGTTTTGCTTTGGTTGTTAGTTTTGCTGTAGGCAGTAAGTGAGAACCCTTTATCTTGTGGAAGGATAAATTTGAGATAATATCTGGAAGCTTTCAGTGAAATGTCTGGAAGTGTATTTTTCCAACTGGTAGATTTATATGTGTAATTAGAACACTTAGAAAAGAAAAAAATATGTTTGTAATTTAGGGAAGCTTATTACTGTATATCTCTTCATCTTTTTCTTCTTTATACCTTAAGAGATCCCATCTTTTAAGATAGTCCAGGAAAAGCCAGGACAGGGGATGCAGAATAGTTGTCAATATCATCATTGCCCAGTTTAAAATGAAAAATGTTTTGTAACTGCCTTAAAGGTCAGGCTTCATAAGTTGCCATACTCACTGGGTATACAAGTTTCTTCTGAGACTACTTTGTTTTGGAATATTTTTCTAAAGATGAGAAACAATTTTCTGCCTTCATCACAGGAAAAAGAAGCTCAGGAAAAGGTAACTCCTCAGATCATGAAGGATGCTGGAATGAAGAAATCTGGGCCTTTTCCCCAAGTGGGACAAGTGGGAACAAAAAACTGAAAAAGACTAAGCCAAAGGAAGAGTTTGTTTTTGGGTAAGTTGTGGCTTAACACTGTTTGATGTTTTAGTTAGGTCAGCCTAATAATTTAAGAGTGAGTCCTCCTCACTGCAGCTAAGTGACCTGCATCTAACACACAAATAATCACAATTCCAAAAATGAAAAACTCTGTCGGACTGAGTCATGCTCTAAATACCCATCGTTTATATAGCAAAGTAATTCCTTTGAGATCTTTCCTGGTTTACACCACTATAAGTGAATTTGAATGGTGTTATTTGCTCAGTTCTAAACAAACCACTCAGTTCTAAACAAACCCACAGCTCAAAAGTAGTGAAGAGGGTTACTTACATTTTCAGAGTACTTTGCAAGCACTATTTAAAGTTCTGTGTAGGTGTTCAATCATCATAAACCAGATTAGACTAGAAAGAATAGATCTCTTTCTCCACTTGGAGAGATTGCTTACAGAGGAATAGTAAACAATGTTCTTATATTGGCAAATAATTATGATAAATATGTCATTTTTCTATTGTAGAGAAAAGATATTTAAACTGTTTATGTCCACCATGATGAAATTAAATATCTCTTAAAAACAATTAATGAGTATAGATGCATTAAAATTTAGCAAGGCTCCACAGAATTACTTTTCTAGTATACAAGTGATTTTTGTCAGAGTATTACAGATGTATTTAGCTGTAGGTGCAGTAGTTCAATCTGGGTAGCCATTTATACTTGCAAATTCTTGCAGATGGGAAAATGTATTTTAAAGGGGGAGTTTTTCCATATTTCATGCTTAAAATTATAATATGTTTGGGTTTGCAGGTTTGCAGTACCCTTTTTACAACCTAGTTTATGTGACATCTAATTGCAGCTCAGTTTCAGCAAACATATTAAATCTGTGGGAATCCCCAAGTCATGTTTATTGGAATAGTCAAGAAAAAATAGTTTAAAAAAAATGGAACACTGCATTTTTAGAGCTTTGTATAAGTTTGGGAAATATTTTAAGTTGAAAGAATGAAAACTTTTCCCACATAATGGTGGGAAAACTAATCACATCTCCTAGCATAAAAGAAGGTAGTTGTAAATTATTTATTCAACAAGTACCTAGGAAAATTGCCTAAATCATTACTTCAACGATACCCTCATTAGCTGGCTGGATGAGAAAATACATATTTTCCAATCTTTCATCTTTATTCAGTTGCATCATTAAAGAATATTATTTAGTGAACTCTGTAAAGGTAGAATTAAGAATGTGTGAAGCATAAGTGCTGGAGAAGGTATCCCATATCCCATTTCATGACCTGATCTTCTGGCTACTTGAAGAGCTGGTTTTACCTCTACCTGCTCCACTTAACTCCCTCAGCTCCCTTCAGCATCACATTTCAGCCTCATTTTGTACATGTGTTGGTGAAAGGGTGCTCACCCCTTCAGAATGACATCATTTTCATCATTTTCCCTGTGTGCTCTTACCTTCCCCATCAGTAGTTTCCCACATTTCCCTGATATTCTGGTTCAGATGTGCTTTCCCCATGTAGAGCCCACTCCTTTGCAAAGCAGGGCTCTACCTGCATGTATCTCTGGCAGGACTAGGTTGTGCAGCATGAACACCTCAGCTCAGCTGCACATGTCTAATCAGGCCTCTGAGAGGCTCTTAAAATTCATTACAGTGTGAATGATTTTTTATTTCTTTAAAGAATTAATCGCTTACACAGAGATAGCAGCACTCCCCATTGCCTGCACATCACACAAGTTATAAATTCCTAGCCAGGAAGGTAGCTCATCCACTGTCTCATGAGGTTTGGCCTTCCCAATTAGAGCTGCAGCCCCTCACATGCCCTTGGGGCAGGAGCTGAGGCAGGTGGGAACAGACAGTGGGAGAGGAGCTGAGTCAGAGCAGAAAATCAGATGGCTTTGTGGTTGTCAGGGAACATCTGTGTGGAAGAGAAAAAGGTAGCAGTACCAAGCAGTACTGATGTCAGAGACCTTTGTGATTCAAAACCAAAATAAAACATGTACGCAAACAAACAAATCTCACCATGCACCTGGTCTGCAAAGAGCCAAGGCTGTATTTTAAGATGGAAAATTGCTTCCTGAGAGAAATAATAATTAAGGAGAAAAAAATGAGGTTTCTTTCTGTGTACCAAAGCTTTCAAAATGCAATTTGTTTGATGTGTTGCTTCAGAAAGTATAGAGAAGTACCATGTTTCTTGTGATACTTCTAAGTGTATAAGGGCCATCCTTCCAACAGTCATGCCAACTTCTGTCAAGTTGAGGTTTTTCATAGCAAGGAGAATTAAAAACAAGTGAAAGATGTCATTGTTCCCCTATCATTGACAGTGCTATTTATAACCTGCCTAACTGTGTGCTTGCCTTTTACTAAAACACAATTTCTACTTCTGCCTGGATGCAAAAATTTGCAGGAACAGAGTGCTTATGCAAGCCAGTGTAATCATTACAGCTGGAAATGCTGTGCCATCCTCTTTTGAGTGCTTTGTTTTCTTCCGACTGTTAGGAACAACCATACCTTGTCTGTGGATTTCTTGAGTTGTAGTTAATCTGCTGACAGTAACTCAGGTTAAGCTGCAGTATGAGGCACATTGGCTTTCATGAAAGCATAAACTAGTTGCATTTTTCATCTCACAAATGAAATACGAGGAGAGAAAATCTAACCACACAGAACAAATACAAAACTAATTCCCACCCCAAAGCTTCATGTTTCAGAATAGCCACAGAAGATTGATTAGTTTGACATTCTTCTTCTGGTTTGAAATGCTGTTTTCATTCTGGTGTAAGAAGTTTTATGTGAAGTTGTTTTATTGGTTTATTTATTGTTTTTACTGTCTTTGTTCATTCCCCTCATAGAACAGACAAATCTCTTGTACAAATCTGTGCAGCAAATGGAGCTAAATGTCACCAGTATGACATTGTTTTTTGTTTTTTTTTTGTTTTGGTGGTTTTTTGTTTGTTTGTTTTTTTGGGTTTTTTTTGGTTTTTTGTTTTTTTTTAATTTTAACATATGCTACTACGGTAATCAATTTGCACTGTTACAAATGCAGAAGCAGAAATGTATATTCTTATTCCAAAGTTTGATTAATATATACTGGTTTGGTGTTTACAGTGTGTGCACTTACCTGATTTTCCCCTCTGTGTAGAAGGGTGTGTGTGTATACACAGACATGCTCTTAAACAATATATTTTTTTCTCCAGAAAGAGTTACATTTAATTTGAATGGTTTTGTTTCCCATTCAGCTTAGCAAAATTGGAAGAGGAATTTGCAAAGAAATTCAACAGCCTCCCTCAATACAGTCCTATTACCTTTGACAGGAAAAATTCAGCTGTCTCAAGGAAAAAGCGAAAGATTGGAAGCGGCTCATGTGAACTACCAAAATCCAACAAAGGTAAGTTGCCAAGTGCAGGAAGTTCTTAAACAACGGCAGTGCTGTAACAAGCTCAGGAATTTATATATTCTTACTTTACTGTTACCAGTTGAAAGTCTGAAGTCAAAGAATTACCTAGCACTAAAGTTAGTGGGTTCTCATCTGGTTTAGTTTTCAGGCTGATTGTTTTCACTCTTGATTCCTGGTTTTCATGATAAGTAGAACTGGGTAGAGTTTGTACATGAAATGTATTTCTCATAGCAAGAAAGTTTTTCAAGAAAATCAGTATTTGTGAGGTAAGTAAATTTGACAAGTTTTTCCCGGGAGAAGATGGGAGGAAAAGGGCATATGATCAAAGGTTGTATTTTCTAAGCTTAGTTTTATGGCAGTTCTAATTTCACTGTAATTTTAGTGTCTGTAAATTAAAATATAAAATACCAGAGATGTCTGAATGAAACATCTGAAATTATTCTTCTATCAAGATTATAGTTCTGTCACAAGTTTTGAGTAAAAATGCCCTGATGTGATTAAAACAAAGAGGACATGAAAACCAATTCCAAACCCAGCTCCATTGCTGAGGCTCATGGAGGGAGAAACTCATCACACACTTGGCTATTTTTTTGTATAGACAGCCTGTGACAGAGGTGGTAGAGAAGTGACAATGTGGTAGGGTAAAACTACTTTTATACCATGGCAGAAATACTGGTGCAAATATACAGTATAGAAGCATCACAAAATGAAGGAATTATATACCAGTAATTCCACAAGATAAAAGGATGCTCAAAAGGATCCTCATCAGGCACAGTTTGCAATGTGAAGTTGGTTTCCTTTTCTGCAACAATGGTAGTTCCACTGACTGACAGGCTTTAAGATCTAATACGGCTGTTTTAGCCAGGTGACCCTGGATTAGATCTACGCCTTTTGAATGCTTCACAAATAATCACATTACAGTGTGCAGGATTGAGCAGCTGTTCTTTCCTAGTGCATGCCAGTTTTCCTATTGATTTTTGTAATTAGATGTGGAACAGCCACTTTGTAAAATTAGACTTGTGCTAATACTGTTATGGTTTGACACTGGCGCAATGCCAGCGCTCTTTTGAAAATAAACTTTCTTAAATAAATGCTGTGAGATGTTATCAGGAATAGAGTAGACTAGGCCTAAACTTAATAACAAAGGAAAAAAACTTTACTAAACTACTACTATAGAAGACACACACACTAAATTTAGGATGAAGACCTTCTAAAACACCCCTCCTCCTCCCAATTTCTAAAACAACTACTATGAAACATTACCCAGGATTCTTGATCAAATTACTACTTTTCAGATAATTAATACTCAGTCTATTAACGGAGAGAGAAGTCTCTCTTGCGCCATAGACCGCCCCCCCCCCCCCCGCCCCAGGAAACACAGTTGCCACCTCCTGTGTTTCCATGTCACACATAGCAACCACCAGAGAAAATCTGTCAGTGTGACACTCTCCTTTCCATGTCACAGTGCTCTCACTACCATGCATGGACAGATTGCCCATAGGGCTCCTTTAAGGATGCTTTGCCATGGACTAAAAGAGACAACAGTTCAGCATCTTATCTTGTGACCACAGTCCCTCCCAGTTTCCCCTGGGGCTAAGGGTCCAGGAACAGAGATCATCTTCTTCTTGAAGACAGAGGGCATCACCATTCCCTCTTCAGCTTTCCTCTGTTCTTGTCATTCTTGGTGGTTGCTGAAGCAGGTCTCTTTGGGTCACCACTGCATCCCCCTAAAATGCAGTTTCTATTGCAGGAGAATTTGGTTCAGTCTATGGCTAACAAGAAAAGTCCAGCCAAAAGCTACTCCATCATCTCCTCCTACCTAAAAGTTTCTTCTTCTAACCTCTCAGGTCCCGGACTGTCTCTTTTCTACTACAAATCAAGGAGGAGTAATATTTTATAAAGCCTTCATTTCTCAGGAAAGGGTTAAAAGTTCAGACTCCCTGGGCAGCTGAAATCTCTGCCCAGCACTCTGGACTCTTACACTGGGCATCATCCCCTCCCTTTCTCCTTCTCTGCCGGCAAATTTCTAAGTGCCGTGAGGCTCTCTGTCTCTTTCCCTCTGGTGGGGGGGGACAAAGGCATCTTCACTTCTTTCTACCCTTCTGTCCGCAGGAGCTGGCTCGGTTTCAGACCTTCAGCCCCTTCAGCCTACCTGGACAAGGCCGCATGGCTTCCCCTCCCCCACCCAGCCTGAGGCTGGGCTGGGGAGAGTCTGCACTCTCTGAGGACTAAAACTAAAGAGAGAGTTCCCCTGAGAGTTCTTACTTTTAACCCCCTGTGTTCTCAGAGGTGTGTCCATACTTTCAGTGGTCACTCTAAGTGCCAATATCCAAACCTGACTACTGATTAGTTTGACCCAACTTCTTAAAAAAAAATTCACTTCCATGTCAAACCACAACAAATACCAAGCTGGTTCTGACTTCAGCTGCCTTTAATTTTGTTTTATGGTATGTATTTGACAGAACTTCTTAAATGAGCATGAATGAATTGCTTTACAGCATGATAACACACTGGTAATTAAGCAACATTTGTTGAGAAGAAAACCTCTTCAACTACAGTAATCTAGCAATTGAAGTTGTAGTAGCAGCTCATTGGATTTCTCACTACAGTATTTACCTGTTCAGGTGTCTGGATGTTTAAAAATCCTGCAGGCCCTGTGTTGTTTGGGAATGGTGGGCTAGAATTCTGCCTCAAGCCAGGTAGCTCAGAACTGCATTCTGCTTTTGGATAGGCTCATACAGGAGAGTTTAGTTTTTATCTTTGTTAGCATCACTTAAAGAACTTTGGAATATATTTGGCCTTGTCTCAAGGGAAGGTCAAAAATATAACTGCAGGCTGGTTACAAGCCTGATATGAGTAGCTTTGGCACAGCCCTGCAGAGACAGTCATGGAGCATTTGCCTCTGGCTGACAATAAGGGCTCTTTAAATTAAGCCAGCTGATTTTTCACTGAGCAGATGGTAAACAGTCACATGAACTTTTCCACCCACTGAGCTGTGGGGTTGCAACAAGCAGCCCCAGGGCAGGAATATCGGACAGTAACACTACTCCTTCTGTAGTGAGCATCTAACCACAGCCCCAAACTAAATCCAGACAGAGCTAGTGGTACCTGCTCCTATTTGCAGTGAATGTTGAATTCACACACTTAAGCTGGGCAAGCTGACAGTTCTGTGGCAGTCATTCCAACTCCCTGAAGAGCAAGGTACAGTCAGCTCTCAAGAGGTAGCTGAAAAACTTTCCAACAAACCATTTTTCTTCTGGAAAAGAAGGATTGCTAAAAAGTAAATATTCAATGGCAATGGGTCAATTTTAAATGTGTTGTATTTTCTTAGGATGTGTAAAACTAGGATGTGAGTTGTGGATTTGAAATGATCTGATCTACAGTGCATACAGGCAAGCTTACTAGCATAGTATGGTTTGTTCCAGTTGAGTCAAACATTTATTAAGCTCAATCCTCAATTTAATTTGTGATGTACTGACAATCCATTGAGCCTCATTGTGCTGTTGTCTCGTGAAGTGTGATGGATATAAAGACTCTTAGAGAACCCTGGCCTCCAAAAGTGTAGCACAAGCAGGTCTGTGTGCTAGGCTAATGCAGAAAATGAAACTGGCATTTTGCAAATATAATAGATATATATTATGCAAAATAATAGAGCTTGGTTTGGTGTGGTTATGGGTCTTCTGAATTGTCCTCTTTTTTTACACCCTTAGAATTAAACAAAAGTAGCATTTTTGTGCAATGTGCATGAGCCATGAAGGGTCAGTATTATGGGTGTGACTGTGTGGGGATGTAGGAGACCTTAACTTTGCACTGCTCTGCATTACTGTATTGTGTGGAGTTGTTTCTGCTGTGTGGCTTTTCCTTAGGTGTGTCTCTGCCACCTAATTAGAAGAGTTGGTCAGCGCAAATAGTGTCTACAAGTGTTTACAGCCTTTGAATGTTTCCAAATAACAGATAAAAATCAGTAGGTATATGTTTAAGTAAACACTCCTTGAAATTATGTGCTGCTTTTTTTGAAAGAGTATGTGCAGGATCATAAACTATCTACTCATTTCACTCAACACAGATAACTAGTTAATTTTTGAAGTCTACAGTGTCTACTAAACATTTAAAATTTAGAAAATATGTTGGAGTGCTGCACTCTAAACCTTCCCTAGGATGTTGGGTGAATAAAAATGGAGAAATGTTTTTGTTTGTTGGGTTTGGGGTGTTTCTCTGCACCCCACACCCAATTGTAACTATAGGCTTTAATAAGTTTTATTTTTGAGTAAATGGTGCTGGATTGATTCTCTATCAAAAGTCATTAGCCTGTACCTACAGCAAGCTTATCTGCTACCTAACCACACAGCCAGATTTGTCAGGATGTTCTCCTGTTCTGGAAAAGCAGTAGGGCAGTGCCCACTGACTACTTCTGTTGTGATTGTCATGTCCAGTCCACACTTCAGCCAGTTCTTTCACGTAAGAACACCTGAAGAACCCTGTAACATGAAAGCTGTTTCACATTCACATATATGAAAGAAAATTTGAACCGTTTCTTAAATGAGAAGCACTTTTTTCCCCAGTTTCCAAATTGTCTAAATTCTGCTCCCACTGAAATGATTGGGGGTCTTTCTTCAATGGGAGCAGGACTGAACCAGCCATAAAGCTTTGTCAAAATCCACATCAAGCATTCTGAACTGGGAATGTGCACATACAATAAAAATGTCACAAAATGGCTGAAGAATACAGCTATACTGAATCTGTGCAGATGGCTTGCTCCGACATTTACTGGAGCTGTGACTGTTTCCTCTTTTTTTTCTTCTTTCCTATGTCATATGTGCCAAAACATCCCACCACACAGAAGTCAGCTGTCTGCAGTGAGTCACTAATCTGCTTGTATGCAAAAGTGAGCAACAGGCAGAGTCATTATTTCTGCTTTGTCCTTCGAAGAAATGCTCAGTTATACACCAAGCACTGCACTAAAGCTTTCATTTTAGGAATGCAAAGAGGGGAATGCACAGTTTGCTTTTATTTGGGGAAGAGATTTTCTACCTTTTTTTTTTTTGGCTTTTATGTCTGTGGCCTCTAGCACTAGAAGTAAAGCATTAGCTTAAAATGGATGCTGCTTTGTGGCATTCCTCTTGGTCTTAGCTCTGGGGTTTTTTTGGCTCAAAGCATTCAGATGCTTGCAGATTTCATGCTGTAATGTTCCAAGGATCATGACCTAAAAATACAGCACCTTCCTCTGAGAGATGCCGAAATGCACAAACTGTTTGTCCTGATTTTGTTAGGATATTATTGAAACGTCCTCAATTTGATCAGATCCTTGAAAAAAGGGAACTTTTTGAGAGCAAAAGGGGCCTATGCCCAGAAATTTGGAGGAAATGCAGTTATGGTTCATTTTCTTGCCTGCTGCTTCTCCAGGCAGCTGCCACTGGCCATAGCAAGTATTCCCAGGAGGAATCCCTACTGCCCTCAGTGAGCACTATGGACAAGCCAAGGATTAAATCCTCTGGCTATTTCTGAAGTGCTAGGGAGAGGAATAACCATGTAGAATATTGCCAACAGAGCAAGATGAGTAGATGGCTGTATAATAATGTCAAGTAAACTAAAATTAAAAGCTTTTTTTCAGCTTTCTATAGGAAATCACATCTAGGGTCCATTGTCTAACAGCAAGACTTTTAGGTTAGTTTTTTAAGTCATGGATTTTCTCTGGATTGAATGTTCACAAGTGGCATTTGTTCAAAGTCTTGGAATACTTGCCTGTTGTCCCTGTGAAACAGGTGTAGCCCAGCTGGGCGTCCTGTCAGCTCCAGGATGGTGACTGTGCTTACACTGTTAAGGCAGAGTGTGGATTAAGTTTCTTGTGGAGTCAGAGGTTACATTGTCAGATCCAAGTGTGAACTGTTGACTTATTTAGCTATTAGCCCGTCTTATCTTTCAATGCATTTATGGCCAAAGGAAATTCTAAGTGTCACTGGGCACTGTCTCACAGGAGTAACAGCTAAAAGGGAAGGAAATCCTTGCCTTGCCTTGCCTTACTGAAAGGCAAGATTTGGCTCTACTAAAGTCCTTGGGTTTTCCACATGGAAAAGTGGCATTTTGCAGATACAGGCTGTAATGTGGGGAAAAAAAGAGATTAAAAACCCAGGTTTCCCTCTGTGTGCAATGCTTATCATCTTCTGAGTTTTTCATCTTAGTTATTCTGCTTAGACTTGCTGACATTGGCTGTCTGTCATAGTGGTTGTAGTGGTTTGTATGATGCAGGTTGAGCTGTAGAAATTGAGACATGGGTGATATGTAACGTGTTGCTTCTTCCAAGCACCTGAAAAAACCACTAATCGGCTAAGTAAAGAATAATAGCAAAAATGTCACAAGAATCACGTACGTCTGTCTTCTTGTGGAACTGGTGGGAATGCTTGTTTCTGTTGATGTGGATGAAGTATTTGAGCTTGGTATCAAGAAAAGCTTAGTTCTTTCACTTAGGCTTTTGCTCAAACTCTCCAAGCTTTTTCATTCCTTGTTTTACATTTTTGTTGCACTGACACTAGACTAGTCCTCTGTGATACTCAGGAAGCTGTTGTAAAATTTGCAGAACACTTCAGTAAGTTTGAGTGAATATGGCCTCTTCTGTTGTACTTTCTGGTGTTTCCTATACAGGTTCTAGTAAAGCTGTTCAGATTCAAGCTGATGTTGCATAAGATGATCTCTTGCTTGGACTTTATTTGGTTTGTTTTTTGACTTCTAGATTTACGGAACTTTATTAATCTTTCTCCAAAGTTTTGATTTTTTCCATATTAAAAAAGAAGTAGCAGTAAGCCACAAAGCCAACATGGACAAGATATTAAAGTTTCTATGCCTGCCTCTGGCTGGGTTTTAGCTTTCTCTCACTAATTCTCAGTATTGATCAGATAGCCTAGTGTCTGTGAATGGCTTTCACTTCCTAAGACTAAATTCTTCTTCCATGTGCTACACACTTTACTCTTTCTTTCCTTGTGTATGGAGTCTGAGATGGCAAATTGCAGATGTTTAAGTAGATTTATCCTGATTGCACATTCCTATATGGTTGCAGTTGTGTCTCAGTAGCTAATGTGTGTGTCTGGTTCCTTTTAAGGATAAGGAGGAGTGAAAAAAGCCAGTATTTGTGGTGGGTAGAATCCTGTTCCAGATGAGCTAGAGATGGCAAGGACACCTGCTTGTTAGGCTCTAAATCATCTTGTCAACATGCACAGCATCTCATTTCTGTTTGGGCTGGTCTGTTCTGAATTAGCCTGAAGACTTACTTGTCCACTGTATCTTTGGAAATAAGATTTTGAAGTTGAGTTTCTGTAAACTCCCTAAAATTTGCTTAGCATTGTGGAGATATGCATCTCTTATGCCTATGTTGCTATTATATCACTGAGATGCTGTGTAAACACTGCTCAGCAGTAACTAAACCACTAAAAAAACACTAAAGTGTTTCCAGCACTGCTAAGTTTACTCCCTCCCAGCCAAGCCCAGTATACATACAAAAGAGAGTATATCTTTAAACAAGAAAGAAAACCCCCTGTTTTATTGTATCGCTAGGCTTTCCTAAGGGTTTCATTCCCCAAAGTGCATTGTATGCACTTAAACATTGGGAGGTGGTAGATTGAACTACAGCTTGCTGAAAGCCTCCAGAGTCCCTTCAGGCAGTAGGTCAGGTTTTGTGCTTCCCTGAAAAGTGGCAACTTGTATTATAGGAAGGGGAGGTTGTATAGTACATAGTGTGACTGTTGTACTCATTTTCAAGCTTCTAATTAAAAGTATGTATTATTAATGTTGTCTGTAGGTTCATTCCAGTCTCAGAAAAAGAACATATTCCACAAAATTGTAAGCAAATTTAAGCACAGAAAGAAGCTTAATGTTCTGGACACAGGTACTGGTGTATTGCTTAAGGTTTTCAGCTGCCTTCTTTCTTAATTCAGTCTTGGAGAAATGCTTCTAGACAGAGACACCTCAGCTCTCTACTCTTTGATTGCTTTGGTTCCTTATTTTCCCTGTCTGCTATGATTCCATTGCCTTCTGGCTCCAGTTGATATTACCTTACTCCAGTATGATGCTGTTTAGTTTTTACTTGGCATCTCCCTTTAATTACAGTTTCCCTGCTCCAGATGCCATGCAGCAGAGCTGACAAAGCAAGGACAATTCTGCAGTTGGCCCTGAAAACTTTTATCTTCTACAGCTCACAGCTCTGTAGTCCTTAGGTTGCTCTTATCTGCATTCTTCTGTATGAGTGACCATATTATTTTGCCAGAACATTTTTGCATGTCCCTATCTCCTATTCCTATGATTTCTTGCTGTCTGGAATTTTGCAGACCGCAGCTGATCAAGGTGTAAGAGCCTGGTCAGGATGTAAGTGCTTATTTCTGCACCAGATCTCAGAAATACCAACATCCAACCCTGCCTCTGTAGAAATCTTAAATCAGCTTTCTGTTTGCTTCATACTGAAAATACCTTCTGCAGTTTTTTATGTTCTGGACCTTGTATACCCGCCATCCACAGTTAGCTCTCTAAAGTCTTTTTCTTGTTACAGTATCATAATCCTGCACAGTAGGAACTCAAAACTCTGAAGGGCATTTTTAAGTGTACAGTATGTACAGGATTATAGCTTAGCCTGCTTCCCTGGGCCCTTTTTCTTTTCTCATCATGTTGCCCACATTGTTCAAGTTATGCCCAGGCTGTTCCTCTGTTCCACAGTGGTGTTCTCTCCTGCATTGTTCCTGTCATGTAGAAAAGCCTCTCTGGTTCTTCTTACTTAACTCCATTAATTTTGGCTGGTTTCTTCCCCCCCCCACGTTCATCTCTAAGATTATAAAATTGGTTTTCCCAACTCCAGTTTCCCCAGCTACCTTTATGGTTAATATCTTTTCCTAAGACTTGGCCATGTAATTTCCTCGCCTTTCTTGGTGCTGTATTTTCTGTCATCTCTGTTGCACATGCACTATTTTCCCACATAGACTCTGCTTGCTTTTCTGCATTCCATGGTGCAAATAATTTGAAATTACTTGCTCTGTCTTGTTGTATTTGTACAATGAATATGTTGTGGCAGTTGCTTATGAGAAGAAACTATCTTGCTTCCATGTTGGTGTAAAAAAGGCATCATACATTAGCATAATTTTTGACTTCGTTCGATTTTGTTTCTGAATTATTAATAGACCATGTAGACAAATTATTAAGAAAAATGGATGTTTAAATTCTCCTGGGGGAAAAGAAACAGAAAGTATTTAATGGATGATTACATAAAGAGTAAAAAATACAAATACCTTAAAATCTGCAGATAAAAATGTGGGTAAACAAAATGTCCAATTTGTTTAAAAGAAGCCAGCCTGTTTTGATACAAAGTGAAGTGTGCACTATGATCAAAGATTCAACCCTGGCAAGTGTTGAGTAACCTGGCCTCATTCCAGCACAGCACAGAGGCATGTCCTTGGAAGTTAAGCATGTGAATAATGTCATAGTGTCTAAACATTAAAGATGTGTCTGTGCATTTGCTGGGGCAGAGCCAGCTTGCTAAGTTCCTCCCAAGACTAAAGCAAAGACACAAACTTAGGAGCCTTACACTGCCCACATATAATCATCAGAGGACAGGCAGTGGATGTCTGTATATTGATGGGGAACTGCATTTTCCCCTGAATTACCAAGTAGAGAAAATTTGGAGTCTTGCTTACTCTGAAGTATACCATTAGTGATTGAAACCAAAATGTTGATCAGCAAAGTGCAGTGTAGGCATGGCCTCAGCAGATGCTGGACAGCCTCTCCCTCATGTGCTTACTACAGATCTTCATCCTCCATCCAGGAGTTCCTAGGCAACAGACCTTAAACCGTGTGGGTGAGCTGTCTCATATTCTGCAGCATTCAAGATGGGAATCCCAGAATCTTAATTTCAATTCAGATAATATTTATTTGAGCATTTTGTGAATCAAACAATAAGTGAAAATTTCTACTCCCTTTTGTGGTTAGTCTATACTTGTGGTGAGTCACAAGTCTACCTAATGTGCGGTTTTGGCTTTTATGAAGTTAATTTTGCAGAAAGAAGGAGCTTGAATGTTTGTATAGCTGCAGAGGAGACACTTGGAAGGATTGCTGTCAGCAGAGGTCATGCTGGCTTCATGTTTTTTCATCTTGAAAAATGTGTGTGCTTGTGTGCATCTCTTAGGAGTGAAGGAAAAAAAGTGCAGTAGAGGCAAATTTAATGTGATTGTGTTGTGTTGTCCATGTGTCTCTGGTATGAAAATCTGAGTGAATTTTGACCACATTGTACATGGCAGCACCAGTGCACGTCACCATGTTAAGAGTTTGCAGCTGCTCATCGAGCAGGGTACAACCCAGTTAAACACCAGTGAAATGCTACAGAGAGCACGCAATAATGCAACTGAGTATGTCAAGAGATACATCTCTTCCTTAGGAAGGCTGACAGAAGCCCAGCTGGACCCATGCCTGTTTGGGAAAGTTAACACTCATCTGGGAGTTTTATTTTTCTGCCACACCAGAAAGGCTTTCCAATGGGAAGCAGTACTTAAAATAACAAGTCACAGTGATTGCATCTTTGCAGGTATAGTTAGTGAGCTGTGCTGAGGCTCTTGCATGAGCTGTGCTGGTGCTGTTGCATGGTCTGTGTAGCAGCCAGCTGTAACACTGGCCTTGGCACAGGATGGGGAGAAGAGAGGATGAACACATACACTGGTCTCAGCACCAGCTCACACATGAAGCAGCCTTGTCACTGTGCCTGCTCCTACAGCAGCTCTCCCACACACATCAGAGCCCTGTTTTGTGGGGCTTGCAGCCCAGAGGGAACCAGTAGCTCTTGTGCATTTGGCAGCCATTCTGGTTGGGGGAGGGCTGGATCAGGACAGGCTCCTGCAGCAGAGCTTCCCGCCCAGGCGGCTGTCTCCTACACCTGGTTTGACCATCTGCTGCTTTGTATCTCTGCTTGTTAGTCCCAGTCCTTGCTGCATCTCTGTGTGCTGCCTGGCCCCAAAGCAGTATTGTAGCAGTGTCCTATTGTCAGAAGAGCTGCAATTTCTGCCAGTTCGGTCTGCTCGGCATCACTTCCTTGGTGAAGTGGTTCCGTAGACACTGATGACTTGAAGCGATGCCCTGTCTGGCTAGATTTTCACTGTTTGTCTTCATAAAGACAATTAAATCATTACAGCCCACCTTTCTTCCTTGATACCTGCATGCTTAGACTCACAGAGCATTTGCTCTCCACTAAGTGTGGTTAAACTTCTGCAGCTCTCTCTCATAAGAGGCATCACTAAAGAAATTCTTTAAAGTCTGTGTTTTTTTGGGGTTTGATCTGAAAAGCTCATCTGAAAAGCTTTGGTGTGGTGAGTCAATTCAATTGACTTCGTTTTTCTTGTTCACAAAGGTAGGGGGGAAATAAGACTACATATACTCTGCATGCCTGCAGAATAGGATAAACTGTTTGTGCAAACCTTTAACAAACCTAGCTGAGGAAACCATCTGGCATAGACCTCTGGATATGTCCCTCTCAGAGTCATTTCTGCCACTGTGGCATAGGCATGCCTTAAGACCCACACCTTCATGACATATTCTCAACTCTGCTTGCAAAGATAGCCCAGTCGTTCTGCCCATGCCACTGTCATGGAGAGCTGAGCATGCAACTACCTGTTGGCAGGACTGCACAGTAACTGCAGAACCTCATTTCATGTCTAGTCAATGTTCCCCTGAAAATTAGCTGAGTTCCTCTTGGGACAGCTCTTGAATGCAGGACAGCGTGGAAGCAGAAAGGATATCAAATGGATTAAAGAAAACTACAGGGAATTAAGCGTGGCTAGCCCTACCTTTCCTGCAGAACAAAACCAGGTCCTGATTTGGAGCATCTGTATGGATATACCTTTGTCACTTGAAGCAGTGGGATGCTGTTCCTCTTGAAGAAGGTGCAGGAGCACATAGTTTTGATGTAGAGTTGTTGAAATATGGGCTCCTTTCTCCTCTAGAGATCAGCACAAAGGGTCTTGTGAGTGAAGACTTTGTGTGATTTCTAAGTTTTATGTCTGCTTGAATAATACTCTGTAAAGAAGTCAGTGAAAATATTTCTAAACCCAGTGTCCACTAAAACTGATAGAGAAGAGAAAAATATGCTCTTCCCTTCAACATTCACCCTGCACCCACACACACACAAAATACTCATTGTTCACCTTCAATCCTTCCTTCTTCAAGACTATGCAACAATGTTGTGTTGAAGTGATAAAGAGCTTCTTTTAGAGCTAGAGGAGAAAAGGAAAGTAGATGACTTTCAAGTCTCATTTCAAGGATTACAATTAAAACTTCGGAGAGGGAATATAAAACAATATAAAAACATGGAGAGGGAATATACTTACTGCATCTGAGCTTTTACAGCCACCTTCTGCTGCTTCTTAGTCAAACATGCCAACATCATATACTCCTTATGGCTTCCACTATTGCCTATTTTACCTTTCAAGGTTTTTTTTCTCTTTATTTTTTGACACATACAATATGAGAAGGAAAAATATAAAAGGGAACCCTCAGCTGTAGTGATCAATCAAGTTAATTTCTAGTGACTTGACATACAACACATCTAATTAAACGCATACCAGATCAAGTCTCTTTTAATTGTATGTTGTTCATTGTTTGAAATCATGTCTTATATTTTTATTAAATGTAAAAAGAAAAAAAGTGAGTTGTAGTACTAAGATTAAAAGCATTATAAACTCAATCAAGGTAGAAGTAGACAGCAGTGTCAAAGTGCTAATTAGAGCAAATCAGAATTAACAGATAGTGTTGGGACTACAACCAGACCATTACATTAAAATATAATCAATGCTTATGAATTCCCAAATAAGAAATCTGGAGGGAAAGCTGCCTATTTAATTATACATTCCAATTAAGATCCTGGTCTTAATGCACAAAGCTTATCTGAACATCTCACTGTTGGCCCAGTTGAGTTACTTGAAAGTCACATTTGCAGTCATTGGTGCTTCTACTTAATTGGACTCTTACAGGGTGGATCTTTTCCTGTGCTTTCTCTTGAGTGCTCTTTACAAAAAAATCAGTTTTACAGCAAAACTCTGGAAAGGTTGGCAGCTAGAGCTATGCACTTTAAAATGCTAATTAAAGCAGTGTGCTTTTTTTCCAAATAAAAAACATGCACAAGTTCAAAAGTGTTTTACAAGAGAACATAGGTGAATTAAAATCATAAACAAAGTTTGGAATGTTTCAAATGTTTGTGCATGTATGTACTAGATCTGATTGTATTCTTAGACAATAAAACATTAAAAGGTCCTTCCCATTCAAACAGAAGAGCAAAGGGCAACTGCTAACAAGATGAAATGTGTTACAGGTATTCTCTTCATCTAGTCCACATCTTCACACAATTAACAGTTTAAAAAGCCAGCAAAATATAAAGGTGTTATTAGCAACATCTTTGAATAGAACATTCATTAAATCTACAAAATTAACAATAAACAGAAATACACACTAACGTGAAAGGCAAAGGCTATGCAGACTGTTAGGCTGTTGTGCACAGCTCAGTGGGGCTGGAAGTTCCTGTGTGACACCACCAGTCTCAGTGCAGGAGATTGGAATTGTTAGTTCTTAGCCCTTCTTAAAGAGCTAGTTTGCACTCTGGCTTCAGTTTTGCGTGTGTAATTTCTGCTGGTCAAACCACCCAAAAAGTGACAATGTGTCTTAAAGTCTTTAAAACGGGGAGAAAGATTAAAAGAAACTGGAGGGAAGAGTAAGCTAACTGTAGACACAGTAACAGCTGTGGAAATATGTCAAGGAGTGTTGCAGAGATGGGATCTAACCTGACAGGGAGTAAAGAGAATAATGCATTAAAAATGCATCAAGGGAGATGAGGTGCAGGAAAAAATATTTGGGAAAAAATACATACTCATTCAGGATGGCAGTGAACTGGGAAAAAATACCTCAAGAACGTGGTGCAGGTATCTATCATGAGTGTTCCCAGTTTCAAAACAGGTTAGACAGGCACCTGTAAAAAATTTCTTGAGCATTCCATTTGCTACCTGTAGCCTCTTTCTAACCCTGGCTGACAGTGATCACAGATGAGGCAGGCTTCATAGCACTTTATCACCGGAGGGAAAAAGATGTCACAGATTGCCTTTATGCACTGGCAATACCCTTTGGGATCAGCAGAATGGCTTATTGAATCAATGCAAATTGCAAACAGTTGACTACTAAGCACTGAGCTCAGACTTTGGAAGCTTAAATATGTTTTGTGATTGCTGTCTGACCAATTTCTTTGTGAACAAGATTAAAATAAACTCTTTAGTCAAGTGAAAATTCGGGATCATGTTCCAGTTCAGGGTAAAAGGCTGCTTCAGAACACCACCACTGGAGCTGCTGAGAAAGATTTAAACTGTTCCTTTCTCATTCTCTGAATTTATATGGGCAGCATTTCTGTCATGGTATTCTATCCCATGCTTACTTCCTTTTTTTAGCATGCTTGTTTTCAGCTGTGGTCCAGTTATGCTTTTTTATTTGCAGCCTTTGGGGTGTTTTTTAAGGTTCATTATTTTGTAAAAGGCAGTATTTCCCTTTCTTAGAGGAGTTGATGTAGAGTGACTAAAGAGGTAAGACTACGATTTTAGTCAGGAATTGCTGAATTCTGCTTGTCAGTCCGTCTGTGAGCTAAGATAAGCTTATGTGAAGACCCTTGTTCTTTAAATACATTTTGTCTCTTAGGCACTTGCTGACATCTTCTGTTGCAGAATGTTTTATACAGAGCAATACCCTGCTCCTACTCAAGTGCCACTGCCAATCTCACAGTTTTCTTGGCAAATATTAGAAATTGAACCTTCAGTATATCTTTAAGGTGGATTCTGTTACTTCACTGCAAACATCTATGGCATTCAGGTCATATCTTGGCATGGGTTATGCTCTTGAGTACCTGTTAGGAAGAGTTTTATGCAGATGGATGCAAAATGAGCATAGCTAGTGGCTGAATTATTCTACATCTAAAGTTGTGTTTTTATTCTCTTCCAGCCATACTATTAGAAGACAGAAATTCCGGTGAGTCTGCCTGGAAGAATAAAATTTCTATATCTACCCTAAACACTCCAGAGCCAGCAATGATGCATGAGCCTTTAGTTGGCAGCCAGAAAAGGAAAGCAAGGAAAACTAAGATCACGCATCTTGTCCGAACAGCAGATGGGCGAGTGTCACCAGCAGCAGGGACACTGGGTAAGGAAATTGGAGTTAAAATTTCATTAAAACTGAATGGTTGGAGAAGGTTTGAGGGTACAAGCAACCTATCAGGGCAGTGTTTTTCAATTAGCTTGTTTTCTTACCTGCTTAGAATTGTTATTATTTAAAATACAGGTATTCATCAACTGGGAAATCACTGAGTCCGTAATGGCCAACTTCTGTTTGAATGACCAATTTTGTCTTTTCTCCCTGGGTATTTCACTCTAAGAACTGTGCACTCATGCAAAGAGAAATGGAAAATGGTTACCTTTCATAATTTGTTTCCAGCCCAGCAAAGAAATTGCACTGCACCTGGTTATAGGTTGTAAAACTGAATTTCATAGTATGACAGTTAATACCAGAGTCCTTGTTGGAGCTCTCCAGTAAGATAATCTTTCAGGACTACTATATCTAAAACATACACAAAAGCTCTCTTGCCTGACTGAAGAGATCAAATTCAGTTGAATGCAAAATCAGTAAACTGCTTCATAAACCTTAGTACTTGCTACTGCTTCTGACCCAGTAGCTTAAGTCAGAAGAGGTTACAGCATGAATCAGATGCCACTGGCAGAATCAAAGTCCTAAAGGTACAGGTTCTGTTAACACCAGACTAGTCAGCTGCAGTGAATTTATGGACTATGTCTGCACGCTTGACTTACTTTCTTTGCAGAGGAGAAGCCAAAAGAGCTGCCACAAAGTACTCTTCAAAAATCATCAAGTGTAGAAGCAGATTGCAACAGTGAAGGCTCCAGAAACACAGAGACAGAAGAAAATCATAGTATTACGTCAGATATGCCAGCGGTGTCTGCATTTTTTAGCTTAGCTGCTCTGGCAGAAGTAGCAGCCATGGAAAATGTACACAGGTATGGTTTTCTTTACTTCTTCTTGTCTTAAGTAAACAGTATGTAGCTGACAGCTTGTTCAGAAAGCATGTGAATAGCAGACTGTTTAATTTGGCCCGCATTTCCTCTTCCACAGCTTTATATCTGCTTTACCCCACTTGCTTAGTAGTGTTAAGTCTTCACCTAAATGATAATGTAATCTATTTAGCAGTTAGTAAAATGATCCTTCCCAGTAAGCTTTTGTACCAGTTTTTATATGTAAACAGGTTCATATGTTCCTTGATATCCTAATGACAGAGAATTATCAGATGCTATGTGTCAGATAACAGGAGATTTAAATAGCTACTGCATGCTGATCTGCATTTTCTAGTGGCCTAAAAACCTCAAATGATGGAGAGAATTTCATACATTTTGAGATTAATTTTTTTATGCTGAACATGGCTGAGGGAAGCTAACTAGTTATTCTTACTCTTTTGCTTTGCTGTGTAGAAGGCAATGCATCTGCAGAATAGCATGGGGCAGAACAACTCTGGGTGATGGAAAGCCAGGGTAGTCTGGGTTGGTCCTCTCAGTTATTGAGTAGGCCATCCATACAGATAAGGTGGAGAATGTGCAGGTTACTTATGGCTTATGAATCAGTTCAGCATGGTCAGACCTTTGATGAGAGTAAACCAGTGACAGTAGGTCCTCCTTGGCTCTTGATTATCCAGTGTTGTTCTTTCATGGAACTTACTGCATATGAAATCCCATCCTCTCCTGCAGTGGAAAATCATTGAGGAAGCATTGGGCCAGTTTGAAACCATCTCAGCCTCTGCAGATGCAATTTGACAGATTACTGGCTGCCTAAGCAACTCCTCAAGGCAGCAGTTCATGAAACCATTCACAACCTCAATTAACGGTTCCTCTCGTGGGCCCCATTGATGAACCCAGTCCTTTGTGTTCAGGCTGCACATCAAATGCTCAAAGGCATTTTAGAAGCTCAGGAACCCTAAAAGAAACAGATCTGCTGGTTCCTCTCTGCAGAAGCTGTTGTCTTGCTTAAGCAGTGTTGTTTTGGGTGAGAAGTGATTTCACACTGCAGTTGGGCTGTCTGTCATCATAAGCCACAAAATGGGACTTGTGGAAGTGCTGTGCTAAGCTGTGCTCTCACTCACACCATTATGGTCTCATTGACTGCCATTAACACTGACCAGAAATACACTAAAGCAACAGGATTTGCTCTGCTGTGGTTTTTCTTCCTTGTGCCTCTTAAGAGTTCTTGTCCTCCTCTTGTCCTTGTTGAAGTCAGCTCATGTTTTGCAGAGCTTTGTGCTTGGGCCTTTCTCTTTGAATCCCCTCTTATGTCATTATGTAGCTTGGGCGATGCAGCACCTTTCATAAGGCCTGAAAACACCAAATGGGCAAATATCCCACAACTGTTGGAAATGCCATTTTGTAACTGGGACGTGAAATGGGACGTGAAATGACAACAGGGGAGGAGTCCTCCAGTAGAAAGTTAGGCACGTCTCTCACTTGGCAAATGGAAGTCAAACCAGAAGCCTCAATCTTTTACAGGCTAGATGCTTCTCTGTTTTCTACTCTGTCAACTGTTGTTACCGTTTGTAACTAACTTTTGCAAATAGCCAGAAATGTGAAGAAAAGAATTGGTGGTTTGCTTGATGTGTTTCTTCAGTATCTGAATGTAATTTATTAAATAGGGTCATAGAGCCTTGGGACATGGAATCCTTCTGGCAGTGTGGTTTTCATTTAAAGACTTCTGCTTATCTTTATTTACCTTGTACATGCCCTTGTTAAGCATGTGAGTCTGAGGTGCATTTTGTGCCAAGGCCACTTCATTGCACTCCCCTTGTGTGAAGCAGATGGGTACCTCTGCTGGGAGTTTCTGTGGGGAGGTCTTAGCTGAGCCAGAGTGAGGTAAAGTGTCCCTGGTGTAAATGAGAAGCAGGCCTCAGATTTTCATTGCTACCAATGATAAATACTGTAACAAAAACAGAACCTCACCTCTGAGAGTAAATAACAGGCAGTGATATGCTCAGTGTATGTATTTTAAAAAACAAGCTGCAAAGGAGTTCTCCCAAGTCCATTTGGTACCATGACTGATGTTGATTTCCAGCATATAATTCTGGCACCATTTATTTTTATGATACCCTGTGCCAAGGGATCATTTGTAAACTAACACTGCTGTAGTAATGAAAGAGATGTACTAGGCTGATGTAGTCAGGTAACTCTGCTGATGAGTATATTTCTATATTGCTTAAAAGCTGTCTTTTGACTCACACTAACATGATCTGTGTCTCTGTGCAGTTACCTTTTGCCACACATGCTAGATGCTCTGCTTCTGAGGGCTGCAGCAGCTCCCTTGCAAAATGAGTCATAGCACTTGTGCGCTCTTAACTTACTCTTATGCTGTGGATTTTGCTTTGTGTAGTCAAATACCATCACATCTGTTTTTTCCTGCCTTTGCATTGTGATGTAGCTTGCCCTCAGGATATTGTGTTACTGTTGCAGGAACACCTCTGAAAGCAGGTATAACCAGAGTATTGTGAGCACCTGCAGCAGTGAGGAGTTACCATGCTGCCGTGTCCGTGTTGGGTGCTAAACCCTACAGCTGCTGCTTTCTCTGCTTTCTGGTCTGATAACAGCACCTCCTGTGCTCCAAGTATTGATGGGTGGCTTTTCTTTTCTTCTTTTGCAGAAATCAGAGGGCCACACCTCTCCCACATGATGGACAGCCAAATGAAATGTCTCAGGCTCCAGTGCTTATTTCCTGCGCTGACCAGTGAAGCTCCACTTTATTGTAAAACATTGTGCTTTACCTAATATCCTAGCCTTGTCTTTACCAAGGGAAGCTAGTCAGTCCATATGATGGAACTAGAGACTGCAATAAAGTGCTTATTGCTCTGAGTGGCCCAGAATTCGCTGGAAGCTAGATGTTAGCAACTTGGGCTAGGTCCTCAAATTGGAATCCAGTATGTAGGAGGGTGATATTGTCTATTAATGAACTGAAATGGAGTGGAATGATCCCAGAGCTTGCTTTCTATTGAAGGCTTTTAAACAGTAAACAGGTGGTTGGTGTGAAAAAGGCTGCCTTTACTGTTAGCTCACACAGCATTTCTTTTACCAACCAGAGAGTATGACAACTAGTTTCATATAATATCTAGTTATTCTAAATGAAAAAGAAAAAAAAAAAAAAACAAAAAAAACAAAAACACTGATGCACTGCACTAGTTACTATTAGATATTCTTAGTCATTTTTGTACATGAAGATTTAAGTTCTAAGATGGTTTATATTAATAGGTTATGCCTACGTTTATATTGTAGAATGAATTTAAAACCTGTTCCAGAGAACTCAAGGCAGCCTGGACTGTACCATTGTTAGATGTACCATTGTTAGCGGTGTTTGGGCAGCCACGTGGTCCAGATGTTCTGCACTTTTATATTTGCCACGGGAGTGGTAGAGTTTACTGGGAAAAGTTCTGACAGGCTACATTTGGGTTTGTTTCTTTTTAATTTAGCTTTGAATAACCAGGATGATGTGCATTAGAAAAAGGTGTGGTGTATGGAAAAGAAAATACTGCAGATAATTGACTTGTCTTTCATGCCTTGGAGGGTTTCTTTATTTTTGCATAGATATTTGAGCGACTTGGTGAAACTTTCCTGTAAACAAAAAGTACTGCAAATGCGTTTTTCAAAAGTGACCTTAGTATTATTTCACAGTTCTGAATAACATATAACCATGACTTTTCGATATGGTGTACACCAGTACACATACCTTTTACATTTTACAGACACTGGCATTGTTGTAGTTACTATGCACAGTCCAAATCAGCTTCAGAGTTTGCATAACGGGCCAATTACAGTTTGTGTTGGTAAAGTGGAAAGCTGTATACAGTTAAACTACAACTGAAGAGTAGCGTTTGACTGAATTCAGACTACCAAACAGATACATCTGCCAGTTGCTGTCTCTGCTTGTGTTGAATTTTTGTGTTTTGCTGTCATAAATACATCCCAAAAGCAGGCCAAGTGTATCACTTGGCTGTTACCTTCACTATTCTGACTTACACTATTATATAACCAAGCATTGATTCCTACCAATAGATGCAAAATGATCACTAGTAATTGATCTAAAGCTACAAATTCAACAGGGTACTTCTTCTATAGCACAAGATGTTTCCCTACTTTTTGCATTGTAGCACAACAATTTACCAAATTGGACTCCAGCAATAATTTTATATTATTCTTCGTCATACCGGCTGAACTTTTGATAGTATTAGATTGAGTTTGAAATTCTTTGAATTAAGTCTTTAAATGATGCAAGTTTACATCATTCTATCAGGCATTCTTATTTATACTTGACTGAATTGATAATGTGTTTTGAGGTTATTTTGTAACTAATTTGATGTAATAGCCATATGGACAGTAACTATTAATGCTTGCTAGGTTTAGCCTTTCATTGTTGTAGTTAAGTGAAAGTCTCTGTCTGGTTCAGTGTCAGGAAACAATACACAATGATACAATGTACCACAAGAGTTTTAAGAAAGGATTAAAGGTCTGACAAAAGGCACATAGCTGGGGAAGAGTCACTGAAACAGCAACATCAAGGATGAATGTGGTGAAAGAAGGGAACAACAGGAGAACAATAAAATTTACAAAGCAATGAGTCAGTGAAAAGGCTTTTTGAAAAATTCAGGTGACTAAATGTCTGAGAGCCCCTAGAATGCCATTGCAGCATATGGTGGTATTTTAAATAAGATTTTATTAAAGTTTTATAAGTTATTTTAACAAGACAGGAAAAATTTAAATTACTTAAAACTTGTGGGTCACAGCAGGGTGGCTTTTGGAGTTTTGGACCACTTTATAATTAGCTGAAATCCAAATATGTTACAGTGCAGGCCGTTCACGTTGACAATGGTACTAACTTATTTCTCTAGAAACCTTTAGAGTAGATATATTTTTGTCAAAGCACCCCATCCTTCCTCGATTTAAATTTCAATATTGTTCCTGGAGATATTTCTGTATATTAATGGTACCTTTTTTAAAAGAAACATAAAATTACTTTTTTCTATATTAATTAATATCTTACTTGATCTGCTTTTCCTTGACTTTCCCTTAGAGAGGGGGTAGGGTTGGGTCAGTTTACTGGATATGACTGTTTTCAGATACTTACAAAACATTTTGTAGATATGCTTAATTTTTAAGCGATTAGGCACTAAGAGTAGCAGAAATCCTGCAAAGCTTTATAGTTCACTAGGCATTTGCCTTTGTTGGTTCTCTGAGTGATGTCTTGATTTGAGTAGCTAGAATTTTCCCTGAATCTACTAGAAGGGGTATCAGTATTTTCAGGTAACAAAGTCTGTTAGCACAACAAAAACTTCAGACCAATATCTTACTGTATTGGGGTTGGGTTTTTTTCCCTTGTTTGTTTTGTTTTAATTTTTATTAATTTCAGCTGCTTTCCTTTTGGAAAATCTCATTGCTATTGTGTGTACTTCAGTATACCAGCAAACACTCTTACTTGTTAACACGTTGTCCACAAATGCCTCTAGACAAAATATTGTTGCACCTTATGTATATCTCAAGCAAACCAAAATATGATGCTTTCCTGCTTTGTTTATTCTGAATATGTTGTATCATACTTTACTGAACCCATTTTAACTTAGCTAAAGCTATCAATATTTATGCATTTCACATTATTTTCTGGATCTGAACCTGTGTATAAATCTTCCTTTAAAAAAAAAAAAGACAAGCATTTACTGTAGTTGTCCTCTGTGACTTATCCATGGGAGGGGGGAATCTTGTCTCAAGTGTAAAATGCAGTACTGTCCCAGTTTTCCTTGGCTTTTATTTATTTAGTCATCTTTGCTATTTCATAGTTCTGAGGCATACAGAATACATTGTCATAGCTGAAGCTACAGATCTAAGAAGCTGGGAGAAAATTACTGTAATGTCTTCTTAATTGTTCTAGTACTGTATACAAATATGGGAAATATGTTCTGCAGAACATTTGAGATGCAGATTCTTATCCCCACAGTAGACTATTTTCCACGTATTAGAGCAAATCAATCAAAACTTCATATCTTACAGGTCTTTTCTGACTAAATTATTCTGAAAACATCTATGGAGATTACTTAATGCTCTGCTTTTGGCAGCAACTACCCCTTGAATGTGCTGTGATTTCAGAAAAGAATATATTTATTTAAGCTCTCTGAATGCTCTTTTATACTAATACGGTATCCCAAAGTCAGAAGCAAGAGATTTCTTGGTAGTTTGGGTTTCTATTTTATAGAATTGTTGCATGACTTTTGAAATTAAAGTGATAAGCATTGTTGGAAAGGTGCACAAAAACAAGGGACTGGTAGAAGTGTGTGGATTTGTGGTGTTTAAATTCCAGCTCTGGTCTTTATTATTTGGGTGAAAGCTGCCTTTGTAGCACAAGGCCGAACAGCATTCTGTAGTTTGTATCAAGTAGAGAGTTGTAAGTCACATCAGTACAAAGGAATGCCTTATAGTTTGGATGCTGTCTTTTGCAACAGAATATTAATTGAAGCAGTTATAATTTCCACTGCCTGTTTAGCTACTGTACAGATACTGAACCAACTGAAAGCAAGTTACAGACATGGGGGCAGCTAAGAGTATGTAAGGAAAGCTGTCCTTTATTCTCATTATGGCAACAAAGGGGAATTAGAAAATAATTTAGATGTCTATATACTGGGGGGGGGGGAGATGAGTGTGTGTGTGTGTGCACATGTGTGTGCCTAAGTGTGTACATTGTGAAAAAAAAAAACTATGTAGGAAACCAGAAACATGATGGGTCTACAAGACACTATAATGTATGTTGACCCTTTTGAGTGCGCTCCCTTTTTTTTGAATGCTGAGTCTAATATGGCTACCTCTCCTAAAAGACTACTTTTGTTAACTTCATTTGCTTTCAGGCTTAATAATGTAATCTTTTTGGCCATTGATACCATTTGTATATCGTTGTGTGCTTTATTTTCCAAGAGCAACATTTATATAGTGCAGACACCATAAAGGCTGAATATACAGTGGGAGCCAAACTATGTTGCTGGAGTGTTTTTGTTTAACCTCTGCCACAGTCATATGGGTTGCAAGACGGGGCCCACTAGCTCTGCTTGATTCAGTGAGATCAGTTTATGCAAGAGCAGAAGATGCAGTTCTTGAGGGGTGGTGGACTTGTGATGTTTCCAGAGGTGTCGAGTAAGCCATGTGCTGTTCTTGAAACAACTTCTGGAGTTTACATTTGCAGTCCTGATTTTGCAAGGAAACGTAACTGTGCAACTTGGGTGTTGTATACCCTATGTTATCCATTAGATGGTGTTTGTTTGATAGGTTGTAGAGCTCCTTTGCCATGTTTTGCAATACTCAAGGCGTTCTCCTTACCTTGTACATATTTTTGAACTGTCAACTACAGCTGCCAGGATGCTGAGGCCCTTCAGGACACTGAGTGCCATGAACAAGTACATACTTAGGCTGTGAAAGGGTTACTTGCCTCCTCCCCTGGATTCCCCAAGAAAAAGGCACAATGAGGTTTATGCTCTCACTGAAGTACTACCATAGTCATTTATATACTCAGTATTCTGTACTAAATTGGCAGCTTTGAAGAAGCTTATAAGATGGATGTCTATTTCATGTTCCCCCACTAATGCTTTGATGGCAGAAATCTAGGAAGACTTGACATGAGATCTCCACTCAGCAAGACACCCAGGCTTAGGCTGGAAACCCTTCTTCCTTATAGGCCGCATTGTTGTTGGCACTGTGACAGTGTGGGAGCCCCGATCACAGACCACTATGCTCTTGGATTTAAGCCTGGGCTTACATAATGTTCCTGGGGGAGCAGCACATCATCATGACCTAGGGCCTTCATTAAGGTGGAATTTTAAATATTGCTGCAAATAGCTTAACATTTCTGGAGTTCTTCCAAAGAATTATATTGTGGTTTCTGGATCTTGGCTGTTTAGCATATACCAGCAGACCTGCGCTGTACTCCACTGGAAAAATCACATCTGTTCAGGAAAACTGACTGGGCTCCTGAATGTAATGCTCGTCTGCTCTTTTCAGCTCCAAGGTGAAACCTTGTTTGCCCCTCAGTACTGCTATACTCCAAACAGGGTTTGAGTCTTTGAGAACAACAAAAGCAGAAGAGGCATGTACATGCATGTGTCTGCATGTGTGTATACATACACACATGCACATCGGAGTGCAGTGACTTCCAGCATGTACTCTGTACTAAAGTGTTCCCATGTTCACGCACAAAACAACTTCGAAGTTTTTCAGACTTCCTTGCTAGATTTTGGTATCTTTTCTTCAAATTACACAACATAAGGTGTGAGTTTCAAAAATCACACCTGAAAAAAACACAGATCCTGCTGACCTGGATGCTGCAAAAACCTTCTTTCTCAGCAGTGCTTGCTTTTAATAACCAGTATCTGTTGACAGTGTCAATACAACTGATTTACTATGATCTTTCTTCTTTAAGCCCAATCCTTCAACTTCTATTTCCACATGTATTTCCACTGAATTGTGACCTAGTATATAGTTTTGTTCCCTCCAAAGTTTGGTGTAAACATGCCTTACAATAGTTCATCTCCATCAGGGGTATAACAGAGCTACTGCCTTCTTAGTTGTGTGTAGTTAAGTCAGTAAGCACATTTATAGAATGTCATACTTTGCTCAAAAACCTCTAATTTAGTACTTTTAAGTGCACATGTTAAGTCATGTGTATAACATGCTAAACTACATCAAACTGTGATAATGAAGCTGAATAAAATATTTAATAAAATATTTGAAATATTTGATAAGGACCTTTAAATAGATTTCTTTATGTTCATTCTATTTTGGTTATCTAGTGTGTGCCTGTAAACAGTTTCCCATTTCAAACTAATGATTGCAAATAAATACTATTCAAATGGAGCTTCTTTGATACTTCACCTGCTTTACCATCAAATGATTGTTTACTTTAACATATGGCTGAGGTAGAAGTATATGCAGAATTTGTTTTTAGCTACAGTATGAACTTGTTGGGTTATTTATATTTAAACAAGCTCATTTTCACTGGAAAATGGAAGATGCCAAAACCCAGAGATGGATCCTCAGAACTGTATGCTGCAGTTTTCTGTCAGATCATCCACTCAGCTTCTACACAACGACTGTGAAGATGTTATTTATTTTGCAAAGAACTTCTGCCCAATTGTTCTTCCTTGCATGTGTCTATACTGGGAGCTTCCATTTTATTTTTTAAAACTTCTGAGCCCGGCTCAGCACTGTTGACATTGCTTAGAAGATCCACAGATCCATTCAGCTGCCCCAGAATTCTATGGACTTACATTGCATGAAGCTGGAGATTGTGGGACAGAGAGAGCCAGGACTCTGTGCAGTTAGGCTTCGGAAGAAAAGTGTGGCTTTTCTTCTGAGCTTTCTAGGTATCTACTTTGTTTTTGTGGATTTTGTCTTCTTTGCACAATTGGGAAGCTTGTTGTTAGTCAACAAAGATAAAAGAGAAGTCACCTCACAGAAGCCCTTGCTATGATTTCAGTCTTTGTACATAAGAGAACTTACTCAGGAATGGTTTCTCTTTTAGAAATAAGTAGCAAGTGACATCAATGCCTAAACATAAAGGTAGTAGGTTCCCACTATATTGGAAACTTGTTTAAACCAGGAATCTGCTCTGCCCATATATTTTACCCTCTTGGGGCTTGAAAATTAGATTGTTGGGGATCTTCTCTTTTCCAGTCCTTGGATGCCTGAAACCTCTTTGATTGCCATGTATTTTTTGATCACAGAAGATCCCAGAACAGACTTCATGAAGCCAGTAGACACTGGCTGTTCACATGGGAGCAGATCTGTCTCTGAGTCAAAAGCAGCAGAAGGGAAACCTTTAGGTTTTTTTTATCTATGTGCTATTTACTCAGGAAAGAAGAAACGTATGCAATCTTGCACTGCCTTTACTGGGTATGCGTCAGTATCTCTGCAAAGAAACACCAGGAATGGAAAAGCTTTAGCCTTAAAGGCCATGTAAAGGTCATGGGAAAGGGGAAGGAAAGTTCTGATTCAGTGAGCAAAAAAAGTGGAAGAAATTTTAAGAAATGCATGTTCTATCAGTATTGGATGCCCTGTCAGGGACCTTGAAGTCACTATTCACTTTTTTTATTACTAAATTACCTTAAAACAGTTGAATTCATTCCTTGAAGTCCCATCTTTTCTCATCTGCTCTCATTTGGTTCTTCCAACTAAAAACCTGCTGAATTCAGCTAATTCTCAGTGCATCTAGATCTGGTCTGTTACCCAGCTCTCACTCTTGTTGCTTTTTGCAACTACATGGCATTACAGGTATGGTAAATTTCCACTAATACTTCTGGAAAAACACAGGGTGGAAAGGCATCATCCAACTCAAGCACCGTGCTTTGCTAGACACTGCTGTTCCCCCCTCGATACCTATGTTGGTCCCTTTCATTGTTTATCCTGAAGTTTTTTAATATACAGCTAACCCTACTTTCAGAGAGACTTTTTTTTCCTACAATGTGACAACATGGAGTGAGACACACAGGATACCTGGGCATACAGTAGCCATGCTATACACCAGCTCGTGGAGCTGTCCATTCTCCAGTAGGACACTAGCACTTTGTAACAAAATACAAGATGCATTCCTATCTCTGCTGCAAAGTTCTGGTTTGTTTTGTTTTCTGAAATAAAACCTGTAAGATACAACATCTACCTTCTATCCAGTGTCAAATTCTTTTTTGTGGACTGTTCTTGGCACAGCAACAGTAAGAAATGGAGTTCTAATACAGTTGTATTTAAAATATACTTGAAATTTCACTGAGGCTTTATTGGTTGTTTTCTGATTGGAGAATTATTTGATGTTCAGCAGAAGTGCACTGGCCCACAGTGTCGCTGCTGCAAGCCCAGCAGAAATTCCAGTTGAAAATCCAGCCTATATGAAGTACAAAATACAAAACATATATTCCATATAGAGCAGCACTTTAGCTTATTTGTCAGCCTGTGAAACAAGAGGAACTAATTGAAATAGACTCAAAAATCAAGCCAGTTGAGTCAGAATGACATTGCAGAACAGTAAGAGAAGGCAGGTGTTGCCATCAAACAACATCAAATTTAAGAAAACAGAAAGGATGGGAAAAAGAAAACCTGAGGTCCTGGGAGGTGTCCTTCCAATCCAAAATAAGTTTTTGGAGTACAAGTTTATATATGGTCCACCAAAGGCTTCCCAGTTAGAGCAGACCATCAGGCTTCAGTCAGACCAATCTGAGTATCAATTCCCTTTTTTCCAAAGGTGGGTTCCCTTAATACCTGGTCAGCACCACTGGGTTATTAAAACACTCTGCTGTTTTTAGGAGTTAAGGAGAATTTCGAAATCAGATAGTCCCAATCTGTCAATAGTTTAGGATACTTAGTTTTGGTTTTGGTGTCCAATAATAATGGCTTTTGTAATGGCTTTGGAGTTCATGTGTTTTCAGTCTGGCAAAACCAATGTCATTGATTCAGGTAGCCTGCAGCATGCCATTGCCATCAGTCAGAGTGATGTAATTTGAAGCAAATTCACTGCACATCTCTCTCTTGACAGACAGATGATTCCCTGTTACAGTCTGAGATGATTCATCTGGTTTGGGACTCCCAGCTGTGGTGTTTGTCATGAAGCTGGGCTCTGGCAGGGAGAGGTTCTTTCGCTACAAGCCCCTCCACTACAGGATGGCAAAAAGTTTGTCAATGCCTCAACAACTTTGTGTGGGATCTGTGCTTGCCTGCAGGTGCTTAGATGGATTTTTGTAATACAAAGTGAAACAAACCCGGCTGGGAACTCAATGGTGAAGTTGGACCTTCATGAGCTTCCAGGCTTCAGTAGGCGGTACAGAGATTGACAGGTTGTGGCAACAAGGGTGTACTTGCTTTTGTTTTGAAGAGCAGTGTTTTCTAACAGAAGTAAAGTGGCAGGGAAATTGCCATCACAGCAGATGGACAATTCATTGTCTTCAAGAGGTTCCAATTTCAAGAGCAAGGTTTTGCAAGTGGTCTGAAAAAAAAGCAGAAATGGCAGTTCAAGTCTGTGGCTTGGAATGGATGCTGTGTTTTGCTTTGGTGACTGTAGCAATAATTTTTCAGTTAGAAGTAATGGGTGAGCTGCTTAAGGGGTGATGCAGTTCTAAACTGTCCCATTCACTCACAGATGACAGATGCATTTGGCACGTGTGTAAGTGTTGCTAATGAGAGCTTCCCTGCAAGTACATCATAAATAATATCAAGTGCTCATCATTATTTGAATCAGTAATTAAGAAAATTCTTCTTGCTGTCTTAAGAAAATATACCATGCTTGGCTGCCACAAGGCATAGTTGTACACTGGAAAGTAATGGAGGGAAGCATTTGCTGTGTGACTGTTTAATCTTGGTACATAATTTTTTTCCAAACATCTTTGCTCGTAATTGTCTGTAGTGCATCACATTTAGGACGTAGTTAATTGAGCTCTGGGATCTTTCAAAGTGAAGGTAACTACTTATTTCTCATGCAGAAATCCATGCCAGCAAGGAAATCAGGGAATTAGGGAAGAAGGGTTGCATTTTTGAATTAACTAATTTATGAGGATATTACTCATGTTTCATGGGTGAGAACCTTGAAAACACTATAATACACAAGAGTCAATATAAAAACAGTAGCTTCATATTCATGGATTCTGTTAATCTATAACTAATTTAAAGAACCTAGACAAAAAAAATGGATATTTCCTGTTCCATCTTGACACGGTGGTTCTCTAGTTAAAGGCCAAGGGTTGCCAGCAGGGATTTAAAAGCATCTTTAATGATGAGATAAAAATGTATTCTTAAATAGAAATTTCTGGGCTTTTAGACCACTCAGAAAATACTCAGTATGTTTTGCAAGATGAGCAATTTTTTAGTACTTTGGATAAATAAAACCACGAATAGAGCTATTTCAACAGTTTTAAGATAAATAGAAAGTGGCAAATGGAAGTTTATAGATTCTGTGAGTTAGAGGCTGTGAGTTGCCTCAGACATGGATGGGAGTCCCTTAGCAGTGGTGGCTTGTCACACCTGACATTGCTTGTGGGAGGATGTGGTGGCATGCCTGGAATGTGCATTTGTATTCAGCATTAAACCACCATCCCACAAATCTCAGCTGCTGGAAATCCATTTCCATCAAGATACAAGGGACATAAACAGCATAAAAGCTGTTTAAAAAGAACTGGTTGGGTTTTTTGTCCCACTGAAAATGCTTTATATTTGGTAGAAACATATCTCTTCCTTGGATGGTTTTCTTTACGTTGTTGCAGGAAGTTGGGAACACCAAGTTTCACTTGCAAATCTTTCACCTTGCTTTTCAATTATCTTGCCTTTCTCTCTCTTTTTTTGAGAGGCTGAACACTTGGTTGACATCAGTAGCAAAACATGCCACAGATTTTCAGTGGGATGGACAGTATCCCACACCTTCCCAAGCTACTGATAACTCTGAAAAACCTGCAGTGTTTTTTTAAATTAGTATTTTAACAACAGTTTTCCTGACCTATGGCTGTGCACCAAACACAGCTTCTGCAAAAAGACAGGCACGGGGGGTGGGATCCTGCTGGGAAGTGGATAGAGCAGCAAAACTCAGCTCCCCAGGCCTTTCTTGTGCCTCAGCTCTCTGTAGGAAAGCCCACCAGTGCCAGAGCCAGGTACCCAGCAGGTTTTTGAAACCTGATAAATTATTTCCTCCTCCTAAGAGTTTATTGTATGAATAGATTCACATTTTATGGGAAGTTGGCCTGGTTCATTTCTTAGTGCATGGCTTAAATTCACTTTTTTTTTTTTAAAGCCAAACCAAACCCCCTTCATGCATATTAGAGACCTAAAACATTCACAAGAACTCATGCTAAGCCTTAACTTGCAAAATAAAACTCAACACATTTCTAAATTTCTTTATTAAAGGAGGAAAAGACAACCCCCAGACAATTACACTTATTTTCTCCATCATTACAGAAGAAATCTTGAAATAAAGCTAATACTGGCTTTTCCAGTTACCTTGCTTATACAGCCTTGCCTGAGGCAGCAGGCACACATGGGGGCAGCCTGTGGGATCAGACATGCAGCATTATGGCTTTCCCTCCAGAGAAGGCACCCTGGCCATTGGGAAGCTACGCAGCAGCCCCACTGCATCCAAAGGAATGGGATAAGGGATGCCACGTGCTGCAGAAAGCTGCAGTTCGAGTTGCACCTGCAGGATTCACATAGCCAAGGGCTCTTGCCCTGCATGTTTTGTCAGTTTGTAAAATACTGCTTTTAATTTCTGTCTCTTTCACCTGCTTGTGTTTGAAAGCTGTTCTAGGCACTTTGCATGGCAGAGATTGTGTTGGGAGAGCAGTTCCCTGCAGGTTTGTTACAGAGATTGGCGGTGGAAGCACCGGACACTTGCTGTTCATCCATCTCCTTGAAATACTGTTGTGATGGTAGTTGTCTCAAGGCTCTGTGCACATGGAGTAATTGCTGATGTAAAGACATTTTTTATCCTCTTGTTATTGTTTCTAAGCACTGCTTTCATCAAGAAACATGAATTGTGGAAGGATGCCACAGACTTTCACAATTAAATCTGTCCCTAGATGGTCTCTTTTCACCCATGTGAAATTTATAAATAGGGGTGGAGGGTGCAGACAAGCCTGTAAAGAAAGACCAGCACCTCCATAAATCAAATTCTCCATTTTCTGCTTGTGTTTCTAAGTTGCTAAAATAATTGTTTACTGCAGAAATGGTGAACAGATGGATTCCCACTGCCATCCATAGATGAGCGTGGCAGACCAGTGTGGCTGCTGGTGTTTGTTCACTTCCTTTCGCTCCTTGTAGGTTGACTGCTGTTTTGTTGCTGCATTAATTGTGCACCATAAGCCAGCTGAGAGGAGCTGGGGGTGGGAGGTCAGCTTTGGGCAATCATGTTACGTGAAATGCAGTGTCGCACATTATCGTCACAGTAGTGTTGGTATTTCCTAAGAGGTCTTTCATCTTGGTATTTGTGAGTGCCTGTTTGAAAATGGCCCAGGTGCATAGCTTGACTTTTTTATTTTTTTTTTTCCCCAAGACAGAGTTATGTTTCATGTAAACCACATAATTCTTTGGGCTACTTGTAGCAGATTTTACAAACCAGATGCTCCTTGAATGCCCAACGCACGAAATCCATGGGCAAGAGCCAGTGAAGGGTATTTAAAAGAGGCAGAGGTTCTTGTCAGTGTGGGGTTTTCTTGTTCATTATCAACTTGTCAGAAGATAGGTCAGCATTTTTCAAGATGGAAAAAGACTGAAGGAGGACTTTCTGTGACAGCTTTTGAATGTCAAAATGGATATTTCTGTATGATCCCCTTGGTTTGCTGCTCCCCACTTTCATCTTTTTTCAGGGTGACTATAGAAGTAGACAGGGTTTTGGTGGTGTATGATGAAGGTGCAAGCTGACTCTTAAGAGGATGTCTGAAGTGCTTGTGTGTGTTCGTGGACAAACAGCAAGCTAAGGCAGAAAACCAAACAGCCAGACAGGATATTAAATACATCCTGGGCTGTGGCAGGATGAAATCTTGGCAGTATTTACTTGGTGCAGAGTCACAAAGTCAAAAGGGACTTGGAGACATCAGCTAGACATTTTCCAAGGCAAGTTAAGCTCTACTTAGCACAGACCTGATGGGTGGACGTGTGAGTGTTGAACTTGTCCATAAAAGCCTCTAATAGTGGAGAATCAACCATTTCCCATGCTGTTTTTTCCAGTGTTTGACTGTCTTTTTGAGGGTGGTTTATTCCCCTAGTGCCTAAGTACAAAATTTTAGGGTGTAGGAGAAAAAGACAATGCCCTCAAATGACATTAGATAGAGGAGCATTTTAACTGTTTTTATAAATGCAACCTAAGAAATAATGGTCAGATAAAATCTGAGACAAGATTTTCAAGGATCCCCAGCCCAAATTTGCTCACCACAGGACTCCTCCATGCCTTTAAAAACCTCTTTCTTCGAGTGGTGGATCAGGTTGATGCTTAATAGCCATATCAGAAAGATTCAAAGAGACCTTTCTCCTCATGCTGTGTTTTCTATCCAATAGTTGCCTTCAATTTTTTTTTTACAGAGTGAAAAAAAGCAGTGAAAAAACAGAAAGCCAAACCAAAAAATCCCTAGCCCCAAACCAACCCAGCTTGCCAGCCTTTTTCCTTGGTACCCTTTTCAGATACTAAAAGGCCATCAGTAAAGCCATATTGCGAGGAGGAAACCAAAGGCGAACATCATCCATTTATTTAGGCAGTGCTTGTGCCAGCCACAGGAAGAGGCTGGAGAGGCAGCAGAGGCCAGAGCCTGCCCTTGGCCTACAGCTGTCTTCTCCCTCCTTCCTCCTGCCTTGGAAACAGCCTTTTTCCTATCTATCCTCTGGTGGGATGCTGCTGGCAAGGCATCACCTGTGCTTGCAGCAAGGTCCCTGCCTGCGGTCTGATGCAATCTCTCCCTGGAAGACATGGGAAAAGCTGCATGCAATGGTGTTGGCAGTGCAGGGACCAGGACATGCCCAGGTCTCTGCTTTGAGACAGGGACCCATGGCTGTGCCTGCAATACTCTCTCCAGCTCCAAACTCAGACTAGTGGAATAATTTTGAAACAGAACAGTAATGGAGTATGGCCAGTGTGTTGCAAGTGCTGTAACCTGTGCACCAGTTTAGCTGGGGCAATGACACAGTTCATTGAGGAGTGTCTGGGTGGCACACCGTGCTGAGAACCCATTGCTGGGAATAGGCATCCAATGGGGAAGCAAAGGGGAGAGCACGTCCCTCAAGCTGAGCAGTTGCCTTCCTTTTCTGCCTGTTGTGGTTCATCGGGAGGCTCTCAGCCTGGACTCCTGGTCGCTGTGCCTGGTGCCCTGTGCCTGGTGCCGGGGCTTTGCCACACTCAACGGAAGCAGCAGGCTTGTGGGGAATGCGTCGGTAAATCTCTTACACTCTACTGGTCCAGGCACCAGGCAGAGATCACCCCAGCCATGCTGGCATGTGCTGGGACCCTGCCCCAGAGCCTGCAGCCCTGCTCTTCTGTGTGGTCACACGAAGCTCAAGGGGGGAAGGCAATGGCAAAGGCCCCTGGCCCCCGTGGCAACCAGCACTGGTGCCTCCTGCAGTGCACAGCAGCCCTTTGTAGCTCTTTGTAGCCCCACACACAGGGCCAGCAACACTCCCCAGGGCTGCTAAGGCTGCGTGCACCAGCCCTGCACAGCCATGGCTCCGTGGCCTCGGCAGGGAACAGTGCAGGCAGTGCATAGGTGGCCCTGCTGCCACAGGCATTCAGTGTCTCTTGTCTGCTGTGGTGCTCCGAGGCCCCGTTGAGCTGCTCCATGTGGTGGCACAGAGCTGGGCACTGACACCCAGGGAGTCACAGCAAAGCAGCACAGGGACTATGTGCTGTGTTGAAGAGCTGAAACAAGTGGTACCACTGGCAGGACACAAAGCAGAGGCTTCCTATAGATGCTTGCTCCAGGTGACATCTGGCCCCAGTTATGGACATGGATATGGCAAGGAGCTTGGATGGATGGGGCACCCAGGTCTGTTCAGTTCTGTTCGTTGAGCCTTTGATGAAATCCCTGTACTGACCAAAGACTGACTTTGAAAGGCAGTATCTCCACAGACAAGCTCCTGCAGAAGTTGGCATTCTCCAAGCACTGAGAGAGAAAATATTTAATGGCTTAAAAAGGAAAAGGGGGCAATGGAGCAGTTTAGAAAACGCAATTTCCTCAACAACTTTGTGATTGGAAGAACTGGCACTATAAAAGGGGAAACCAAACTTGTGGGAGGGATGAAATTATTTTCCCCAAGCCAAATAATCACCCTGGCTTAGAGCTAGGAGTTTTTGCTCCTGTTGTCACACACAAACTGCTCCTGGTTTTGCTCCTGTTGTCACACGCAAACTGTGAAACTATGGTGCATGCCTATCAGGCTGCACTTCAGTTGCAAATTAACCAGTATGTTCAGTAGTCCTCACTTTCACCATCAATGTAGTCTTTAGTGATGTCTGGGGAAGGAAAAGTGTTTTCCTCCATGTTTCACGGTTTTTCTCCTACTCTCGTAGACTCTTAATCCTTCATTATTTTCTCAGTGCTGCTCAGCCCTGGGAACCCTACCTGGAATAAGCAAAAACTAGTTACAGTGGAGACAAAAGTGACAAAAAAAAGTTGCACTTTACAGCAGATCTACCAGAGTAAAACGGTATGACTTCCAAATTATACTCTGTTACTCAGTAGTCAACACAAGAGCAGCCAGTACAGATGAATATTCATCTGATTTTACAGTGTAATTGCTTCTCGCTTGAAAATTTGCTCTTTTTTTTCCTTTCCTCCCAGCATAACAACATGCTTCCTGCATTTTCCCTGCTCTTGAGTATCAGCATGTGCTTTGAGTCCTATAGAGCTGGAGAGGAATTACTAACAGAACTGAAAAATAACTCTGATTCTCTTACCCTTGCATGCACAAAATTCTTAGCAAAATACAAAAAAAGGGCATTTCTCTTGTGTTGTGCTTGCACAGTGTCAATGGCAAAGCAAAGTCTAAGGGCATAAATAAGGTGAAATGATGCTCTGTGGTGATGCAGAGACTGAAGTGACTGGGTTTTAAGCAGTGTCCCTACACACTGTCTTTCCTGATGTAGGCAGAAGAATTTATATCATGTGCCATTTATATCAGCTTCCAGCTTTTGTGCACACCCCTCTTCTTGTGGCACTTTCCTGCCTGCTCTCTGTGGGTACCTGGATGAGACAAAGAAGGATACTTGCTGCTCAGATAGATAAGATTGCTTCTGAGTTCGCTTGAAATCCCAGTCAGGAACTTTCTGTCTTTACCATTTTGTAATCAAAGATGCAGAGGGTGCAATTCAGGCAGGATGTGTTTGCTGGGCTGAGTGCTCATGGTATGTGTGCTCTTGGGTACAGACCATCCTTCCTTCCCTCACACTGCAAATACATCCTGTTCCATCAGGGCATCCTTCTTTCAAATACCTATTTTTAAGCTCCCCTATCAAAATGCCAGAATTATTAGGGAAAACTGTTTGTTTATTGCCACACTTGTCTTGATACATGTCTTGTGCTGTATCAAAGATGGCTTCTGTTGAGTGTGTGCTGTGTGCTTTTGGTCAGATGTTGGAGCTTGCACTGGAGGTTGTTTCTGCCTGGCTGGGGGGTGCAGGAGAACAGAGTGGTCACTTGTGCAGGTGGGACCATGCTGAGTCACACGGGCAGGACCCTGTTTTGGCAGGAAATGTGGCAGGCTGTGGGGGATACCCTCAACACTGGTGTGGTACCTGAGGCAGGGCAACTGCTATCAGGGTGTGATCACTGATTTGGGAAGAGGCTTCTAGAAACCCTCAGGCAGGGAGTGTTTTAGGTGACATCTCTGAACAAAAGTGGTGTGGCATCTCTGAACAAAAGTGGTGTGGCATCTCTTGTGAGCAGCGAGGGTTGGACTGAGAGCAAAGTGGTACCACTTACAAGACGGGCCTCACGCCTCCATCCCTGTTTTTAGGAGGAAATACATTGGAAGGGGTGCTGCCTGTCTGCATGTGAATGCTCCTAGTTTGCCTTTGTGAGTGGACCCCAAGACACCAACAGGGAGCAGACTGGAAAAGGGTGGCACAAAAGGCATCCTGGGCTTTGCTGGGCCTTTGTGGTGCTCCCTGAAAATGTCTCTCCCTTTCTCATCCCCTATTGGCAATTTGGGCTTGGTTCTTGGCCAGCAGCAACAGGCAGCACTCTGCTCCCTGCCTGCTGTGGGGTGCATGAGGCTCATATGGCCCAGCTGGAGATTTGACCAAAATGTGTTAAAAGCATTTCCTCAAATAGTCAGTTTTAATTTTAATAAGTCATATTTAGTAGCCTTAGGGACACTGGCTGTGTGAGAGGAAAGGGTTATGTCCTGAAAACAAAGTTGGATAAGTGGGTGCCGTGTGAAGGGCTGCTGAGAGCTGGTGTGGGGTGAGAGGCATCACATCTTCCTTAAGAGAGAGGAGCCCTTGCCATATGGTTGAAAAGCATGGTGGGATTGACAGGGGAAGCACTTTGACTGAGAAATGTTCTTTTAGATTAAGCAACAAAATTCTGCATGCACATACAGACTAGATCTTCGTAATGCAGCAGGCTTTGACAGTGTACTGCAGCATTATTGCTATTTATAATCGACAATTACTAACACTATAATCCAGTAAATTTAGTGGTAGCAATTACAGCAACATAAATAGCAATCCAGATGACTAAAGCCATTGCTGTCAATGCAGGTGGCAGATATAGCATTAGACAAAGAAGCTGGAGGGAAGATACCAGGACGCGACATGTGAGCTTGGGTCTGCTAGTCTTTTATATACCATTTTTAATATACTTCCTGAAATGAAGCTTCAGAAAGGTACACTGCCTCTTTAAAATTAGTCTAGGAACTACAGGTAGTTCACATTATTTTTAAAATAATAAATCTCTCTATATATATCTATATTAAAATATGTATGTATACATAAGTTGGCTAGCCTACCTTGTGGAAAGGCTGCAGCTCAACTAAGTCTCAGCTAATATTGTATTACCATGGTCTTCTGGTTTGTAGATAGCCCTTCCTTATTACATGAGGTTCTGTTCTTGCTCCACAGAAGGTGCCTGTGTATATAACTCCTTTGTATTGCTTTCTGCAGAGTCCCTTATATATTTCTTACTACTAATGCTGTGTAGAAAAGGAAATCCAGAGATTTTACTACTGATAATTAACCATATAATGGCCATTAGCAAAATAAAGATTTAGTTGTTTGGGAAACAAATTATTTATATTGTGTATGGTTTATTGCCTGATAACTTGTTTGGTGACTGGATATTCTTTTCCTTCTCTTAGTCATTTTCTGCTTTTTCCAGCTATGGTGTTTACTCCTCACTTTGATTATCTAGCAGGCAATAAAGTATATTGTATGTTTTGAAGCCAAGTGGTGTGCTCCTTACTCATGCACCGTGGGGAGCCGGGGCTGCTGAGGGGCAGGAGGTGGCTCTGCAGCCACAGCTGGCACCTCTCCTGCTGGAGAAGCCAAGGCCCAGGTGGGCACCAGGACAGAAACCTGGCAGCTCCTGCTCCAAAGGAGGGAGTGCAGCCAGGAGCCATCAGAGCTTTGCTTCCTCAGCCATTCCCAAGGACATGAAGAGACCACGTGGACACAGAAGAGTCACTGCATATCTTCTAAACTCATAACCACCCTTTTTACTTCTCTGGCATGGACAGCAGTGGCAGTGGCAAGTACTGTCACTGTCACTGGCAGCTTCTGGCTGTCTCAACAGCCTCATGCTGCTGGGTTTTCACCTCTGGGAATGGACATCGGCAGAGCTCTGTGCTCATGCCAGGCTCAGGTCCTGTTACAGCAGGGGCACTCTGTGCTTTCCTACACACAAGGCAGTGCAGCCTCCATGCCCAGCAGCTACCCAGCCAGGCAGTGTGTGCTGAAACACTGCTCCAGGCAACACACTCGCACCCCAGACAGACCTGATCTGCTTGTTTGGGGCTGCATTGCTTTGGTTTGCTTTGCTTTGAATGGGGAGCCAAGTTCTGCATGGCAGTTCCTCCCTCCTGACATCTGGCAGATTTTCTTCTGTGGTTCTTCTGTGGTTGCCAGATGCAACTGGTGGGGGTGCACCCTTGGCTGTGTTTGCAGGAGGAGCACATCCTTCTCTGCTGCGTTCCCTTCCTCAGCTGTGGCTGCTCAGAGGCCACCGCAGTGCTCGGTGTCACCCCGCGAGGGGACACAGCATTGCCCCGTGCTTTGCCCTCCCCTCGACAGCCCTGGTGCAGCATGAGGGGCTGCAGTCAGGCCACTCACCCGACCAAGCCAGCTCTCCTCCAGGAGCTGGGATGTGGGTGCATGGCGCCCACTCCTCTGGCTCAGGGAACGGGGGGGGATCAGAGTAAACCCACCTCCCTATAAAGATCCTAAGAAACAAATAGCTTTGGTATCTGGGGAAATGAAGCTGCTAAAAAACTCAGCCTTTATCAGTCAGCATCATTTTCTGATGTTTGTATTGCCCCATTCCACCCTGAAGCAAAAGTCGAAATGGTGGCACTGTCTGTGCAGAAAAGCTTCCCAAAAAACAGTAAAAACCTCTCATTTGTAAGTCAAAACATAAATCTGTTTTGTTTCTGTATCTGACCTTCACATATTTTGCTGCTTTTTATGTAGCTGTATGTGTGCATGCTACATATAAGTACACCTTAGTCCATCCTTACTAGTAATTTAAAATAATGGAATTGTTCCCTGATGGTGGCAATTGTGAACATGACAGTATTTTTGCAGTTTTGCATTTGTGCAGCCCTGCTCAAGCTCCTGCCTGTGCCCCACTGGTCCCTGCACCACGAACTGGCTTTCTTGGAGAGAGGGAACAGGCACAGGCTGCTGCATATGACCCATTGAAAAGTACAAACCTCCAGTTTGGTCCCTTACCACCTGCACCTCTCCTGCTTGGGGAAAAAAAAAAAAAATGCTTTTTATAAGTATCTACAGGGTTTTTTAGTTTGGATTTTTGAATTGTGGGTTTTTTTTTTTTTTGCATCAGCAAAGAAGATGAACCAGAGACTTGCATTCAGGAAATGCCTGACTTCATCTTGCTGTGCTTGCTGCATGATGGGGGAAAAGATCACTCCCACTTCTAAGCAGTGAGGCTTCTCCCTTGGACCTTGACCCCCTCACATAATCTTCTTCTGTCCTCAGATGCCTGTGCCAGGAACTGGCATCATTCGCACATCCCACCTGGAGAAATCAGTTGGTGAAGTAGGCAGCAGCAAAGCTGGTGGCTCTGAGTGGGTACAGCAGCCCACAACATCTATATTCAGCAACTAATGAGCACTGCAGAAGTCTCAATGATAAAGCATATTTCACATGCAAGTGTTTCTATTGCATATTTTTTCCTTTTTAAAATTGCTAATTAGGGCATCTTTATGACTGACATTTTGGGTGTTGGTTTTTTTGTTTTCCATAGGGCAAATTGGATCCTCAGAGGCTTTTTTGCCAACACAAATGAGATGAGCAAAAAGAAGGGTTGCTGCAGGTACTTGGGGAAGGTAAATGCCTTCCTCTCCACATTAGTCCAGCTGCTAATCACAGGGACTGTTTGTACAAACACAACAAACCTTGTGTTTGTGCTGGGCCTGGTGTCCTCAGAGGAAGCCCAGGGCAGCAGGTGCTCCCAGGTTTGTGGACGGAAGGCTTGGGTGTGCTCCAGGCTCCTCCAGAGCTGTGGTAAACCCCACATCTTCAGCCACAGACTGGAGCTCTTCTGTCTTTTGTTGCACCATTTGGTGAATGGTTTGGGCCAGCTTGCCAAAGCCAAGCCAAGGTCTTGCACCCCAGAGAACGAAGAAACGCTTTTGAGCTGATGGAAGTCTGACAAATGGCACTGAGGAGCTTCTTGGTTTGGGTGGAAGCAGAGTAAGGCAGGGGATGACCCACCGGGCTGTCCCAACCCAGTGGATTCAGGAAATAGCATTGGTTACCAGCTCAGCAGTCTCAGGACATGTGACTGGCAGGGTTATGGAGAGGTCCTTCAACTAAACCAACTGGTTTAGGGCAAAAAATGGGCACTGTTTCAGCCTGCAGGTCCTGGAGCTCAGCTGTGTGAGCATCCTCACAGCTCGTGGGTTTCCATCTGCTGCACAGGGGCTGGGTTGAACAAGAGCCTTTGAGGTAGGGGCTCATTCCTGACCAGCCAGGCCCTCTTCAAGCAGCCAGATCCAGTTGAAATGCTTACGCTGAAGGGAAGCTTCAAATCTGTGTCATTTCAAAAAAATAATTAAATCAATAAAGCTGGGCACCATGAACCATTTGGGGCTGGAATCTTCATCCTCCTCCTCCCCCTTACTGTATATCATCAGCTTCCTCTTCATTTATATAGACTGGAGGACACACTTGGGCTGGCACTTAATTACCCATCATAAGGACAATTAAATTAATTAGAAGCCTGATACTGCAAGGTACAGAGAGGAACCCCCTGTGTCAGTGGTGCTCATAGATGTAAAATCTTAACCAAAGTGCTCCACCTTTTGTGGTCCTAATTTCTTCCTAGCTAACTAGAAGGGGTTTTGTCACTAATATGTCTCACTGTACTCTCCTGAGCTTTCTATGCTATAAATGGTTGATCCATAGCCTGTTCTGATGGCACACCATGAGATTTAAAATACCATGTGAGAGGAAATTTGCCTGCAAATTTTCAGCAGTTCTTTTTTATTCAGGTAGAGTTGGGGAAAGGAAAACCAAATGCAAATATTCTCAGTGCTAGCCTTCCCTTGGAAGGGAAATCTAGAAGAAGCCTGGGAAGAAGGTTTTTCTCCCAGGATCTCTAGCAGTTGTGCACAGCAGGAGGGATGGGGAGCTCTGCAGTGTCTTACTGTGCTCATACTGCTTTTAGTTAATGGTATTTAACTGTGCCAACCTCCCAGGATATGTAAACAAGTCATGGTGGCGTGACAGGGTGGCAACAGCACACTGGTGCTCATCTCTCCTGGTGTCCCTGTTGCTCAGAGGCCAGTTTTGGCCCACACATCTCCAGCATCCACCCAGAGATCTGTGACTTGCATGGGAAGGCAGAGCTGCCTTCAGCCCAGAGCAATGAATCACTTTGCCGGGGGCCTGGAGCACCCCTCTGTGAAAGCAGAGTGACAGAAATCCAGCCCTCCATTGGGAGCCCTGGATTTATGGCCTGCACGTCTCATTGTCCAACAGTGAGCTGCTGGTCCTTTATTAGCTGTGGGGTCTTTTCAACAGGCACCATAAAGGAGATGGCAGGATTGATGGAAAACCCCCAGCCACATAGCAGAAGGCAGCATGCCAGGCAGCCCTCAGAGGGACTTAATTCTACCAGGCATTTCTTACTCCTGTTCTTCCTGGGAGGGATGCTTTCACTGCCCTGCCCTAAATGCACTTCTACTCAGTGGAGTTTCACCACATGAGAAATTGGCCTGGCCTGGCCCCTGCTTTTTTAATCTCCAGATCCTTGGTATAAGTAAATGACAGTCAGAAAAGATCTTTTTACAAGCAGGTCCTTTAAAGGCCAACAGAATGCATTTGTGTGTAATAGAATGATTCCCTTGCTTTGCATGTTACTGAAAAAAAACCCAGTGTATTCATAACTCATGGACTTTTAAGGCAAGTTTTAGTTGTCTGAAAAGTGTGGATTAGTGATATACTTGATTCATCCTTTGAGGGCTGCAGTTGATTCATCACTACAGCTTTAGCTGGGTGTTTAATGTCCTTTTCCTTTTCTTCTTCCCCCAGCTGGCTGCATGTCTAGTTCCTGTTGATTTTAATAGGAGTTGGACCTGCTAATCCCTCTGAAATGTTTAAAAATCTCTGTGTTTTCCTTAGGGAAGCATGCAGAGCACAAGGATGCAAAAGCTGAAGTCAGCAGCCGCCCCACTGCCCTCCAGGGCTAACAGCCTGGGCTGCCACCCATTTCCAGAGTGCTTTGCTTTCTTCTTCCAAAAGCACCAGGGCTGGGTCCAGCAGCTCTGGGAAAATACCAGTGATGAAGAAGATTAAATTTGGAGGGAGGGGAAGATCCCCTGCAGCACACTGGAGGTGTCTGCCCAAGTGGAAAAAAAAAAGGAATAGGGAAGGGGGAAAGGGGAAATATCCCTGGTGGGAGTTCAGTAATCCTGATGGAAGGTATATGCCTTCAAAGGCTGGGACTGCAGAGCTGCAATGGGTGTGAATCCCCACGCTTGCAGGATGCTGCCACCCTCCCCTCCTGCCAGCCCCTGCTCCAAGCCTTATCCCTATTTTCCAGATGTCTGTGTGAACCCTGGCAAGGTTTGGCATCTGGTAGAGCAGGACTGATCTCCTGACTGAGTCACTTAGGATGAAGGACAATGCTGCTTGCTTTTCCCTGCTCCCTGGCTCATGCTCTTGGACCCACAATTTTCTCCCAGGTCAGGTCAAAAAGGGGTCTGTGAGTACTTTTCTGGAAAGCTCTCCTGCTTTTCTGCTGTGCAAGTTTAATCCAATTGACATTGGCTGAGGAACCATGTCCATTACCTGGAGCAGGGAGTATATTCATGGGCTAACAAAATAAAACCCAACAGGTTCTATTAATTCAGTAACTGTGTTACTGAAAGGCATAATCTCAATTAATTAATTATTGATAATTTTTTATTATTTTACCTTTTCCATGTTTTGCTGTTGCCTGTCTGGCGGTGTATCTTATTGCTGAGGTTTAACCCAGTTCCTGGCTCTGTCCCTGCAGAGGACTCTTACTCCCCAAAATATTTTACTTTAGGAGCATCTCCAATGGCTTCCCTTTGCCAAGCAAAGCATTTCCCAAAATATATCTGATTTTGAGGCAGATTTTTCTTTTATTTTTCCTTTTTATAAACCACCTCCCATTTCTCAGCACTGGAGGGAGGGGGACAATGACACACCCTTCCCACCTGGTTCATCAAACTTTTATCAGTCAGTTTAAATTGCCCTAAGCCTGGGGAGATGCTGGATATTTCTCAGGTCTCACCAATGCTGCTCCAGCTCTCAAGAGCTGTTAAACTGGCACCATTTATATTAATGTAAACCAGATTATTTCACCCTCATCCCTATTCCCCAGACTTATTTCAGCCACTGAGGTGATCCAGGCTGAACCCCTGCCTGAACATGAAAAGGCTTTGGTTGAGTTCAGCTACACCATTTGGTGGCAATGCAAATATTCACAGCAACCCTGTGGAGGAAGGGTGGTGCAAGTGAAGCTTCTCCCTAGTGAAACACTTGAAGTGTGTGTGCAGCATAAAGAACCCAAGCTCTGAGGCTAAGCTGTAGTTTCATCACTTTTTGACACTGCAGTCAAGATTTAGGGGTTATGCTTCTGAGAGCAGCATCAAACACCTGGTGTGGCACTCCTGGAGGCACCCTGCTGTTGCTGGGAGAGGGAAATGCTATTGAGCAACTTCCAGAAAACTAAAATCAGTGCAGAATCATGAAAAATAATGCAGCCCAATCCAAAGCTTTCTCTTAATTTTTAATTATTTAGGAAATTCAGTGGTTCTCAAACTGTGTGCCCATAGGTTATCAGTCTTCTGCAGACCCAGGCAAGCCAGTGATACTTTTCATGTAGCACAGTACATACTTGTACTGTACATTCCCATGGTGATGTCAGAGATGTCTGTATCCACAGTTCACACTGGGTACTGTTGCAAGCTAAGCCACAACAAGCTCTATCCTGATGTCCACACCAGATATTATTCAGGTTATATCATAAGCAAGCACAGTGGACCTAGCCCCAAAGCACCCAGTAAGGGGGGGCAAATCCCATTCAACTCCAAGGGACCCCTTGCAACCACCCAATTATGCCAAATTTGCTGCAAAACTGGCGCATTCAGCAATCCTTTGGCCCATGCTGGTTCCTCCTGGCAGGGGAATGGTGGTGCATGTGCATTCTTTTTTTTCTGGCGTGTAATGAGCTGGCAGCTCCGGGCTGGACATGCACCAAACACGAGCCAGCTCTAAGAAGGACATACAGGATCCTCCTGTGGGCATCTTCCAGCCTTGCACCAAGGACCTTCTGTGCATGTGCCTGGGGACAGACAGACTATACCTAGTGGTAAAACCCCTGAAACCTCGATACAGAGGCAGTGACTCAGCTGTCTTGTTTTAGTCCATTGCAGAAAATTATTTGCTAATGAGTAATTTGAAAAATCACCCATGTGTGGTGATGGCAAAAACAACAGGTGTTAAGTATCAAAGACAGAGGTTTCCCTCACCTGCCAAAGGTGTCTTGCTGGAACAGTGACGGGGAAGTTAAAGGTGTTGGAGCAGCATGAAGGCAAGCAAAGGCCTTTCCCATAGTTTGGTGAACTGTACCAACTATAGCTGCTGCTGTGACACTCCCACAAATCAGCTCAGCATAGAGAAAATACTGCTGCAGCCTCTCCCTGCTCCTCCCTTTTGCCAGTTCCTGCTCTTCTCTACAAAGGCTTGTGAGCTCCCAGCACTTTCTCTTTGCTGCTCCCCAGCCCTTGGCCTGTAAATCCTGCTATGCACTGAGGTTGTTTCATTCAGGTTTCAGAGCCCAAGGCTGTAATCTGGATCAAGAGCAGGCTCAGGGCATGGACCAACCCCTCACCAAGTGCACATGGTAAATGGGCTACTTTCTATGGTGGGTAAATAAACAAGTAGTGACTTGTACCTTTCAGCACAGGGCTTTTCTCTTGGGCCGATTGTTTTGTTTTAGCATCTTTTCCCTCCCTGCCTTTGACATGCACTGTGCTATTCATTCACCTGCAGAGCATGTCAAGAGCTCACACTGTCACCAATGAAATAGACGTAGCTCCTTTAGCTGGCCTTGGGGGACAGGAACCACCTCTCCTCTGTCACCTTCCCTGTTCCCAGTCATGATATATTTTATCCCACATTAATTGTACTTCCTCATTGATGCTGTAACCAGCTTCATTTCCTTTTCAGTAAGACATTTAAAGCTGTTTATGATTTGGTGTTCTGGTGTACTGCCACTGCAAACACCAACAGCTACCTCATGCTTCAGGATATGGTGATTTTATTCCCCAATTGCCCATTACTATTTGGTTTATATAATTCCCAGAGAACTGGTATGAAGAAAAAAAGTCAGCGTGAAGGGCAACCTAACAGAGCTAGGGTAGTATCGAGGCATCACCTTTATTAAATAAACAGAGCTTTAAGGGTGGTAGGGTGCCACATCTAATAAATACCCTGCTCCAGGGCTCTGCTGAGCATCCATCCCCACTCATCCTCTTTGTGGAAGCCTCTTTCCCCCCTTCTGCAGGCAGGAGAGGAGCTGCACATCCTCCTCTCCCCACATCCTGGGAGGAGCTGCCGCTGTGGGAGCAGTGGAGGAAGCACCCAGGGTCAAACAGGAGGCAAAGGCAGCAGGGCCCCAGTGCCCCCTACCCAATCTTCTGCTGAGATGACGTTCTCCAGTGGCCACAGCATCAGAGGACAGGGCAGTTAAGGGGTACTGTAAAGACAAAACAATTGCCCTCTTCCCTGTAACCACCTTTTAACCCACATTTGGGTTAATGTGACATTAACCCACTGTCACATTAAATAACATCACAGTAGTTTTCAGCTTGCTCACTCTATCACAGAAAACCTTTATCGCTACCTACAGACCAGGTAAGGGAGGACATTTTAGGTTTCTACAGTGGCACCTGTTTATCTGTGCCAGCCAAAACCTCACAAACTTCCTAGAACAGCAAGTGCCTGGCTCCACTTTCATTCTTAACTCCAGCTACAGAGGGACTGTTTCTGAAAACCTGTTTTGTAATTACAGTGCAGGATACAAACCAATCTACTTCCATACTGGGCTCCTTTAATTACAATTTATATAATTTTATTATGATCCTTAAATTCTCAGTGTTTCTTGATGCGGGACAAATCAAAGCTTCCAAGCTCTACCTAGGCTAACTACCATACCTGCAGAGCTCTGCACACAACACAGTACCTTTACTTCATCTTCAATAGGTGAATTTTCTTTTTCACTGAGCTGAACTAGTACAAAATGCCAGAGAACCCTGATCACGTTTTTCTTCAGTGAAACTAATTTTGCCTGTGCTCAAACTTAGATGAAATTAATTGCAATGAATAGATCTTAAAAGTCCCTTTTCTCCTTACTGCTGTCTGAACTTCTATTTGTCCTTGGATGAACCTTCTGGTTAACAGCACAATGGATTTCCACTGATTTGTTGGGTTTTTTCCCTCTTTCCCATGTATCTAGTTTATTAAAGAATACAGCTTTTTTACAGAGAAAAAAAAAAAAAAAACAAACAAAAAGCCAACAAACTCAAAACCAAAAAAAAAAAAAAAAACCCAAAAACCCCAACTACCTAGAATACAACCAAATGTTCTTGCTTTAAAAGCAATTCCTGCAGCATTTCTGGAAAACAAAAAGGAAAGTTAAATGAATGCAACCAAATACAAATACAAGTACCCTCAAGTCAAGTTCTGAAAAACGTTGTCTCCTTTGTTTTTCCCCAGGTCTGGTAACCATTCCAAGTTTAACCTGCACCTACCTATTGTGAAGCCTTAAAAGAAAGGCAGAGGGTGTGTGAGATGGGGTAGTAAGGGGGAAGACTAATTACTAGAGCAGTTTCAAAATCATTCAGTATCTGCAGGTACATCAATTGTGAAAGACAGCAAAATCCAGTACTTTAATTCAAGTTGAAGGTGTGCCAGACCTTACTCTGCACCAAGCAGGTGCTGTGCCCAGGGGACATCACTGAGGTGTGGAGGTAAGTCTGACTTCATGTGACAACTGCACATCCTCAAGGACCTCCATGTGCTAAGCTGCTTGGTCACATGCAGACAGCAGCACTATACAGAATCATGGAATTATTAAGGTCAGAGAAGACCTCCAAGATCATCAAGGCCAACTTTTAACTGAACATCACCCTGTCACCAAAACTGTATCACTGAATGCCACATCCAATGACTCCACCACTTCCCTGGGGAGCCTGTTCCAATGCTTGACAACCCTTTCAGTGAAGAAATCGAATTAGACCCATAACTCTGGATCATCCAGAAGTATCAATTTTAGCAATGTTAGGAGAAACTGTTCACACTCTTCTGGCAAACTGGAAGTTCCTATGCTCTTTAATTCTCCCACCAAACTTGTATTCATGGCAGACTCTCTCTTCCCTTCACAGCACCCACTCTCCAGCCCAATAATTGCAAAAGCTTTCTGTCTGCAGTCCTTAAAAAAAGCAAGCAAAAGAACAGAAGAAACCAAAACTTGTTTCAACATTGGAGCTTTCCTCCCCCAGAGTAGATGATCCTTGACTCCGTGCTATTTACATTTGTGTATTAAATTTTATTGCCAATTCATCATTTCATTGAAAAATAGTCTGGTTCTGCCCTTTTCTTGTACTTTTTGAGTACTCCTTGCCCTTTTCCTGCAGCCCAGCTGCAGTGTGAAGGGTTTGGAGTGTACCTCCAAGGCCATGCCCTACCCCTGATGCACTTCTGCTGCAGGCACAGTAGGGAACCAACACGGAAAGAAGAGGGAAGTCCAGCTCATACTTTTTCATCCTGAAAGCTTTGCAAGAGTCCTCAAGGATACAGGAAGCAAGAGGTACTGAAGTCCAAGACAGTACTGGCTGCATCTATGACAAAGGCATAGAGCACTGGAGCACAAAATAATTATTTTCCATAGGAAAGAAATATAAATTGTTCTGCAAAGTGGAAATGAACCAAGAGGCTGTCCACTTCTACTCTTAGGCAGGTAACTCAGTAGCAACTGAATTATCAAGCTCTGATCAAGTGCTTTCAGAAGGCTTCTGGACTGGAAGTTCAGGTTTGGGTTGGTTTTCCTGGTTGAACTGACTGGAGCAGTCCAGATCACAGGTACTGGGCATCACTGATGGTACCATGTTGAAATATTCTCCAGTCACATACATTTAGATTAGCACCATTTCTCTCACCCCAAAGTTCAAACATGCAGTTTTCCTGAGCTTTAGGACCAGTTTTCCTGAGCTTGCAGTTCATAACTGTTAAAATTCAGTTTAAATAGCTCAAATTGTGGTTCATAGCTCCTTTAGAGAGGAAAAGTGCATCTAGGAGAGTCACAAAACATTTCTTCTGAAGAGACATTGAAGTTCAACAGCCATAGTTAAAAGTCACCTTGAACAAACAAGGCAATTGCCAATAATTTCCACTGTTCCCAGCAGCTCAGCTGCACTGAAGAGGATGTGTGAGTGGAAAGCCTATCAGGCAGGACTTGCAGCTCCTCTCTCCGCAGTCAAACGAACATTAAAGACAACTTCAGGAAATCCAGAACTCATCCAGCAGTGCTTTAGCAGTAACACGAGGAATCCTCTTCCCATAGAAATACCACTGCAGGGCCGCAAAGATGGAGTGGACAGAGGTGCTGCTCTGCTGTTTCTGAAGTTACAGTGGCAGCAGCAGCTTGTTACTCCTCATTTCCTCCCACAGCACACTTGGGTGACAACACTTGATGGCTGATGTTGGAGAGTGCAATTGAAGTTATTACAAGGCAGCCTACACACTTGCTTCACCATCTGGATGACCTTTCTAAGGAGAAACACACCCAAAATCATCTGCAGCAGCCTATGTAACCCTGAGAATGTTCCTGAAGATCCAGTAATACATAAAGACAGGGAAAAGAGCAGCTATGACTATGAATTTATGGAAGCAGCTACGGAAGTTCAGTGTGTTGGCAACAAGAAAATCTCCCGCAAAAACAACTTAAAATGATTTTATTTTTTAAGTATATTAGTACAATATTTACAAAACCATTTCATGTTTCATAAATAAAAACAGTTTCTTGGGTAAAGACTATTTAGATCTATAGCTATTTAAAATGTCTATATATTTATATATACACACATATGTACACGCACAAATGAAAGAATACAGTTATGAACAACTTTGGTTTAAATTACTGGTGGGAAAGGGCTGGCTGGGTGTACCAATGACTTTTTGAACTCTCACTTTTAAATTCCTACCTACAAGAAATCCAGCCCTTAATGCAACAGGATGGTGGGTTTCTCCCATTTCTGGGTCCACAATTCTGCAGCCCATAGCCAGCCACTGAGCTCCTCAGGTTTTGACAATTCCTAGGAACAGCTTGGCCTGATCCCACGGTGACACAGTGGGGTTCTGCTGCAGTTTGCTTTACAGAAATTAACATAAAGCTACTATACATAATTGTTTTTATAAGGCAGAATACCTCAACAGAATTCCAGGTGATTTGGTTTTTTATTCCTCCACTGCTAAGACTTTCAACTTACCAGAGGGAACCACTAGTTATAAACAGGGAGCACTGCACAATACTAAATTAGAAAAACTTTTATTCTGAATTGTAATGGAGAACCATCTCCCATCTTTAGTTAGGTATCACTGAGATTATGGAAAAACCTGCACCAAAAGATTCACCTGTAAGAGCTCAAACCTTACATGAATCTTCCCGCTGGCAACATAGGACAGTAAATGTGAGCCATACACAATTCTCTTTATCGCATGGGTGACCCTCTTCCCTGTGTCCAGTTCCACTGATCCCAGTGAGGGCTGGCCCACAGCTTGCTTTAAATGGTTCAATCCAGCAGCCTTGGCAAGAGGGACAGTTATGACAGCACTTACTATAAAATCAGACATCCCAATTTTGCTTTGTTGAATTCTTAATGCGACTCGGAGCTCAACATGCAGAGACCCAAACCCCTGCAACATGTACCCACAACATGGATATGAACCTTGGTTTGTAACATTCTATTCTGAGAAGTGCCAAATTACTCAGGATCTTTAAAAACATGGATTTTATTACGTGACTGTTTGGCAACAGCTTTCCAAACCAAGTTTTAAAGTGTTAGAAGGAGAAAACCGTCTGTGCCTTTGAAATACAGTACCTTAGTACAAACAGGAAACAGTGTCAAGATTTCTACAAAGTATACACAAAGTCCAAGAGCAGCCAACTATATTGGAACAACTCTCAAAACAGCTGTAAAACATAGCAGAACTCATGGAATGTGCAAGTCCTAGTAAACTGATTTTTAACCATACCATTAGATATATACAGAAACTGAGCTTCCTCACTCCTCTTCAACTCCTCTTACTTTTTATGTGTTTGTGATATAATGGCAGCAACACAAACCTGGGCCAGAAATTATATAGCTCTTTTCCATTCAAGAAAACAAGGTGTTAAATTCTGTCAAAAATACACTAAATGGGAAGCTCCTATTTTTATGAAGCATCCACAACTTTCACAAATTCACTGAGTTAAGAAAGCCTGAAATTGCTTCCAATTCCACACACTGCACAACATGAACACACACAAGAACCACATTCAGCTTTAAGATTACCAGCTCCTGTGCTCTGTAATTCCAGTGCTGAATTAGGCTCAACAACTGAGCAGTTTCTCATCAAAGGATACAGAGAAGGCACGGAGAGCCCTCTCACTGGACAAAAATATCAGCCACCAGAGCACACATGACTACTGTCCACAGAGAGGAATACTAATGTCTCATGGAATTAGAACTCTGTTAATAATTTCAGGAGAGCTGGGAGTAAACTCTGTACTTATGCAACTTTGTGTGTAACTTTGTATTTTTTTAATAAAAATTTGCTGAATGTCAGGAAAGATGTATTTGTACAATCTCTACTTCCCGCTTGTATCATACACATAAACCATACTTTGTCCATGCACACAAATAAAGAAAAAATAGTCTAAATGGTATTGCAATCTCTGGGCTCAGCGGGCCCATTATCAAAGCAGTGACTAATGATAGTTTTTTAAAATAATACCACTAAGGATTACTGCAGGGAGACTCTGTACTGGGCAAACAGTGCTTTTTATATTCTCACCCTCAACCATCCCATATACACCATAACAATAGAAAATAAAGATCACATGTGGGCAAACACACATGTTCCTTGCTACAGCTGCTGTGACTATAAAATTATGTCATTTATATCAAAAGCACTTTTGCCACACATGCAAAACAACTAGATTCCTGAATTTCTTCTCGATGAGTAGTGCATCTTCAAGGCCACGGTGTATCAACAACGGTGTACTTTTTATATATGCATCACATAACTCTGCAGTTCTGGGAATTTAAAAAGAAAGAAAAATAAATATTGTTTGGGAAGAACAGCAATGTTTTGTGCTGCCTATGCAAGTCAGAGCTGACAGGCTGTTTTTTTTTTTTTTTTCCATTTCAAAATTGAAAGCACATTTAGCATTCAAACAGTAGAAAAAGGTGTTAGTAACAGCAAGTGATGTTTCAGCATCTCCACAAAAGAAAGGTGAACACTGTGTCTTGGAACTTTCACTTGTGAATGTGAATACGCTGAATTGGCTCACAGGCTCAGCTGTCTGACCCACCTGTATTCTAATGCTAGTTTACTTTCACATGCTATTTTGTAAGCTGGTCAGCTTCAGCATCTGATTAATCCCTGCTTTGGTCTGTGTGTGAATTTTTTAGGGAAGGTTAACACAGAAGCAGGTAAAGCTCAAAAGGTTATTGCCTCCAGCGTGTGAGTCAGAGCATTTGCCTTCCATCTGCAAAACCTTCTGTCACTGGTTAGGAGCCATCTTTCAGAGCAGAAGAAACAGACAGATTTCTAGCTCTACCCTAAAATTAAATAGGTAGTTGACAATTTCTATGCTTCTGGAAGCTCCACCTCAGCACTAGAGGGTAGGTTTTCATAACCTAAATGAGACCCAAGAAAAAACAGGCAACTTATTTAAAATTGGATCGCCAAGCAAAATTCCGCCTTGTTCTTCAGCAGGATGAGGTAACTGCAGAGAGCCCACCCTGATTTCCCTTCTGGTCTGCTCTGAATGCAATGGACTGGCAAATACCTATTTGTTTCCTGCTCTGAACTCTGTCAAGAATAAGCAGTAGTCAATTCTGGAGCAGGCCATGCCTTCCACTCCATCCAGCTCAGATTACACTAACTGGTATGCATTTATCAATGTGTTTATGAGACACCAATGCACTTGTCCTTTGTACTGCAGAAGTGCTTGTATTCCTATTGGTTTAGAAAATAATTATATGAGATATTTGGATGAACCAAATGTAGTAGTCATAAGTAGCACAAATCGAACAGCACACGGTATTTGTAAGGAAACCTGTTTTTAAAACTCATACACCTTTTTCCAATTAGAGCTAACTAGTATCTCATTTATTTGCTCATTTTCAATTCATGCCTCCTAGAAATGGCATGATATAAAAGTATTTCAAGTGAGCTAACAGATTTGGAGTGAGTTTATTCTTCCTCCCAAGCTGCAAAATGTAATTGAATGCAGGAATACTAGGCTAAGAGTCTAGTGATATCTCATGACAAGCTTGCTCAGTATTCAGGGAGAAACCTAAGTAACAACAGCATCAACAAATGCTTTTTTATCCTATTCCCATGAAAAGTACACCTGTTGAATAGAAAAGACTCAATAGTATTGTTTTCATTTTCAAACCTTATCATCTAGCCAAAAATTTAAGCTCTTCAATTAGAGCAATCTGAAAAATAATAAACTGAGTGAAATCTGACTGGAATACAATCTAACAAAACCCAGAGAATTCAAGTAACACTTAAAGAGAAGGAGAGGAAGTTAATTTTAAACCACTTTCCTGTGAATTTCCATTGGAGATCACCAATTAAATGCAGAGAGAAAGCTTAGTTACAACAACAATAAAACAAACCACAAACCCAAACAGAACAACCCACCACCAAGGAAACATTCCATGCATCTTAAATACTACATGAGCAAAAAGGAAACATAAACCTATTTGACTTTCCACATCCGATGAGAAACACAATATTGCACAGTTCTCTCACTGACTCATTCTCTTCACTGTTTAGGAATACATATTCTTCCCCTATGTTTGATATGGGATACAGGTATTCTTTCTTTTCAATCAAATATAATTTGAATAAGAACAGCACCTGCTCTGAAACCTGTCCTCCAAGTTTCAGTGAATTAGCACTGGGTAACTCTAAACATCAAAACCCTCAAATGCTTAGCCATTAAAACAAGCATCTGTTAGACTTACCATCATTCTAACATCACTCCTTTTGCATCTTTAAAAGTCAAGAAGATGGATTAGTAATGAGTGAAATAGAAATAAATGCTTCACAGTTAATATTCAGGTTAATTCTAAAATTCATTTAGAACTTGCTACTACTCAGCATGCCAATTAGTGAACATAATAGCAGAAAAAAAATTCAAAGTCATCCCTTTTTCACTGTAGATTTCCCTCACCTTAAGTGCTATCAGTCTCCCAACATCATGAGAGAGGTTCCCCAACCCAAGGAAATATGAGAAGAATAGAGTGGCAAGCATAGATTTTGCTGTGATAGTTAAGTATTTCACCCAAATAAATCTTTATGAAGAATTAACATCAGTTTTCAATATGAGACCCTCTTCTTCCCTTAAAAGCTGGATATTTTGCAAAGCAAAGAGGGTGGACATAATATTGTGAGATACTAGATTTGTCCTAAAATAGTCAAAAGAGTGCCTCTGGTTAGCAAGCACTGTGGCATAAAACAGGGAGTCTGGAGCTGCAAGCAACATTTCATTGAGAAATCAGACTCTTACTGACTCACAGCACCACATAAGTTGCCACACTGATCTGCCATCTTAGTGTTCTGGTACTGGGAACTAGATCCATCTTTATCCATAATTAATCCCTTAATGAGAAGATAAACCTTGAATATCACCTACCATTTAGTGGTTCTTCTACAGCTTTCTGCAAAACATTTAAAAATATATATATGTATAAAAAGCCTTCATGTTTACTTTTGGCTGGCCACAGTTAAATTACTCTAATTGACATATACAGTAAGTAGTGATTCTACAAAAATGAAGAAAGCTTAATGTTAATCAAATTAATGACTAAAAGTCTGAAAAAAATTATATCAGTCAATAGCTGCATTCTCCAAGTTGTTTTCCCTTACTGTGATGTTTACCCAAATGAAATACCCTTAGGTGGCAGCGGAAGCCATGCAGATACTACTTTTAAGCTCTAAAACCTAACTGATAATTTCTGTCATTTGATCAATGGTTAGTAACAAAGCAGCAGGACTAAAAAAGAAAATAAAATTAGTAGCCAAGCAAATCAAGTGGAATCTCCTCCGAAAGAAATACAAATACATGACAGTTGCGCATTTATTCTAGACAATCATCAGAAACAACCCATGCAACCTACAGAAATGCTAAAAAAAAAAAAAAAAAAAAAATCAGTACTTGGTTAAGATGGCAGAGTTCAAAAACAAACCTTTTCTCCCTTCAACTCAGGAAAATCTCAATAATCATTTTTTAAGTGTGCCCCAGTGTCAAAATGATGCCCTTCACCAATAATAGGTTTTCCATAGTCATTAGATGACACAGAATCAAAGTGTATTCTTAAAATTACTTCACACCTATTTACTGCCTCAAAGCACAGCAATATAGGCTGAAGAGCCCTTGATGGAAACAAGCAGCATGTTAACACACTCCAGATTCCACCAGGTCTTTCCCTAGCAGCCCTAAGTTCATGAACACAAATTATATCACCTGAATTCCTCTGTATCTAGCCCTCAGCTATCTGCAGCTGCAAAGAACATATGTGTACTTGCTGAGGTTTCCAATGACCTCTAAGTTTTAAAATTTCTTTTGATTTCATTCCTGTCCCCAGTTCAGAGAGTAACATGATGTTCATGCTTGTGTTGCTGTGGCTATTTATTTCTCAATTCCTTGTTGCCATGGAAGACCACCTTGTGAGGAGAGCAGCTCGTAAAGAGAACAGAGCTCTCACCAAAGGATGCTATTTTGCATGCTGGTTTGTAGTTCAAACTTTATTTACAACCAAAACTAAGTTAAGGGGAAAAAACCACCCTCCTCTTGCCCTGTTTATTTCCATTCTACAAGTAAGCACAAGGATGTTAGGTAACAGCAAGATTTCATTTTGAATGAAGCATACCTTCAATTCACTTCTCAGTTCATTTTTGTAACATCTCTTAACCTCTTTTCCTTCTATTTTTTTTAAACTCTGTGCACTTATGTTCCTTCCATAAAGGAAGACTAATCCTCTGAAATACTCTTTCTTACAATGAAAATGGATGAGCAAAAGCAAAGGAAATAAATAAATAAAAAAAAAAAACCCCAAAACTAAAAATCTCTTGTCCCAACTGCAGTCAGCTCTCACTATTAGAAACCATCTTCCTTCAACAGCTGGGTCTCAGGCTCTAGACTGGAGACCTGAAAATGTGTCTCAAATGATGGCTGGCATCCAGGAGGTGGGATGAGTTAGTATTTGCCAGATCCCCTTGCTGCAAGGAAGTTTTACTGGTATTCTACAGCTGCACCTCTTTCCTTGCTTCTGGAAAACACCAGAAATCAGGCAGTTCACATACATGGATCACTCAAAAGCACCGTGTAAGTCTGTGAAAATTAATGTTTTGGAAATGATTATTCTACAATTCCAAACTACAAACTGAAAAACCTTCTTTTAAAAAAAAAAGGTATTTTTCAATTTGTTCTGTGTCACCTAAAGACAAGCACTTTCTTTTCAGAAGGTCTCATCCAATTAGGGGGCATTATAGGAAAAATCAGAAAAAAGGTCAAGGTTATGCCATCTGTATAGCCAGGAACTGAAGAGAATACCAAAGGGTTCTGGTGTACAAGACCGCAGGAAAAAACCTTTTTAGTCTTTCTTACAGGCTACCTGGATGTTTTGCACTCAAGTTAATGAAAAAGCTTTTTAATAAGGTGAGCAAAATGGCTTTTAGATATTCAGGTGGAAGAGTGCATTGTAAAAGAACACCAAACTTCCACCACCATTCAGTGACAGCAATGGAAACTCCATTTGGGCTGAACAGTCAGAGTAGCCCTATGTCAGGGTGGCAATTACAGTACTACAGACACACTCAATAGGGACAATGGAGACCACCAACTCACTCAACATTAGACATCTGTTACACAGCCAGAACTGTTGCTTGCTACCAACCTGGTCTGAATTCGAACTAGTGAAGAAAGGTTCAGTATCTCACTACAATCCCCTGAGCCATCTAGTCACCCCAAATTTATTAATTTTAAGCTTACCCCTGGACGAGGATGATCTTTCATTCTGGAACCTAAAATAATTACAAAAAAGTGACCAAGCAGATGAGTAAATGTCACAATCAACCAAATAAAAACATAGAACCACAGAATTGTTAAAGTTGGAGAAAACCTCCCAGAACATCAAGCCCAAGCAACCAGCAAGCCCAACCCAAGCAGCATCACCACCTTCACCACTAACCCATGTTCTCAGGGCCCACACCTAAATATCATTTCCAATGATCATGATTTCACCATGTCCTGGGCAGCCTGTTTCAATCCTTGACCACCCTTTCAGAGAAGAAATTTTTCCTACTGTCCTATCTAAACCTTCCCCAGCAGAACTTGAGGCCATTTCCTCTCATCTTGTCACTTGTTACCTTGGAAAAGGTATTGTCTACTGATAAAACTTGCAACAGAGTTGTAACACAGAATTGGATGTTAAAAAAGGTACTTAATTCTATGATCTGGAAATTCTTAGAGCCTCTAAGCACTCTTCTGTATCTTATCATGTACAGCGTGTGAATTGCCCCACTAGTGCAGTCAGCTCTAAAGGTGAATTAGGCTACACACTATTCATTGTGCTTATTTTGGCATGCTAGAATCTACACCAACAGTAGTGTCTGACTTCTTCAGGCAGCACAATGAAACCAGAAATGCAACATTTATGCAGACCATGGGCACACAGCATTGAAGGATATACTATACAAGTATACAGAAGTAAATCAAAGTCAATAAAATATAAATTTATTGTTGTTATTAAAAGTCTTGATTCATGTCTGCCATATTTTTGACTCAATTTATCTTAGATATCAAATATTAAGCATTCTACCTTAATTTCTTCTCTACTGGAAGTTCCCCCTGTCTCAGGGTCTATTTCTGGCTATGACCACACATGGTGTGCACACATTAACCTGGAAGACTGCATGGTTCAGTGCAGACTTGTGACTGCACTCGCTGTAAACACTTTAGCAGCTTGAGTCTGGAAGCAACATCTCCTCAGTTGCAGAGTTCTATGTCCACAGAAGGTGGACAACAAAGAGGTGTTTGAAGAGCCTGTGCACAGCTTGAAACAAAAGTCATTCTGACCCAAGCTGTAGAGTCCACGCAATGTTATGCCGTGGTGTGCCAGCATTCCAATCACACAGCATTGCTGAGTTTTGCTTATTTAGCACATCTTTAAATCTCTCATCTTTTTGAGATCTGATGAACAGATCCGTTTCTGAAACAATGCCTTGCTATTCTTTTCTCCTGGGTTTTAAAATTAAGCAGGAGGAAAACCAGGGCTCACTAAAATAAAAGGTGTGCATTCAAATTGCTCTTCTTTTAACCTACTTCTAACTAGTGCCAATCAGTAGGCAGATCATTGCTTCTTTAAATCCGTGTTTTGATAGGCTTTTGTCACCACCATCCCACAACCCACTCTACAGAATCCTTTACACCCTTTTGCTCTCTTCATTCTAAGATCCAGCTGGCCAACTGTGTAAATGCAGAACTTAAACAGCAACATGCCTCCTACAATTGAAACACCCTTACTTAAGAAACCTGGCTGTGTTGATCTTGAAATAGTTTATGATGATAAACTGTGGGTTTCTCAACTCAAGATTCCCCACGCGCTCTAGGAAACAAAGCCAACACATACAGACAACTTTTCAGGAATTTTTACAACTATGTAACTCTGAAATCACACCTTGTGCTCAGATAAATTATGTCTACTTGAAAGGAAAATAATTCAGAATATTAGGTGCTACTTACCCATAAAAAACACGTAAGGCAGACTACACAAACTTGCAAAAGCCATAATAGCTAAGCCAGCAATCAGAACAGATGCATGTAACGGAGGGCAGGCTGGGAAAAACATGATAAAAGAACTGTATCAACTGACACAAAAAAACACAAACTCTTATTTTCAGATGTAACTGCTTAGTAAAATAAATAAACCTGATAGACAGGCATGTTCAATTTCGCTTTCAAAGCTATTCCAGAACTATTCCTGCATCTTTATTTTTTTGTATACATTCTTTAGTGATACAGAGGCATTTACTGATTTATCCTGCTTAGCTGAACTATTCTACAAGTTTAGGTACTCCATTGTAATTTACTGCAATTGGTAATGTTCTTTCATTAAATGTATTTTAAGTTTACACTTCCATCTTCAATTCCAACTGTTCTGGCCTGTAATAGTTTTACATGACAGAATACAATACTGTTGTTGTTACAACTATCTGTCAGCTCAACCCAGGATGAGATGCTTCTTCTGACAGTTCAGGGTCACAGAGCTGAATCCCCAGAGATACAGGTAACACTACCATGTGTGATCTGGAGAAGAACACCCTGAAAAACCTAGGGACACTTTGCATTTACAAGCATTATAAAACATCCTCCAAAAAATCCTTGTATTAATGCTTTACCAGAAATCACTCATCAGTTTATTTTACTATTATAACTTACAAATACTTCTATAAATACTAAACAATAAGCATAAAATTCAAATCACTGCTCCACTGAAAAGGCTATCATTTCATCCAGATTAGACAAATCTTTAAAAATCACTTCAATAAGAAAGAGGTCTTAAATCCCCAACAAATCTAAAAGAATCTAAAATGAAAATCTAAAACGAAGAGTATCTGTGCAAAACAATAAATCAGGAACATAAAGTGCCTACAAGGAACATAAATATGCATTCCCCTACTAAATATATTGCCAAGGACAATTAGTCCTAAATTGACCCTTTTATCTGCTGTGGGGTACTCTGGTGGCACAGGGTGGCAGGGAGGTGACAAAGGCAGGCCAGGGACAAGGGACATCACTGTGTGTGGTGGTTAGCTGGTGTTTCTTCACCGCAGGGACAGTTTTTCAGTGATGAAACAGAGTGTCAGCCATAACCACACTTACAACAGCCCAAGAACAATTCCAAGTTTACTGTTTCTACATTTACCTTCTTAATGTGTTTTAATGGTATTAATTGAAATATTAATGGACTCAGTTTAGCAAGGAATTTCTGATTTCATCACTGAACATGTGAAAATTATTATTTAATTTCTAAATACCCTAGGCCTCAGTAAGAATAACAATAATAGTCACCCAAAATTGACACTAACATGCAAAATTAAAACAATTAACTTTTTTTTTAATGCAGATGCTCACAGAATGCAGTCATGAAATTGATGTATACAATACCTCCTTTAGGCTAGTCTTCTTTCACCAGATAAAAAAGCACTAGCACAGTAGTCCTAAACTACATTTACAAAAGTTATTAGCTAACATACCATGTAGTGAAGCATTTTCATGAAGTTTTAGCGTTAGAAATAAACAAACATCAGGTGTAGACAAGAGTAAAAGGCACACTTTCACAGAAGACTTAACTGCTTACCTGGGACACACAGTGCAAAACCAACCACAGCAATTATAAACCCAAGAAGTTTCAAACCTATCAGAGCCAATGTTGCCTGCAGTAGACTGTCAAAAACTGGAGAAAAAGAAAAATTACAGAATTTAACTAGAGACATAAAAGACAGGTAATTGCATAAAGCCAGAAATCAGATTCTCCTAAATTCTAAGCTCAGCCAATTAGCTGACAACAAACCCCACAAGTCACTGCAAGTCAAGGCTCCTGTATGTATACACACACATACAATTATATATATATAAATAACATTATAAACAAACCACACTTAGAAAAAAATGGAGCCCACATTCTCAGAGCTAATTATTCAACCTGGTCCCCAAACCCAAGGAAAGGTGAGCAGGAATCACTCAGATGTGCTACCCTAAATCTCACTGTTCCAGCAGGTAACTCCTACTTCTTCTGTGAAGCAACTCAGCCCAACAAACAAAGGCTAAACGTTTTGTTTCAAGGTACTATAAATGTGATGAATACAGGATGCTATTGTAGCACCTGCTTATAAAAATCAGAGTATTTTGTAGATTACGGGAGGAGCTCAGTTTTTTCTATCCATACGTTATTGAGTAAAGAAATACTCACCAATTCCAAACATGACGTACTGAAAAGGTACCAAAATCACAGCAGGGATTACAATTAGGCCAAGACCAGCCTGATTCTGTACAGTATAGCCATCTGCAAACATTTATGTGGGAATCAATAAAATCAAAATTGTTAACTGGATTAAAGCATAAAGCAACAAACATAAATCACTGGCATCACCAAATTATCCACTGAAGGACCAGAAGTCACTCTCTAGTCCCTAATATTCACCCAAAGCAGTAGGACAGAAAATATATATAAATTTTGAGTCAGTATCTTCCTCTGATCACTTGAGGGCCTGACAACTCCAATGTTGATTCTGCTGTAGTCTGTATGGTTTTTTTAATTTAAAAAATAGTAGATTGCAGCTAATAGGTGGTACTAACTTCCATACTACAGAATTGAAGAGATTCTTTTCCGCTCTTATTCCTTTAAATTAAGAGAGTAATTTTAATCACTTACCTGGGATAAAAAGAGCAGCGCCTACACCAGCTACAACTGCAAAGATGACAAGTGCTACAATAGTGCACACTTTCCTCTGAGATTCAATTTCATATTTTAATCCTTAAAGAGATAGAGAGGAAAACAATCAGACACATAGATTCTCTCACTGAAATATACATATTTATGACTTGGACTGTTCCTAAAAAAGAAACTCAAACTCATAACATCTAAAACTATTTTAAACTCCAAAGATTTAATTTGTTTTTATTGTTTGATAAATGATAAGGAAAGGTCACATTTAAACAGACTTAATGGACTCAGTAAAAATTGTACAAACCAGCTGGTATAGTGAGATATTGGATTATGGATATCCTATAACTGATGATTTTAGAGTCTATTGTACAAATAAGGATTGTGATTGTTACCCTTTTGTATGCTATATTTGTAAAATCTGCCAGGAACGGTGGTGGGTCCATAGTTATAGAGGTACCCCTCCTAGGGGTATTTGTAAAGGGTGTTACCAATTAGAAAGAGAACTGACAAAGTCAGTCCTAGAGATTGGAGAAGAGAACGGCACCCTATCAAGGGAATCCCAAGAGTGGTGGGAGGTGTTTACTAAGGGGGCTAGGCATGAAAATTGTTGTTACCACTCTAATGAACCAATTCCCCTAATTGTTCAAATTATAAAAGGGAATTGCCGGAAGACTTTACCTGGAAATCAGTGTAATTCACCGCAAGTGAAGGATAAGAATTGGGAATCATTCAAAAAGAGGCAGCAAAAACAGAGTAAGGGTCCTCCTGAAGAATATCCTTGCTGCCAAGAAGATGGTACACCTCGCGGCTCGAAGCAACCGGGTCGGCGAGCGAGGCAGAGGGATAAGAAGCGGTGGAGGAAAAAGCCCTCAAACTGGGACAATTCAAAGGTATTTCAAGAACTGCCTCAAGGATACTGATTTCCCAAGGGTAAAGGTGAGCCCGGCAATAACATGTCAAACCAAACAGTGGGAAGGGGGAAATAATGATAATCAAGTTCTGGGGCGGTTTGGACTCCACCCTTGCTGGCAAATTCTGTACATATTAGTTATATGTTGTACCTGGCCTGTACAAGGGGACTATGCACACCAGCCATTTAATTGGACTCTGACCAAAATAGACCAAGGGAAAGTTGTTAAGCAAAATGCCACCACTGTAGCTCCTACCTTTTTAGTTACTAATGAGGACTTGGTGAACTCCGTGTGGGGATGGAGTAAACCTGACTTCCACACTATCTATTGGTGTCCTAGTTCCAATCCTGGGAGGGGATATTGTAATTACCCTGGGGAATATCTGTGTGGATATTGGGGCTGTGAAACCATAGCAACTGCCTGGGCTGTCACCCATCCAGATAAATTTTTACAGGTCTCATGGTATCCTAAAGGATGCAAAGTTCCATGGTATGGCACTCAAGGAGAAATTCTGTATATGGGGAATTGCAGGTCCTGTGATATTGTTGTTACTAGGTTTGACTTTCGGACCTTGCATTTTTAATAAAATCATAGACATTGTAAAAGGAAAACTAGAGGCAGCTCATCTAATGCTTATTAGGGAGAGGTATGAAGCATTGCCCAGGGACTCAGAAGTAGATGAAACCCTGGTCTTAAGCCACCAAGAGTTAAAGCGTTTTAATGAACAAATTGGTAAAGAGAAAGAGGAGGGATTGTAATAAAAAGGTCTTTGTTCATCAAAACGAACACTGAAAGAAGGTAAGAATTTAAACTGAATAGAGAATTTCAGACTGTGAGAAGAGAAAGAGGAGAAAAAAAGGGGGGGGGGGCTTGATAAACAACACGTATTCTGCTTAAGAATTGTGCAAATGCAGCTAGCATAGAAGACTGTGTAACTAACTATATACAAGCTAACTTTTAGGCCAAGGACAACCGGCAAAGAAGATAAGGAGCCTTCATCCCTATGACCACCAAGGGCAGAGAGAAAAAGGACCCCCTAGCAACCAATTGCACCGGCACAGAGTACATCGAGAGAAAATATGTCAACCAAAAAAAAAGGGGGGACTATAAAAACAAAAAGGTCAAAAGGGGAAGGTGCGCCGTGGCAGAGTGGACACTCCCCGGCCGCCCAGCGCTGTTTTTTCTGCTTAATACCGCTTGCTTAATAAATTCTTGTTATTTGATTTATCTATAATTAGCCTCCCCAATTGAATTTGTCCATAACAACACTGACATCACCTCTGTCCCCAAAGGAACTTAAATCCTAAAAGCCAATCCTGTAAACAAAAGTCCAAAAAAATCCACCTCAAACAAACCCACACAACACCCCCCAAAACACAAAACCAAGGAAACAAACATTCCCGAACAGTACACAGAAGAATCATGCCCAATTTAACAACCTATTTAAAGGCATAAGGTATCATTGGTGGATTCCCAGGTTACCTAAAGGAGTACAAATTAAAGGAAAAAAAATACACCAACACAAAAAAAAAACAACCTACAGTAAGTACACCCATATTTATTAATTTAATAATTTTCAACCTTGGACCATGGATGGACCTTTGAAGAGTCACGTAAAACTGCCATAGGTTCAGGAAAAAGTAATAAAGGAAGTTATACATAGATGGCTGAATATGTATGTGATTATTACAAATCACTCTGAGTGCAATTACTTTCCATTTCTTACAGACTTGACTCTTAGCTGAAATGTTTCTTTTTTTTGTTTATTTTTTAGAAGTCCATAACTTTAAAAAGGCTGAAAAATCACCAAGGCTGAGGTATCAAATTGCACCATCTGAAAGACCAAGACATAAGGCACACTCTGCATTGCACAGATGTAGGTCAACAGTGTATAATGAACATCTAAGGATGTCTGTCACTGGTGAATTGATGTACTGCCTCTAAAAATATTTAACGAAAGCATGGATGTCAGCGTTAAATTATAACTAAGCCAATGCTAAAAGATTAATGAAAATAGTTACATTACGAAGTGATCACACCATCCTTCTATCGTAATGATTTTATGGCCATATAATCAAACATTTTAAAATTATTCAATAATGTCATGGTTAATCAACTGTGAAGAAAAGCTTCACACACACCACGCCTCTGTGTATTCTCTGGATCAACTCCCACATATCTTTTTGATATGAGTACCACCTTTCATTTTACATGGATGCCTATATGCATGGAAATGATTTCAGGACAAATCAGCAACTGCCAAGAATTAAAGAGTAAATACTTACCAATAACACTTAACTGAACTATACATAAAACAACAAGTAAGCACATCAATAATACGATGCCAACCCTTTCCGCTAGAAGGAACCAGGATCCTAGAGAATAAACAAAGAAAAACAGAAGGAAGAGAACAAAAAGTGAGGCTATTTGCTTTGTAGTTATCATTCCTCTTAGGCTATGCTGTAGATTGCCCAATACTATATGCAATTCAGCATTAAGAATTTTAATAGGCTAAGAAATCTATGTCTTCTACCTTTGTGTTTTTCTGCGTGACAACCTACTTTTTCAGTACTTCCAGCCATCCCAGTATTTTCCAAACTGGAACTATTAATTTCCACTGGAGCAGAGAATATGCTGGTGCTAGGTTTTGGCACTACAAGCTACTGAACTGGTGGAACTACAAAAATCTCTGTAAATCAGAAAAACAGTATTTAGGCTAAGCAGAGAAGGTATGAAAGGTCCAATCTGACGCCTCTTCAGCTATTCTATTCTACTTTGAATGGTAGTAACTCCAGAAGAAATCTGGATGTGTGGTAAGGAATACAACAGCTAGCCTAAGTGAGAGGGAAACAATTTTAAGTCTTCCAACATTATCCATCTGGATTTTTTTCCCCCTGCATTTTGGATGCCATAAGCTGTTCAGTCAGTCATGCTTTAAGACCCTGTAAGCCACTTCCAACATAAAATCCTGAAAATATCTCCATTGAACTAGAAAATACAGTTAATTCTTGCATCTCTGCTCATATATTCATTCAGGCTCACTCAGTGGAATCCAAAGTCTCCACTTCTTACATTATACTTTCCACCATTCCTCTGCCTGCACATTTGCTTCCGAAGAAATGTCTAATCTTTAATAAAGATGCATATTTGTTGCATTTTTCTCTATACATAAAACTTGTATCTGTTACTCCAGAAATATGTAATTAAATAGCAATACCTCACAATTTAAAATGCCAATTAAATACCCTGAGGGCAGCTTTTAAGTTCACAAATTTCCCTTTTTCCCTCCCCTCCTCGCACAAGAGGTCACAGAAGTAGATACAGTGCATACAACAGAAATACAAGGCAAACAGTAAGCTGAAGGCAAGAAAATGGAGAAATAGTTTCTAACTTCTAACTCATCAAAACAAGGGTAATTTATTGAATTGTATAAAGCAAGGCTTTTTGCTTCATTCGCAATATTGAAAAAGCAACTAATATTGAACAGTAACTTCAACACACAGTGGCCACTCCTTAGGTAAGCCAAATCCCAGTGATGCTGTTTGATGCAACTGAGAATAATTAAAGAAAGTAACTGCAAGCAAAGACTCTGAGAGCCACTTCATTTCCTCTGCAGCATTTCCAGCTGACAGTATCCCGTATAAAAAGAAAGCAGCCAAGAAGCCTGGTATCTGCTGGGGCTTCAGCGTGCAACACAGAGCCACGTGTGGTCTGGTACTGGAGTCCAAAAGAACTTCCTGTACAGAACTGCTTGCAATACTACAGACACATGCAACATGCAAGGAAGAGGAACTGCTGAAAGCATTTTCCTGGAAATATACTTCCCTTACTCTGGTGCTTCATAGTAATCAACTGAACTGGCATAAAGCAGTGTTTGGAGAGCCAATATAGGGCAGTCAGTTCCAAGCTAAGAAGAGAGACTTCCAGACTAGGGGAAAGAAAGTGAAGAGAAAAGTAAAGGCAAAGGAAACAGGGGAAAAAGGCAAGGAAGAAAAGAAGAAATGAGAAGGATGAGGAAAGAAGAGAAGAGAAAAAGCAGCAAGAAAAGAGATGATGAAGAGAGGAAAAAGGAAATGGGAAAACTTGACAGTCACTCTCCTGGATCAGGAAAGTGTGTCTATACACAACAATGAGGGCACTTGCACAGAAATCTTGCTCACACTCTTACCCACTGCCTAGGTGAATCGAGGAGTTCTTTAAGAGAGATGGAAGATAGCTAGCTCTTGTATGACTATCTTCATTAAAGCATCAATTGGAACATGTTAGCAGTGACAGCATGAATTAATTGCTCAGAAATGACACAGTGAAGACTGGTACAGGATTTCCATTATCCACTAACCCTTTTCAAAACTCACTCACTACACTTTCTTCTATTAGCTTATTGTCTCAAGAGTTTCTCTAGAACACTGAGGAGGAGCAAGCAACAAAAAGTTGTGCAGAAGAACTGAGAGAGAGAGCAAGCGACTGATTTCCTTCACCCTCAAACCTAAGTTTTACATTTTCTAGCATATACTCTCAAACCTAATGCAACCTCAAAACTATGAGTTTTTCACTAACCACATTTTTCCTCTGGCGTTTCGTCACCGCAACTGACAACTAGAAAATGAAATTAGAAACATTATATCAGTTTCCTGGTCTGTTGTCTTTATACCAATTTCAAAATTATAAACACAGAGAAAATAAAACTTGCAAATGGGACTTGATTCTCCTACATTCTCAAGCCTTGCTTCCTCTTCTGGAGGGTAACACTGAATTGCATAAACAGTCAAAAAAGCCTGAGTAAGCTGTAAGAGAATGAAGGAAGTGGAAACTGTGTATACCTCTTCCCTGTTTCTGCAGCATTCTAAGAAAAGGATTATATTCTAGCAGCTTCACTTTCAGTGGCTATGCCCTTCTCAATTTCAGGATCACGTTTGCTATGCAGGGTATATGGTTAACTCAATAACTAGACCCAAATGAGAATTACACAAATATCTGCAGCAGGACATAAGCAACATCTGTTTGAGCTTCACAAATATTTTATTGTGAAATGTGAAAACTAGTAGCAAAACAAAAAAAAAAATTCTAGAGTGCATGGGTAAGGTTCCATGTGCTACACATATGCAACACGTTCAGTGCTTCCAAGCAGCTCTCCAGAGGCAAGTCTCCCATGCAGAACAGATGGACTGGGCACACCTATGTCCAGTGAAACTGTCATGTCTGCATAGCATGGACAGATAACACAGGTACAGCAGAATCCAACAGCTGAGGCGCTGGAGAACGTGGGCTGGGACTGACAAGATAAAGTCAAATAGCTCCCTAGATGAGAAATTAATTTAGTGAATCTCATTCATTTTAACATCACTTTAAACACCATCTTTTGAAGATGACATTTAATGCTAGAAAACCACAACAAGCTGCCATCTAGCAGTAGCATTTTCAACCTCACTAGAAAACTGCCTACTTTCAGACTGAGTTTTAGACCGCTTAAAACAGAATTTCTATTAGTTCTACCTGTAGTTTTCCAGCAGAGTTAAAGGTTGCAAGAATCAATTCTTCCAAGAAAAGATCTCTGCAGACACTGTGATGGATGTATACATTTCACTATTATGAAGATGATCAGAAATATGTCACGCAATAACATGAGAATGCTGAATATATCAGCATAAAAAAGATGTGGGAAAGCATAGATTTTCCTATATGGGACCTAAATCATGGTCAGACATCATTACAGAATGACAAAATGTGTTCAGATCTTTCCCATAGAAGCACTTCTCTCTAATTTAAACCAAAATAAGCCATATCAGCTTACAAGTTAGAAAGCCTGGGTGCTACATATTTTGGTTCTCACTTTAAAGGAATACATTGCCATGTTCATTATTTTTCTCTTTCCCTTAAGATTTTGCTTGCTTTCCCCTCCCAACAGGTTCTGAAACAATAGCAGGCAACTCACCTGAGCTGTTTTTAAGTTCCATTTTTATTTCTCCTTCGCTGTTTGATTCTGTTACTTTACAGCTGTAATTTCCCACAGTTGCTTGGGCACTGTCAAGCACCAGCGAGGCCACACCCTTGATTAATTCCACCTGGGATAAAAATCTTGCAGACGAAAATGAGGGATCAATGTTAAACTTCTTGTTTCCTCCATGGTAAAAAAAAATTGTAACTCCTTGTTTTTTCCATGTAACAGACATGGCATTTTCATTGTTCTGCTTTAGGTCAGTCACGTAACAAGGTAAAACTACAGTTTTATTACAGTCATTTTTTTCCACAATACTTGTCCCAGAAAGTGACAACTGGGCAGAACCTATAAAGAAAAATGAAAATTGACACATTCAGAATTATTTCTTAATACTCAAAAACGAAGAAGAAATAATTACAACAAGTGAATTGGGAAAACAAAACAAACTCTCCAGTGAAATCACAAAAAGAGTATCATGCTTTAAGGGATCAACAGAAGATGAAAAAAAAGGAATTATTATACTTACTTCACAATTCTAATTATACACAAACTCAAGCCATTCTCACATTAATTTAATCTATAGATACCATAACATATCATACATTTGAAAAAAAAATTGAGTTGTCATTTATTTACTTGGACACTTCTATTTCGCAAGGGGAAATACTGTCTGGTTTCTGCAAAGCATACAGCTAACATTAACCACAAACTGTCCCACTGATGTTCAGCGTTTTGCTGCTGATCACACAAGTATCTATACACTGAGCTACAGGCATCAGTTCCACACAAGCTCCCTTTACAGCTCGTTAAGGAAAGAAAGTCTCGCTATTACACTTCTGAGAAAAGGCAGGGCAGCTTAGTCAAGAAAGCTTTGTCACTTGTTCCCTCTTATCTCTGAAGGTGGAGCCAAATGCCCATAGGTTTAGATCATCTCTTGCAAATTCTCTCTTTTCCTTTCCAGTGGAGAATGTGCACACACAATACTATATATTAAATAAGATTACTACTTATTATTTGACTGATTACTACTTAGTATTTGACTGCATACACAACAGAATTGAAAATGGAGAATTTGTAAAAATCACCAACCTGTATTACAAATCACTGTGACTAATGTCTCTAACAATCACATTCAATGCAGGTAAGGAAAAATAAACACCTCAAAGGATTACGTTACCACTGCTGGGTTTTCCCATCTCTCTCCCACACTGCACCACAGTTCTAAAACAGTAGCACTGACTAACCACTGTTTCAACAAAGACCTAAGCCCTATGCCAAGATTTTATCAGAAATGAAGATTCAATCATTAGTTCTTAAGAATATCAAAAATTGTAACAGCAGTATATAAATTACATCAGGAACCAGAAAAAATAGGTTAATTAAACTAGCTTGGCTGTAAGCTATGAAGGCTTTGAATATTTTATTTTCTCTATTTTTCCTTGTTTGTATGAAATCATAACAAAGTTTAATAGCTTTCTTCATAGTAATTGCTCCCCAAAACCATTAATAATCCAAAATGCTTTACTACATCCATCTGATAAAACCAAATATGGGAAAGGATATGACAATCCCCTAATACTGTAAGCACTGAGACTTACAAACTGGAATAGTTCCAGGTACTTCAGAGGAACTACTGATACTTACATATATAAAATCAGCTCAGAATGATGATATGTATTTAATGACTAAACTTAATTTGGGCAAGGGGAGAAAGAAATAAAAAGGGAGGGAAAAAAAGTTATGTCACTATTTGCAGTAGTTTTTTTTTTTTTCCCTCAAATCAAGAGTCCCAGATCACATTAAAAAAAAAAAAAGACTCCTGTTTTAAATACCACTTTAATATTCTAACACTATTTCCTGGATTACTATTGAATATCAAAAGCTTAAAATAAACTGGCTCTGTATATCTTATGCATGACAGCACTGTGAAGGAAGAAGTATTCTCTGGATTACTCATTGTGTTGCATTTTTTAACTAATAAAGCAACAAAAGCAGAACAAAGGGAAACTATACACAAACCTCAACCTATGCCCTAATAAAAATCAAACTAATACAATTTAAACCTTCAATGGTTCTTTGTGAAATAAATTTCACACTTGTTTCACACTAAATCATGATAATAACTGTTGGGATTTTTCTTCTTTTTCAGAACCAGCATATTTACATTTTTGAGGGCTCTGTCCTCTGCGACCCGGCCGCTTTCACGGAAGAGGTTGTGCGGCTGCTCTCCCACTAAAGGGAGCCCCACGGCTTCCTGCAAATGGTACTTCCACTTCCAACCTCCCAACAATTCTGGTGGTAAGAGGAAGCCAAGAGAACGCTCTCCCAACAGTCAGCAAATCCTGCAGGCAATGGATTACTGGGTGGGCTCTTCGCCTCCAACTTTCTCGTAGATTATCATCTTAGAGGTGTCACATGAAGGTGGCAATTTTAGAGCCTTAGACTACGCAGCGTGGGGGCTTCTGAAGAACTTGCAGTTGCGAAGCTGCCACAGAAAGGTTCTGCACACGCAGAGCAAATTCAGATCTGCCATACACGGCAAAACTGGTTAAGTTTGGTCAGTGCACCTGATGGGAGCCGGCCCTTCTCACCTCCTCATGCAAACCATGCTGACATTTAAGCCAGCCTACTGCTAACCCCGGAACCCAGACTGGGATTTCGACATGAGGTTTAAACACTCAAGTTTCGATGTACTGCTTCCTGAAAAAACAGTACTACAGCACCTGCACTCGGTGAAATTTTTTTAGCTCTGTCCCCCCACCGAGTTTCTTCTCAAGGCAGAGAAATAAGAATTTAAAATTGTGCGATGTCAACGGCACTTCGACGGCACACAAACCTAGATCCTACAGATAAAGAAAAGCCGTCAACCGTAGACCCTGCGCAGCGGGGGACCAGCGTGACTCTTTCAGGAAAGCACACGGAGCTGAGCTGCCCTAATGCACAGGAGCTGAGGAGCAAAGCTCTGGGCACGCTGTGTCTCCTCTCCCCCGCAACTTCTGCGGGGAGCAGCCCACCGCCAGCCCTGGGCACAACGCGGGGAGCGGCGGCGGCTGAATGACAGCGGGTGTTGTGTGCGTGTGTGCGTCCCCGCTCCTTCCCAAAGGATGGCGATCTACCACTACGGACCCGCAGTCCCACATGCGCCAGCTGCCAGCAGGAACAGCCGGGAGTTCCGGGCAGGAGCGCCGCGAGTCCCCTCGCCGAGCGGCGGGAAGACGGGCGGCGGCCGCTCCGCCCCGCTGGCTCCAGGACCGGCCCCCGCCCGCCGCCACCCGACCCTCCCCTTCCCGCGGCTCGGGGGGTGACTCAGCCCTTCCCTCGCACCGGCCTCGCACCCCGGAGGCCCCCCACCAGAGACACCGCCGCGGTACACGCGCCGGGACCGTACGGGATGCGCCTCGGGGCGATCGTTGCGGCCACAAGCCGGAGCAGTCAGGACGACGAGGGAAGGGGAGAGAAAGGCAGAAGGGCGGGCGCGGCGGGCACTCACCTGCGCGCAGGGCGCCGAGCAGCACGGAGGCGGCCAGCAGCCACATAGCGGAGCGGCGGCGCGGCCCGGCGCAACGATGGCTCGAGCGGCGCCGCAGCGGGCGGGCGGCGGAGGGGGAGGGAGAGGGGGCGCCCGCGCTGCTGATTGGCTCGCGCCGCTGATTGGCGCAGAGGTGGGCGCGCGGGGCGGGCCCACCTTCACGGACAGCCCCCCTTCCCCCCCCCCCCCCCCCCCCCTTCGGATACTCTGCGGTAACCCGCGGGAGTTGTGCTGCGATAAGGCTTGGTTTTGGTGATGTTTCGTGCCTTTTTAAGGTGATTAGCAGGACGTATATCCCACGCCCGGGGCCGCAGTGTTATGGCTCGCGTTTCCCCGCACGCACAGCGTCGCGTTCGGGGCCGGGTAAAATGGCTGCCAGGGGAAGATGCCGGCTCCAGTAAAAGGGGAAACGTTACATGGTGACTCCTCCACCGCTTTGTTGATTACGAAACATCTTGATTTTTTGAAGGGTAAAAACCCCATTGGGGTGGGCAGAGCCGCGGCCCAGCGGGAGTGGGAGAGGACGGAGGGAGCTCTTCAGTTTTCTCCGTCCCTTCCCCTCAGTCAGCTGACGCCGAGGGCTGAGGGCATCCTCCTTGTCGCTAACAGCCTGTGGAAGGCCGGCCTTGGCAGGAGTACGTTTGCTCCTGGCTGCAGTCATATACATTAAGTGCAAATGAAACACAAGGTGTTCAAAAACACTGAAGAACTTGTAAGTGATCAGTTGTTGCACTTAATTTAAAAGCGAGGATAAATGCTCCTTTTTCCTGTGTTTGCAGTAATACATACATTTGAACGAGGTTTTTTTTCCCTCTTCTTAGAACTTTTAATGTAGAGCTGTCTTAACATTTTGAATCTTTGTTCTCAAACATATGTGTTGCTGAGGCATTAAAAAAAGGACTGTTAAATATATTTGGGGAACACACCTTTATGTACATTTATAGATACGTTTATATTTACAATGTTGTTACAAGTTCCAAAGTTCAAGAGAGGATGAAAGTCAGGGCAGAATCAAAACTCTGTGAGAAATTGAATTTCCATAGGTTTTATGTCTTACTGCATTTATGGGGTTTTGCAACATTTATATTGGCTTTCTGTTGGGTGGGTCTACCGCACAAACACCCCCTGCTTCCTGAGTCTCTATTCTCTTAAATTCTCCCCCGGCCCTCCCTAAGTGATTAATGGGTACCGATGCCTTGACTGCTGCATTTGTTTCCTCCAGATATTCATAAAGCACTCAGACATCCTCCGGCATTCAAGTTTAGTAAAAAGCCTTGAGCTGTGGGAGCCATCTGAATCGAGAAATGATGGAGGGGGCTGGCACAAAGCTGCTGATCCTGCTCCTGCCAGACTGACTCAGATGATGTTCTCTGGAGGCCAGAAGAGACGAGCTGGAGTAGGGGTAGCAGGGAAGACATGTCTGCATCAGCCGTAGCTCATATCTGTGTCTGTGCCCTGTGTGACATACTCACGTTGATGGCCACAGGCACTGGGGTCCCCTTTGCAGGGAGCTGCGCAGCATTTTCTGTAAAAAAAACAGGAATGCTCTCCTGCTGCAAAGAGAAGGCGACAGCTGCAGCACACACTTGTCCCTGTTGCTAAGGTAACACATATCACACCCACGCTGGCCTAGAAGCAAAACAGTGCGCATGGGAAATTTCGGAGGGCCAGGAGCCTAGCGTGGGAGAGCACTGCTCTCTCAGGTGCTGCTGCCTCCTGTACTACTGAGCCAGGTCTCACAAATCCCTCAAAGATAACTCTTCCCATGCAGTTTCCCTGACTGTGTTGGAGGTTGCTGCGCCATCCACCTAGATGTGCACCTGAAATGCTTTGTTTTGTAATGCTCTACCTTCTGCTGCCGAGAAATGTCTGCAATGCCTCTCCTTGCTGATGGTTTCGGGCAGCAGGACTGTGCAGCACAAGGCAGTTCAGGTGCCCACTGAAACACAGGCTGGGCAGCTCTGCTTCTGTTCTGAACCAGGAACACAGAGCAATCTCTGCTGTAATACAAGAGCTCCGTGCTTTTAACCACTTTCTAATATCACTCTTGTTTTGCCCAGCAGTACATGGTGTAGAAGCTCACAGAGAAACACATCTCAGCAGGTGTGAAAAGCACATCCCCAGCACTGACTTGTGTAAAAGTCCAAGTGCTCCAAAAGTGAGAGGTCATATATTTTGAAAACTGCCTGAGTCTCTCATTTATGACTTTCAAGGCACACTTCCGGTCTTTAAATTAGGCAACTTATTTTATTACCACTACTAGGCATGGATCTGCCATTTTATACTGTTTTACAGCTCTTTGGAATGTCATCGATCACTCTCTGGGGTCAGCAAGCTGTGACAGGCACAAGTCACATACAAAAGCCACTGTACAGGAGGCAGGGACTGCTGTGGCTGGCAGGAAACTGCTGAAGAGTGACATAAAAGCCCAAGTGCCTAAAGCAAAGGGTGTCAGTAGCTGTGATTTGTAAACTGACAGTGAGGGCTGTTTCCCTTGGCAAGAAATGCAGTGGCCAGGTCTCCATATGTGTTCCTGGACTCACTCACCATAGGTACCCTACCCTAACACAGAAACCACCCACACCCAGAGCTCACAAGGCAGCAACGTGATGGCTAATACTTTGTTCTCCCTCAGGCTTCACAAAGGATTCACAGAGCAGCCTTTTATCCTTTCACTTCTGATCTGGAAATCAAAGCGTGTCGAGGTTAAATGAACTGACTAAGGTTGCATAATTAGCCAGTGGCAGAGCTGAGAATAGACACCATCTCCATTTTTTCAGGCCTAACATCTAACTTTCAGGCCCTTCTTCAGGGCATAGGCAGGCTAGCAAAACTGTATATCACAGCTCTATAGAATATGACATTTTTAGAACAGGCTCAACTCTGGAGCTTACTATGGTTCTGAAAAAAACAACCAAACCAAAACCAAACCCAACAAATGCAAAAAAAATATTTCTTTTTATGAGTGCTCCTCCCTGGATAAGAAGATAAAAATGGAATTCAAGTGACATTTATAAATATTAATGGACTTCTAAGCACTAGCACATTAAATAAGTTCCCAAGGGCCAAAGCCTGAATTTACTTTGAGTAATAGTTTCTGAAGACCTAGGCAAAAATAAAGCAATGCTGTGAAGAAATGTTAACCTTTCACAGATGTTTGGTAGGGCTAAAATGCAGTCATTTGTGTTATGAACAGTTTCCAGGTGTTCCCCAGAGACGCGGGCAGGGCTTTCCTAGTTCCCATAGCAACACTAAAAGAAAACAACTAACTCTAGCTAAGTACCGATATTGAAATGCTAATTAGCTAATTGCTCTGTTTGTTTTCTCTAAACTACCTGGCCTCCCACCCCTCCACGCTGCCATTCTGGGACTAACATGCAAATAAAAACCCCTTAGGATCATGGGAGTATTTTTAGGAGATAAAAATGAATATAAATCAAAAACTGAACACAATAGAGGAGTCTAGATAAATGCCCTAGCTGAGGAAGAGGGAAACACATCCCCTGACTGGCTTTTAACCGTCGCCATCACCTAAGAGAGAACAGACTATATTAGGCTCTGAGAAGCAGGGCGATAGAGACAGAGAGCCCTGGTGCTGCCACCATGGAAGGAGCGGAGACAGCTGTTGTTCTGGACTTCAGCAACAGACTCTGCACACCACGCCTCCTCATCCTCGGGCCACTGGTGTGCCACAAGGAAAGGAGAAAGGACAGCTGCTGCTCGGGACTCCAGTGACCGACTCTGCACGCCGCCTTCCTTTCGGCTGCCTGGGAAAGCTACGACCGCGGGGGCGAGCTCTGCGTCGAGCCCCCTGCCCAGCTGATCTTTTTAATAAAGAGCTGAACATTAATAAAGGCATTAGCCCTGTTCATTTCAATTTGTACTCCATTTCAAAAAAACTTTTAGGGAAACAGTGCTTCTTTCATACTCCCAACCCTCCCCTTCTTCACTTACTCTCTTTCTACTCTTGTTGTGTATTTAAATGCATTTTTTTGCAATTTCCTTTCTTCAGCTGCTGCTGTAGCTGCTGGGATTCATCAGGCAACTCAGTGACATTAGTGAGTTAGTGGGGGGATGTGGGAGACAAGAAATCCTGTTCACTCTTGCTCAACAGAAAGCACTCTGGGAAAGGTTTGGCTAACAGGGAGATAAGGGGGGTGAAACTCCAGCCTGTGAAACTCTACTGCTGTGAGAGCTTCTGAAAGCAGATTTGTGTTCCAGGTCATTGAACCCCCACTGCAGGCCACAGCTGAGATAGCCAGGTAGACAACCTGGGGTTACCTTCAGCTGCCCTCCACCTACATAAGACCTGGAGAACTGGATCAGGTTATTGGCAAGCCAAGTCAGGAATTACATGTCATGGTAGCTAGGCAGTGAAGATGGTGATCTGCTTTCATCTTAGGCATTTTGTTCTTTCCAAGAACGTCCTGTAATAGTGAAGCAGTATGTATAATTTCAGGGAAAGATTCAGCTAAGTTACTTGGTTCTCAAGGGTTCTAGAAACCTCTCACTTCACACCAGATTCACCAGAGAGAGGGTCAATTCTTCAAAAATATTTAAGGAGAAATGTTCATAGCTTTGAAGCTGTTTAAAGACATGACTTCGCATGCAGTGCAAGTCGGAGTCCCTTTTGATGTCAGAGAGAATTAGGTTCTACCTGTCCTCAAATATCTGGCTCAGTCACTTAAATGCATTTACAAAGCTGGCCTTAGCAGCTTTCATTAGTGGCTGGCAGGTCTCTGAGCACAGAGAACACACTGTCCTGGACACTACGAGTCTTTGTTAGCAGTGCACCCATTATGTTCAATTAGTCACAGCATGGAGCATATGCTGACCGTGCCTTGCACTTTGCTTGTCTGTCCTGCCTGGGGGCACCTACCAGCCCAGCCCAGCCCAGCCCAGCCCAGCCCAGCCACCACCCAGGTTCTGCAGCCTGCAAGTACAGGCCCAGGGCAACACAGTGCCACTGCCTGCATCAACACAATGACATCCCTGCATCACAGCCAGCAGAAAGAAGGGCTGTGCCTGCTCTTGCTTTGCACAGCAGCAGCCACAGCCACAGTGATGTCCCCTATGAAATCACACCCATGGACAAGAACGGTATGCTTTGTGAGATGTCTGCAGAGACAGCCATGCTCACTGACTCTCCAGTACTGCAGACTGGCTGGCTGCCTTCAGCCAGAATGGGCTGAAGATCAGCTTAGGCCTCCCAGACTTCCTTGACATGGCACACTCTCAGTGTGGTCTTGTGCTTTGCCCTCTCCCTCCTCCTCCTCCTTAGCCCCAACCCAGTCTGCTGCTGTCTTTCACAAAATCCATAGAAATATAATTATCATGGAGATGTCTGCCTCTGGCAGTTTTTTTCTCTGGAAATAATTATAATTGGCTGTGGCAGTTAAAAACCTATCGGTGTAGACAGATGACAGACAGTACAATCACATAAGCTTCCCTCTGAGAAAATAAAGCTAAAACCCATTTATCATCCCGGATGGAAACAAAAGGTCTTCCTTTGAAGAGCCAGGCTGTGAAAACACAAAGAGAAGACTGTTATGCCCATGGATTAAATCTGTGGTAGGTAACCAAGCACAAGCAGTCCATTTACAGCACTATGATACTGCAGGAATAAGAACATCACTGCTTTCATCTGAGGAATACCTAGATGGGGACATACCAGCCCCCTCAGATGCAGTAACTGAGGTCCCAAGAGGATAATTAAGCCACAAGGATCTGAAGAGTGACTCCACCACAAACATAGATAAATGTAAGCATATTCACATAGTGTCTATAAGGGCTACTTGCATGGGGATCCACTGCTGGACATGGATCACTTATTCACTCACATGCTATCCCCAGGAGGAGTCTGTGCCATCTTCACTCAGCTTCCTAGAAGAACCCAGGCAAGGACTGTGCAGCCCTTAGAATCACAGAATGCTTTGGGTTGGAAGGGACCTTAAAGATCATCTAGTTCCAATTCCCACCACACCCCTGCCACATGCAGGGACAGCTTCCACTAAACCATGTTGTTCAAAATTCCATCCAACCTGCCCTTCAACACTTCCAGGAATGGCGCATCCACAGCTTCTCTGGGCAGCCTGTTCCAGTGCCTCACCATCCTCACAGCTAATAATTTCTTCCTAACATCTAATGTAAATCTCTCTTTCAGTTTAAAGCCATTCCTCCTTGTCCTATCACTACTTGCCCTTGTCAGTAGTCCCTCTCCTGCCCTCTTGCAGGTCCCTTTAGGTACTGGGAGGCTGCTCTAACAACTCTCTGGAGACTTCTTTTGTCTAGGCTGGATAACTCCAACACTCTCAGCCTTGTTCTCCCTCTATCTTGGTTCAGGAGCGCTCAGTCTCCAACTGGGCAGGATAATCCAGCCACCCTACACAAAGTCTTCTTTTTTCAGTAGTAGTTTTTTGCAAATTATTTTAACATCTGTCCCCTCTTTGGCCTGAATGGTTTCTAATGGCATGCAGGTTGGCATTAATTGATTTTATTCTTAATGCATCCAAATTCAGGTTGGGTGCAATTGCAGAGGCAAGTGGGAGGGCTTCTTTTGGTGCGAATTTAAAACAGTTAAACAATTCATAAGAATACCTGAGATGTTTTTAAGCAAATGAAATCTGGGTGAGGAGAATGGGTGACTTGTGGAAGTTGCTGACTACCCAGTACTTATGAACAGATGATAGCCTCAAATTCCATGAGACATGCTTGCATCTAATGGTATTTGTAGAGACACAAAATAAAATATTGTTAGCATGCAACCACTTGTTATATGGGAGAGGGATGAGAAGGGAAAAGAGAGGAGGGAGGATGGGAGATATAAGGATAGAGAAATACCAGAAACAGAACTGCACAAAATGTTTTCTCTAGGTTTAGTTCTCAGGATTACAGACAGTCCACCAATAAATTCACTAATTGACATACCTCACATGCAGCCACATTAATATCACAACTGTGTCACTTGGCCAAGTGTTTGATTTCACAGACAAACTCTTCCGCCTTTGGATGAAATTGTGGATGGTTTCTACTTTTTTTTTTTTTTTTTTTTTAATAGTCTTCTTGGCTTCCAACAGCTTTGCCTGGTTAAATTTCCCCTTCTAGCAAAAAAAAAAAAAAAAGAAATTAGACAGATCTCTTTAGGCAGCTGTGAAATATTGTGTTGCATATTGTGTATGTTTTCTTGATAAGCTTGCATGAAATGGAATTGGTTTTCTTTTGATGGATACACCCCTTTCAGCACAATGTCCCCACAAGATTAGCAAGTGTTTAATTTTTTTAGAGACTTTTTATGTGCATGTAATGTCATGTATGCTACTTCTATAGAGCATTATGAGTAGCACATGAAGCTGTTGGAACAGGGAAACTGAACTGACTGAGGAATGTTTCCCCAGTGACTGTGCAACGTGATTTGTGATGATGTGTAGTTTGCTAGCCACAAAGCTTCAGTCGGTGGCAAGAACTCTGTGAGATTTGGGCCAAATTCAGGTGCTGTAGAATATATGAATTGGCTGTGCTGGGTCTGCCCTAAAAGCAGTTTGGCCCCAAGTTCTGTAATGACGGCGCCCAGATGCGGGTGCCTGGGGACAAGGGCAAACATGCAATAGTCCCTACTTTCTTGGGTCCTCAACATGCAGTCTATTTGAGCTCAGACTCCCTGAGCTCCTGTCTTCTGCATGTATTAGAGCCCACAATGCAGAGAGAGAGAGGAGATGCAACTTGCACTGAAGACAACTTGCACTGAAAAGAATCATGGGTGAATGTGATTGCTCTGACTTCTTGTATGGTTATGTTCGTGAGCCTCAGCCTACCCTGTGCTTCAGTGCAATGCTATTATTAAGAATAAAATCAATGAATGACAAAGGAGATGTTCCAAGACAATAGGGAAAAGGCCAAAATTAGTATAAAAGGGTAATAATACTATACATGATCTTTATTATTATTATAGTATGAGATGAAGTGGCTGGCATTATTATTATAATAGTATGAGATAAAGTGGCTGGCATTCTGACATTATTTTCCCCAATATTTAATTTAGCCATGAAGGTCTTTCAAAATTATATTAATGAGAGTCCAGAGAGGAGTGACCAGCAAGGAATCTATTCTGTTTTGAAAGTAAAAGCTTTTGTAAGGTGTGGAGGTAGGATCATTTAATCGTTTCTCTGATAAAACCTCTCAAGAATAAATTCAAATGTAAGAAAAATGAATTACTGGAACAATTAGCAGAGTATTTTAGTTTTAGTTATTTAGTACTGTTTGCCTGCCTGCATGATGAAACTTTTCAGTACTGGTAGGACCCAATAATGGCTAATGAAGAATCACAGACTGGCATTGCAGGTGGCAGCTAGACCACCAGTGCAAGCTGGTTGTGAAGCTGGTAGTGCATTGTCAACAGAAAATTCCCCACTGCCTTCTTTGCCTCTGCTTCTCATTCTTTGTCTTCTCCAGGGGCTGCTGAGCTGACTGCATGGGGTGGGTGGGCAGAGGGGACTCCTAACAGATTAGTTTTCAGCCTGATCTGTGAGCTGTTTCTGCTCATCACACTGCTGTGCGTTGGCAACTCGTGCAGAGAAGTGATAGAAACGTGCAGACAATGAAACAAAATGGGCAGCTGAACACACCCACAGCAGCTTCTCGTTAGCTCAGCTTATCCCAGCATGAGGGCTGGAGTCCCAGGGCCATGTTTGCCTTTCCCCACTGTAACTCCATCTCTGGACAGCCTTCATCCCAATGCCTGCCTGTACAACCCAGTGGCTCTAAAGAGCTGGGGTTGCCGAGGCTTTCAGAGCCAGTGTAGGGAGACCACAAGGCACTGCCATCTCCATGATCCCTGAGGGGCCAGGAGTCTTCCCAGGCAGACTGGCCCAGGCCCAGGGCACAATGACATATGGTTGGTCTGTGGCTCTGGGGCAGGATGCCAGGGACAGGCAGCGCTCCAGCTGAACCCTCACTGGAACTCTGCTACTGGTTTGTACAGTATTTTGGCCTCCTAATATGGACATTTTTCCACCTGAATTTAGTTACACGTGAGTATTTTCAACCAACTTGTCGTCACAAGTCTTCAGTTTAGAGTAGGGACAAAGAAGAAACAAGGATGAAATTAATTTTCTGAATTACAGGAAGCAATTTTTTAAATTTAACTTATGGCTCTCCTCAAGAGCAGATCTCCAACAGATGCTTTTTTCGACTAAGTTTTGTTTAACTATAACTGTCTTTAAACCTGCCTGAAGTGATAACTGTGGGTTCTCCCTTTGACACCAAATTTGAACTTGCAAACAAGAAAAAAAAAGGGAAGTGTTCCAACAGGAACTCCACCGGAGGTGCCACAGGTCAACTGAAAAAAATCTGTAAAACAGCTTTAGTTTTGTTTGAAATTTCCCTATTACTTGTGAAAATTATACTAAACATGCAACATTAAATAATTAAATCCTGTTTATCTACCAATTAACAGGAGTTCAATGCAGCTCATCTCCATAGAGAAAGAAAAAAAAAAAACAAGAGGGAAAACAGTGCCCCTGAAAGGGTTACTTAAAGACTTTTTTCCCATTCTCCTCAAGGCTGTAGCCAAACAAGGCTTGTAGCTGTTACATGTAGGGCCTTGCTTGTACTACTGCAAGAGTTTACAGTGTTTAACTGTTTCATTGTGGCTGTAGCAAATAATGCAGTATCTCCCTGCAGAAGAGTGGGAACTGCTCCAGCTATTCAGAGACCAGAACTGGAAGAGCTGCTAACAAAGGGGGTTTATGTGGAAACCAGCACTATTCCCGCATACTCAGCTCACTGGTTTCTGTCTTCCTTCTCCCTTCCTCTTCCTCCGTTTAGAATTTCCTTTGCTTGTATATCTGTTTCTGAAGTGGCTTAGACTCTTGTCCTCACCTAACCTTTTAACTCCTCCATTTTTTCTCCTCTCCTTAATTTCTTCTTGTGGCTTTTGAACACCAAAGGTAGCTGTGGTAAACATGTTTGTTTGTTTGTTTGTTTGTGGTGTTTGTGTGTGTGCATAGGCTGGTGGGAATGTCCCGTGACTTGTGTTAGCTTACGTTAAGGCTGCAGAGAACTTCCATTTCTTATCAGTCTGTCCTCCTTACCTGCAATACCTCTTTTTTTACCTCCTTCAATGAGCTGCACCTTTTTCTTATTGTGTGCTTTTCTCTCACTTTTCACTCTCATAGCAAATATGTTCATTCCAGTGCTATCTGCTTCCTTGCTGGCTTTTCTCTGCAAATCAGAAATCCCTTCTGCCCCTCTGCATGACAGAGACATGCTCCTCCACCTACTGATGACTCTTCCCCTGTTGCAGCCTTACCATTTCCTTTTTCTGCATGGGCATGTCCAGCTGTTTCCTTGTGTTCCCCAGCTTTTGTCTTCCAAGTCTGTAATCCATGGGAATGGTCACTTCTACCATGTCCTTAACTCCGCCTTTCTTCCCTCTGCATGCTGGTACTGTTGGGTCTCAGTTCCATTTTCAGCTGTCTCCAAGGCAGAGTGTGTATTTATCTGTGAGTCAAGCTGGCCACTGAAAGCAACCCCCTTCTTTGCCTGAAACAACTTTTTGTAGAAGTCCAGAGTCACTTCCTTCTGATAAAGTGATATGTATGCCTGGGAATATGATTTCTGGGTAAGAGCAAGGTGTGGCTCAGTGATATAACTGCCCTGGCTGGTCACGTGCTAGGAACCACAAGCAGCAGGAAGGCTTAAACACTGTTGTTTCCTGCATGTCCTAGTGAGTGTAATGCAAAACAGTCACTCAAAATAGCAATTGTCACTTGAAAAATATGACTCATTTTGACACTCTTGGATGTTTTAACTGTATACCATTTGTAGGGCTCTAATGACTCAGTGTGAAGATTTGCCTGAACAACTTGTGAAAGGCAGGTCAGTGCTAGAATTAGTCTGAGTCCACAGCAGCTCTTCTAGGGAGGTGGCCCTCAGTGAAAGGGGCCCCTACGCACTGACAACTGTATTCCAACATAGGGTGAAAAGCACCAAGAAGAGACTTTCAGTACTAACCTGTCCAGTCACTGAAAACAGATGCCTTTTTGTCTGGCTTTTGTTTTGAAATGGCTAATAAGAACAGATCAGCACTGGCACCATTGTCTGCAAAAAATGCATCTTCACATGCAGTGGAAGACTGTGGTGTGTTGTAAACAATCACAGCACTGAGTGAAGCATAATCCATCACACAAGTGCCACAAAGGATACATTTGGCAAAGCATGGTTTGAAGATTGGGATCTGTATAACAGAGCTGGCACACTTATGACATGGTGAAGAGGAGCTATCAGCATTTTCTGAGATGAAATATCACATGGATTGTCATAAAAAGACTTAACAAGCCTTTACTGTTATTGCATTTGCTGCATCACAGTAAAGTGTTATCTGCTGCTTGTCAGAAGGTCCCTCACACTGATAAACTGGTATTTTGTATTCTGAGTCTCTAAAAAGCAAATGACATGCTTCACCTCAAATGCAGACTTACTGTTGAGCACTGAAAGGTCTTGCTATATGCCATGGGTCTTGCTCTTTGCTATATTCTTCAAGCTTTATGTTGAGGTCACTCTGCTAAAATCAGGAATGGCAAATTTGGGTGTTTAGAGACACAATATATTGGCACAGCATAAAAATCTGTGTGCTGCAGGAAATATTACAGCTTTCTAGAAGATACATTGTCTGGCCATATCTTCTTCCGTTTCTTCTTTTCTTCCACCACTGAACAGAACAACTTTTTTTCACAAATGAAAGCTTTGCTCCTCCAAGCCAAACCTTATGCTGGTAAAGGTCAAGTTAAACTGCTTTGAAACTCTGGGTATCAATACAACTCTTTGTGGTGCAGATAAAAAGGAAATTTTTTTCCAGATGCAGGTGGTTTTGAAAGGTGCAATACAAAAATGTCTGTCCACCAGACAGAAAGAAATGATCCAGCCTAAATTCTGAGGCTTCAGGCATAAAGGTTATTGCATATATAAAAGAGAGAGGTGGTGAAGATCTGAAAAAACACAGGTGAGGTAGGAAAGCCCACCCTTACTCAGAATGTTTAGCCTGACCCTAAAAACTAGACAAGAGATCAATTCAAGAAGAATACTTGTATTTGTGAGCAGGTTCTGTGTTTTATTTTCTGCTGTTTGTTTGATTCATTCTAGGCACAAACACCACTTGGCTTCTTCACCATTTCCTCCTCCCCCTAATTAGAGCAATCAGTGGGACACTGAGTTTTGATTAACTGCTTTTAGCAGAAGGGTGACAAGCACCATGGTGTTCACCTTCCCTCTGTATGTAGCTGTACTAGCAAATTCTGTCTGTCCAGGCTTCTGCAGTCTCCTACAGGAGACAAGCACTGTAAAAGCTGTGGTTTCTCTGACAGGAAGTGGGACCAGCTTCCTGCTTCTCACCTCCCGACACCCGCCCTGGATCAGTGTCAGCAGTGACTGCTCACAGGTGGCACTCTACAGAGACACACCAAGTCAGCTCCACCCAGCTTAGCAGATGCTCAGATGGACTGACCACATCTGTTATGTTCAGGTCATGTTGTCAAACTTCCAATTATTTGGAGGGAAACACTATCACAGAGGAGTACACTGTGCACTTCAGAGAGATGAAGATTAATGAGTAGCAACAAATAGAATTTAACTAAGCAAAGGCATGTTTTGTACATTTAAGCCAAGAAAGTATGGAAGAGCTTTTTAAAGGAAGCTCTTTCATTCTATCCACATGAATTTCTTACCTGTTTATCAATCCTGTTCACAACTGAGAGAAAACTGAACTGGCTTTCATTTGTTTATCTTCTCTAAGACAGTTACCTGCAATTCCTTTTTTTGTAAGAGTTCTCACAAACCCAAACATACTAACAGGTATGCCCTTATTCAAACAAAAGTCAGCAGACTGGACTACTTATAGAAAAAACACTCCAAACCTGCCACACCTTGCTATACCTAGAGTATACTCTTCTGTCCCAGGAAAAGTCTTCTCAGAACAGTATTTCTTATTCTTTGTTGTCAATATTATATAGCTGAAGATTATTAAAGTCTTCAAGAATGTTTGAGTTTACAGGCACTCTACAGAAGGATGTAGTGAAATGGCTGCTGGACAAATTAGTACAAAATTAATGAGTGACAATTTTAAGATCAGAGTTTTCATTGTTTTTACTGTTGTTAGACAGCATTTGATAAACTCAGCAGAAATCCTTCCTGCTATCATACCAGGAACTTGAGCACCTCCTGTAACAAAGGAAATGATGTTCAACAGATGCTGTCAAACCTTTTGAAACCTTCTACACCATTTTTTTGGCACTAATTTCCAAAAAAAATTCACAAACAGCCTGTCCCTTTTGGTCTGACTACTGGCTTATATTCTTTCCCAAATGGATTCTTTGAAAGGAGGCAATATCCTCATGGACAAGCCATGCTGAAGAAGGATAGGGAGAACTCTCTTAAAACCTTAAAAGAGCCCCCCTACCAAGATACAAGGAACTTCTGCCCTAAAACTAGAGGAGAGATGGGAAACTTTTTGTCCAGGGGATGCCTACACTTCACAGTTTAATTCTTTGTGTTACTACTGAATAACACTAAGGTGTCATTTGAAGTATTTTCATCCTTTGAAAACCACAGAAACAGGAAAATATTTTTGAATTAACAATTGCAATTAGTGCATTATCAAGAGGAATATTATTAGAAATAATTATTCTGCTCTTCTGACCTTGAAATATTCGCCTTTGTGGATTTTTACAAGAGGATGCATGTGAGCATCTCAGCTACTTCTGGGATGGAGTACTGAAATACAGCCAATACTAACTACTAAGACCAAGGACGAAAAAGAACAGAGTAAAACTAGGCAGTTAGTGAAAGACTAGCATTATTCAAATCGCTACTTACTCTCAACCCTGCTCATTCCAGTGTTGCGTGGGAATAATTGTGAAATGGTAGGGCTGTTACTAGGAGGCTGAAAGACAGACATTTCCAGCAACCAAGCCCTGGAGCAATAGCTATGTATTAGCTAACACATGAGAAAGCCCTGGTAATGGCACTTGCTTAGTGAAAAAATACATAAAAAGGAGGAAATGACAGATGAAAATAACCTTTGCTATCTCCAAGCCTTCTGTGGAAAATCCCCACCTATGAGCAGTATTCACACAGAAAAGCCAGTGCTCATATCCTCTGTTTACTTTAACCTCATGGTTACTGAGGTACTAACTTTTGCTGAGTTTTATTTCACGCCTTTGCCAGATATCACCCAACCATTTCCTAAAACATGAATCCATCCACAAGCAAAGGGAAAGCAGTCAGGCTGCAGGAAGTAGGCCAGGGTTTTCACAGGCATGTTTTTCTGCTGCTGGTTCCAGCCCCAGCACAGGCCTGTGTGCATGCACGTGCAGCTGCCTTGTGGAGGTACACTGCAGCATTGACATCCCCACACAGGCACGCAGCCAGCATGGCAGCACAGCATCAACCAACTCCTTCTTTTTCCAAATTAACATTTGTCAAATTTGGAGAGAAGCCCAGGATGCAAAATTTGGATGCAAAATTCAAAGAGCACAGAAGCTGGAAATGTTCACACACAGGCTCTTCATTTATGCTTAGTTTTTTTTTATAAGCCATGCACATATGACTTACTTGCTCTTACTGTAACTCACAATTTGCAATACTAATCATTTTTTTCTATGTCATAGTGAAGAGTAGAGCTGTACTCAAAAAAAAAAAAGTGGCAAAGTTTAACAGTAGGTGGACTTAAAGGTTTTCCCTTTCAAGAAAAAATTTTCCCTGAAGTTCCTCTTCTGGTTGGGTGAAGAGGAGAAGGCCCTTAACGCCATCAGCAGACAGGAGTGAGAATAATTCGACCAGATCTGGGAGTTCTTTGTAACAGTGGTTTCTCAAACTCATGTGAACTCACTCAGCTTCCTGCATAGCACTCAGCAATGCAAGTTCAGATGATTAACCTGACTCAGTGCTGAAACGAATTCTCAGAATATGCTTGAGAGGCACTTTTAAACTCTTGTGATTTCCGTGTTAAGTCGCCAACTCTATAGAAGGTTCTCTGTGAGAACCAGCCCTTTGCACTTTTTATCAGCACAGCAATTCATGCTATCTGCTGACATTAGAAGAAAATGGGGAGTGGGGTATTATATTTATTAAAGTAAAAAGGTAATGCATGTAATCACTCTCAGGTATCCTAAATGGCCTATAAACCTCTAATAGAGTACCTAGCACTAAGGCTATTTCCAGTTCCCAGCAGGGCACTTAGATCCTAGCCTAGACAAAAGACAGGGAAATAAGACATTGGGTCATGTTATGAGGTTCAGAGGTATTTCAGAGCTGAAGAAACCCTAAGAAGTAATATGCTGCAAGTGTTCCTTTCCTGGAACTTTGAGGAGTACATGCAAGAGCGTGAGCTGGCTACTGATGAACCTTCCTCAACATGTTTCCAAAAGCCAAGTGTCAGCTCATACCAGGGCCACATACAAGACTGAACTACTGCAGTCCTCATGGCAAGGACAAAACCCATGGCTTCTCTAACCAAAGTAAGCAAATGAAGCTCCTTCTTTCTCTCTCTGCACAATTTCTGGTCTGTCTACAGCCAGCTTCTACTTGGCTTCTAGGTAAAATCTGAAAATGACACTTTGCATCCATGCTAATGTTCCAGAGACCTGAAAATGTTAAGAGACCTTGGAAGAGGATAGCTGTATACAAAACTTACCTCTTGTGAATAGTCCTTTTCTAAATCCTCTCCAGATGAAGAGGGACTCTTTCATATAACAGCTTTATGTGCATCCTACTACCTTAGAGACATCTTTGTTTTGTTGGTCTTCCATTCTGACACTGCATTAGTTAATGAGCAATGCAGGAAGTAATGTGAACCAAATGATTTAATTTTAATGTGGCTTCTGCTTCCTGCACTGATTCAGCAGTGGACTAATTACACTGATCTTTGCTTCTCTAGAAGGGCCTTTCAGGCTGCTTGTGACAGGCCTCACTGCTCTCCTCTACTTTTAAGGGAGATGGTGTGGCCACCTGCTGGATCAGTAAGGCCGCTTTCAAAGCAGGGTCAAGTACTTTTACTGTCTCAAGGGGCAAATGCCACTCTTTGCCAGATGACAATTAAAGGCCATGTATCACTGATACCAGTGATACCAACAGAAATGTTCTACTTAAATGAAAGCAGTTGCAGACAGTACTGTTAAAAATAACGTAAATCAATTCCAGATAATTAGCACGCTATTTTAGAATTACTTTGGCACAAAGGAGGCTTTTCTTCCAGAGATTTTTGTCACATTAGAGGGGTTTTGGCCATGCTTGTCTTAACAGATTCACTTCTAATAGAATAAGAGGCTCAGTTCATAAGGAAAGGTTTTTGATTAATCATGTTTGTTGTATTAGCATGAAAGAGGAGTCTTTTTGAGGAAAGCGTTTACATAAACAACATTTATTCAACACAACACTGCAATCCAAAAGCATCAGTGAGCTGCTTTGCAGGCAATGCAAAAGGGAGTTGCTTTATCTTAAGCTGAAGTAAAGCCACTGTTGAAGTAAATATGCAGTAGCAACAGCACCTAACAAAGGGAACATGAATAATAACTTTTCTAATTTCAGCTGAATGTGGGAGGATCTAGGTAGGCAGCAAAAGGAGTTGGAAACCAACTTCCAGTGTGATTCATAGAGATTTTCAGCAGTGGCTTGAACAGGTAAATTGTAATACTTGACATTTACAGATAGCTTTTCACTTATTAAAATCCAATAGGTTTAGGGCTTTTTCTTTTTTGGCAAATGAGATACTGAAGCACAACAAACTTATACTGGCTCATAGTACTGACTCTGTCAAGTATCTTGACTTTCAGACACAGAACTGGTTCACTGATTCTGCAAAATACTGCTCACTTTTAAGTGAGAGAAATTATTTGCCAGATAAATGGAATACCCTGCAGAAGTTCAGCAAGGATTTTAATGCCACTGAAATTGTACTAATATCGTTCATGGCTCAAGAATAACCAGAACCAAAAGGATGTACTAATACTTTAATAAGGTTATTTCTTTGCTCCATACTCCTTCATTACCACTAACATCTAGAATAACTCCCTTCCTACACATTTACTAAGACAAAGCAAGCTCCCTGTTGCCATTACATTCTCAACCCCTTCCTCCTACATTTTTCTTTTCGTTCTATATTACTCAACTAGATTTGGCAACATTTTTCCTTCACAGAAATCAAAAGTGGGTGTTCTGACACAAGAACAGAAAACAAGAATAATCCAAATTATGTCCACAGAGCTCTTCTAAATACTATAAATGAAAGCAGCATTTGACCCAATGCTAATATAAAGTGATTCTGAAAAAGAGATGGGACATGAAAAAAAATTAGAAAGGCAAGAGTGATTTCCAAACAATACTTTACTCCTCCTTTGGTGTTATACAGATTTTTATATTGTTGCTGATGTTAGAGGAGTCTTGCAGCTGATATCAGTTTTCACCTAGCCTGTTAGAAGGGGTAATGCTGCATTATTTCAGTATCATCAATTAAATACCTTATCTAAATGTATGTAAGTGGCAATGACAGACATTTTACCTTCCTTTCAAGTCCTTTGCAAGCAATTTCCTTTCAGCGCTGCAGAGTATCAAGATTACAGGCTGTCAGCATCATTCTACAGACTTTCACACTACATTCTCCAAAGAAATAGAGACATCCTCACTAAAAAGAATTTATTAGTATTTTTGAAAGAGATATGCAGTAAATCTTTACAGCACAAAACTAAACATGGCTCCCTCTTGAGTCTAAAGTGTGCATGTTACTTCTTTAAAAAGTACATCTTTTAACAAGCATCTTGTTCAAAAGGAACAGGAAAAAAGAACATCCTCCTACCACGACATAAACAAAACCTCTGAACTCACAAAAAAGCAAATGGTAGAAAACTGCATTTTGGGCAAACCAAGTCAGGTCCAACCAATTTTAATAGGCACCTACTGTGGCTTCTGGAATCACTGTTGCATGCATATGCCTAGTCATATTTGACTTCTCTTTCAGCTTTGACTGGAGTAATGTGTGTTCCATCACACCAATCTGTATGTCCATCTGAATGGTTTCTTGCCTCAATTTTGTTAAGGCCTGTTTAATCTTCACTAGAGGAGCTGTCCAAAAAAAAGATAAACAGTACAACTCTGTCAGCCACCTAACACAAAAGCATTGTTTGTTGTAATTCACTCCTTAAAATGGGAGAGTTGAATGAACAAAAGGGTGTTCTACTCTAAAGACATGATTGTACTGATACATCATTTTTAATATACAAAACACTTTAAAGACAGAAATAGGCAATGACAATATTGCTGTCTTCTTGACATCTAGGAGCTTCATCAAATTGTACATCAACATTAAGACAGGTTTTTCAATGATGTGTTTTGCTCAGCTGAAAGCCTTATCCCCACAGCTGACTTGAGGTTTGGTAGAGAACTGAAGACACCTTCAGCAGGGTGTGAAAACCTTACCTGTGAAAAGCTATTAAATATTTTGTGCCTTACATTTTGTTTCTAATCCCTCCCTTCCCACTAATATGATGCTGCTGCATCATCTTGCTCTTATTCTTATTTTAATGAAGTACATATCATGAAACTATCACCAAGAAAAAGGGTGTGTTGTCTGAAGCAAAAATGCACTTACCACCATCAGTCATACTGCTTCCTTTCTCTTCTGTTTCCTGCTTTACTTTCTCTAATGCTTCTGTAATCTTAAAAGAGATTTTTTTTCTTAATTAAATGAGATGAATATCAAATTTAAAAAGTCTTTGCTGAATAACTGCTTTTATTTAAAAAATAACTTAATCCATCTTGTTATATAAAGATCAATGATTTTTCAATCATTCAGAAATTTTTAATTTAATTAAAATAATGTTGTAAAAAATGACAGAAAAAGGGTAATAATTTGACCAAACACCATGGTGTTACTGAAAATCTGTGCATCCCCAATAAAAACAGCAATCTAAGTGTTTCAGTGTGATGCTGGATGGAAGAACAAAGGAACCAATATCCCTACAGATCAAAATTCATCAAACAACCATGCCCCCTGCCCTTCCAGGAGCATCAGGACTACGGCATGTTACACTGGAAAGCTGAGATACAGTGCTGCAGCAAAGGAAGGGGCAGCAGTCCAGCCTGCTGGCACTGGCACAGGTACAAGTACATGTTTGAAGAACAAAAGTGCATTTCAGCAGCGTCTAGCAATCATTTTGCCTTTGTAGACAAAGCAAATATATGACTCTAAAGTATAGCCAAGGTAATAATTCAGTATTCTTGTCAATAATGTGAAAATAGCCCTACATTAAGGCTTCAATAAGCCTTTTTGGCAACAAAAAGGAATCATTGCTGCATTGGTACTGAGTACCTGCAGCGGTAAAGGTATTGCTGGGTGGGCTGAGGTCTGATTGCACGTCTAAAAACAGATCAGTACTAACATCCAATGTGTCTGGTTTACCTCAGACATGTGCCAGTGCACGTACCACTGTAGTTTGAAGGATGCCAGCTAGTAACATATTCACCATTACGTATCAGTCAATTAGCTCCCAAAGCACACAGTGTAAATCTGAAGTCCTCACAAAATACTTTTTCAAACTTACTTCCTTGAGAGTGAAATAGAAAGCAGCTCTTAATTCTGCAGAATTCATACACTGAGAAATCTTTGCTAGAAAACTCACATTAAACTGCTGTATTACCTACTGCAGCTGCACTTGGTATCACTCTAGGTCCCTTCCAACTCAACTGTTCTGTCTGTTCTAAAACATCTCAAACTTGTTGTACAATTTCTAATACATTCTTTTTGTATGACCTATTTTATGTAACTATTCCTGAGACTTCATTGTCTAATAAGTAAAGCTGGTTTCTAAAACCCAAACAGAGCCATTGCAAAAATTTGTAAATTGGATAAAGAGTTGAAGTATTTGGAAATTGGGCTGTAATTCTAAATGAAATGCCATGAAACACTCAACATGGCGAGGCAGTTAGGAGACAGGAGATATAAGATAATTTGATGTATGGAAAAAATTACTATTTAGTCAAATATTGCTTTTAAGTGCCTGGAAGATAGAAATTTCAAACTGTTAATTTTAACTAAAAATAAGAGTTAAGCTTTTCTTCTTTCAAAGAATTTATGGACATGATTTATTAATCCCCCATAATTCTAGGACACAGGTCATAAAATACAGAACATTTACCTTCATTTACAAACTGAGCTCACATTTCATGAGTTAAAAATCAATGGCAGCCTGGATTTAAAATTTAGGGACTGGACTAGATCGCCTCCCCCAAACAAAGAATAATCTTTAACATGATAACAAATCAGAGATAACTGGTTCCATTAAACTGTAACCATTAAATGCCAATCTCTGAAGACTGTTTTAAAGTAAGGTATGTTTTACCTCAGAAAGCACTCTAATCCTTTCAGTTACTCCTCCACGTCCCTCCTGGTACTTCTCTTTACCCTGGAAAAAAACATGTCTTGGCTGTAATGACAGAATTGAAGAGATTTATACAGATAGCTCAGAGAAAACTTCAATACTTGCTCTCATATGTTTCAATTCCAAAAACTCTCCCACAAAGCCCCAGTGAGGTTTACAAATGAGGACAGGCTTGAAAGAGCCCCTGTATCATTCAAAAATGTAAAGCAGTAAATAGACCAAATACACACTTGATAAGAACTATGCTTTCTAATCATTTATATGAGGAAATAAACATGAAGAAAATCGGCCATAATGCAGAAATAATTGAATAGTGAAATCCAGAATAATATTTCATCAACAATAAATTACTATCTCAAAGATACCTTAACAACAAAGCAAACAGAAGGTGCAGAGGTCAAATTCTGTTAGCATTACTGTCAGCATTGCCACAACCAGGAGGGCTTGCCAAAAGGCAGACTATAATGCCTCCTAAATAGGGAATCAAAAAGCTTCTCAGACAGCACTCTATTGGCATAAAAACTAAACGAAGCAAAGAAGTAATCAGAGTGCTTTGTGCACCTCAGCACCAGTACTCAATCTAAGGGATGAATGTTGGACTGAGACTGTAGTTTTTCCACTCCTGACGGATGTGTGAACTTCACAGGGAAAGCAGAACTAGCAATTTACTAGCTGCTCAAGACTGGCAACAGCTATACATAATACTCAGACAAAACCATCTATTTTCCCCTGCAGAACAGTTGAATAAAAATTGCTAGTTTAGCTTAGAATATGATTTGACAGCCAATCAACATTTCCCCTGCTTTATATCCAACAGCAGAATTCATAGATAGCTCAGTCCATGTCATCTTTGCCTCTACCCTCACTTAACAGCAAGTTAATACTGGAGAAGGCAACAACAAAAGATCAGCAGTACCTCACTCAGCAAGGCTTGTGCTGAACGGTATTCTTGAACCAAGTGCTCCAACTGATTGTTGATGTACTTTTCCCTGCTATTGATCTTTTCCAGTGTTCTGCTGATTTCATTATGGAGTTTGTCAAGGTAACCCTAGAAAATCACATTCTGTGGGTTGACAGTATACAGATACTATGCAAAGAGTATCAAAATGATGCTGTAGTTAAGAAAGGCTATGGAAGCCTACAGAGAGAAAAATAGTACAGAAATACTGTGTTTAGCCAACCAAAAAATTATTCCCCATGTTTTGCCCACCTCCAAAACATGTATTTCAGTCTTTACTGCTTCATCGCTCTCCCCTCCTCAACTAATTACAAATGTCAATGTCAGTAAGTTACTCTAGCAACAGTATTTGAGAGTATTTGGGAGGTTTTAACAGCACCTTCAGGTGGTATTATTCTATTTTGTCCTTTGTAGTCAGGATGCTAGACCCTGATAGCCCTGTTAATCCTCACCCATAAAACTCTTTCCCAGAAGATATTTTGCCACCAGCACTGTCCTTAATGATCATTGTCATATCTTTCCCTTTTTAGTTTTACAGCAATAGCACAAATAAATTGAAGAAAAAAAAGATCCATTTAGTTCTTAATGCTTATCAAATAGAAGAGAAAATAAAAATGCTGACAGATTAGTAAAATATTCTGTACATACAAGACATACCCTAGTTTCTTTCAAAGAAGAATCAATTCCATCCTTATGCTGATGCATTTGATCTACATGAATCCTCCAATCCTAAAAAAGACATCACAAATTAAAACACAGGTAAGTACAACTTTTGTCCTTCTCTGGTTACTAAACAACGGCGGCTATGCAAAGCAGGGTCAGTTCTCTTTTATACTATTGCCATGTATCATCCTGCCACTGCTATGTTCATAGCCAGCAGCACTGGCTCAATGTGACACGATTTATAAATCTCCTAGATGTCACATGTGACACTCAGATCCATAAACAAACACTGACATCCTCACTGACACCATAGTAGCTATGCTTTTTAGAGTCTGATCTTCATGGAACTATTTCTGCTAGAAACCACTCTGAGCACAAATACTAAAAATATTGATTGTAGCTGCACTAGTTCAGCTTATTCTTAGACAAAATGACTGCTTCTGATGCCCAACACCTACCAGTTCTGGACTATCTGTTCCTTCCTTTCTATTTCAGTCCTTACTCTTACCAGGAGAAGAATGGAAAGAAAAAGAGGAAGAAATACCAGAACTTGGTTTTGGTAATGGGATAGAATTAGAAGGGGGAAAATTATTTCCAGCTTCAAGATCATAGGAAACATACATGGACTCAGGGGTGGGGGCTGAGAAAAGGTGCTGTGAATTGGCCCTGCACACCAGGTAATGAGTCACTAGAAAAAATGTGCTTACATTGTGTTTCACGTTTGCAGGAGACTTGTGATCTCTTGTTGGTCTGGTAACAATTGCTCACAATTTGTCAAACTTTGGAGTTTAAAAACAACAGGCACACAACCCACCCCCACCTCTCTCCAGTACTTTACAGTAAGTTCTAGTTTCTAGTGCCATTGATTAAACCATTAATACTCTCCTGGCACCATGTTTGCATGTACAGCTTCGGAAACAGAGTATGTTTTCTGGCACAATGGAAAAAGGCCAAACACTTCTCTCCAATTATTTCTGAAAGAAGCTAGAAGAAGAAGAAGAATCCTCTTTTTATGTTCATTTTGACATATTCTGTAAGGCAAAGAGATGGTGCATTAAGCTGGAAGCTAGTAAACCTCAGATCCTACAGTGGCTTTAATTTTTCATCTATGTCTTTACTAAGTTTTAATTCCTCACTGTGAGACTCAAGCATCATGTTCTCTGCAACAGATGGGCTTGCTGAGTATCACAGCAGAGTGGTTCAAGCCAGGCAATTCTTCACACAGAAAAATGCAGTACTGGTGTAAGACAGGCAAGCAGCTCAGCAGACAGTTGAAGGTTTCCCCTATTTTTGACAGGATAATTATCTTTCAGTGTATTCATGTATATGCATTGTATTGTTGTATCAGTGGTGCAGATTGCTCCAACCCAGGTCCCAACTACCTGGGTCACTGCAAAAGAACAATTTCAGTACTGCACTGATTTGTGTGTGCTACACAAGTTCCTGGAAAGAATGCTTGTGGCAATGCCAGGAGCAGGCCCTAGGTTTGGACTTACCAAAGGTGCCTTCTAAGCTGCTGATTCTAGACTCCTTGAAATAGACCATTGAGAGAAATACACAGTTCTAAGACATGATGAATTTCATCCTGAGATAGTTAGCAGGATATGGTGAGCAAAAGCAATTGAAAAAGTGCTCACTTCTTGTCACTAAACATAAGGAGAGTTCAGGATGATTAGACCAGGGTACACACCTACTTGATTGTCATGTAAAGTTCATCAAGAGGAATTCCATACAATCAGCCTTTCATGTGGTTGAAAAATGGAAGAGTTGAAAGGTAAGATCATCAGCTGTCCTCCAAGAAGACATTTTAATAGTTGTTAAACTGAGGATAGAATTTTTTGTAAGTGTGAATACATTGGAAATGTCAGAGGAATGAAAAAAATCCTCACGGAATAAATATATAGAAATAAGGTGCCTTGTAAGCAGCAGAAAAAAAAATCTAATGTTGAAAAACACCTTACTGAAAGTTACTGCTTCTAGGGTCAAAGTAACTGACAAAGGTTCAGACAAGGTAGCACTGGAGAGCCCATTACTCACAGGTCTTTGCATGACAAAAAACAACTGCAAACAGAAAGTAAACAGCGTCGACTGAAATCATATTTTAATCACTACGTGTACATAGGCAAATCCATTCTTCCATACCTTATTGTCAGTCCTGACTGTGACTTTCAGCTGTGGAAGCACACGTTCCACTTCCAGATTCCACTCCGCTGCATCTGTTGTGGACTGTAAGATCTCTTCCTGCTTTGCAGTGTCATTCATGTTCTGTGTAAAAATCACGAAGTTTATACACAAAATATCACTGTTATGCACAATGAGTACTGTTAGAAATCACTATAATGGTTTGCAGTGTTAATATTAAAAAAATATTTATATCCAGAATGATCTAGACTACAGATGAAACAGATTTCTTTAATGGCTTTCTTTGAGTTCATAAAGATTTGGAATTAAAGTAAGTGTATCTTCTCATCATACTTAAAACTGAAGACAATTAAATGTATATATTAAGAAATTATAGTACATTTCAGAAATTGTGTATGTATGTGGGATTAAAATATATTCATGAAATTAATACCATGTTTCTCTAGAAGTCCCTGCAAAAAAAATATTAGAAATGTTCCCAGCAGCCCTTCAGTGATATCAGTTTAGAAACTGGCTGCACATTGTTCTTTCAAAATGATATTAATATATAATATCGGATTCATTTCAGATGGGTTTTTTTCCAAGTAAAGACTATACAAGTTTTTTTAGACTTAAATCCAACAGACACAAATTGCTGCTACAGATGTAAAAATCTCTCATGAGAGGACTAATAGGTAACAACTTACTGATCTGTATGTTTGTGCCTTTAAAACATTCAGGTCAAGATAATTTTCTTCATTGTCTGACTCTTCTTCCTTAAGAGAAGTTTCAAAGCAAGATGTCAGTAAGTATTGCACAATCTTTCTCCATCATTTTGTTTTGCAGGAGAACAAACCAAGGAGTATTAAGTTCCATATTTCTGAACAAAACAGACATGGAGAATTTATGATATGGAACTTATAAAGAGACATAATAACTGGGACAAAGTGAAAAATCAAAGCTACCCCACATTTCCTTCAGAGTGCCACAGTATTACAAAAATAAATCAACAAAACCCAAACCCTAAACCTAAAGCTTCTGACATCAAATGGCCCATTATCAATAGTTGTATGGTAGTTGTAGTTTTTCTTAAAGCTCTACCTTAAAAATAAAGCCCCATCAAAAGAAAAACCAAACCACAACCAGACCTCAACACAGTTTTCAAGATGCTGTTTGCACTACATATTTGGAGTTACAGAATGATGCCATATCTTAAGTGTGCAGAATAACACACCTGAAATTGAGGCAATTGATCTTTTCTTGCCCATGAGACCACACACCCTGTTCATATACCATATAAATCTGTTACAGTCTCAAAATTCCCTAGTTCCATACCTGTGATCAGCTGAGAGCCCATCACCCATAAGTAACAATGCTTTTTCTGTGCATTAACCTTCACTTATCTATACTGTATTTCATCTGCCATTTTATCACCCATAACTTCACCCTTATACACCTTGTCCCCCTCTTGACTGTCTTTTCCACCAAAGTGAAATTTTATCATCCACCTCCTTTCTACAAAAATCACAAAAGCTGCAATAACACAGGTCTTAGGGTAAAATCCTTCAAGACTCAGTGAAAACCTTGCAGCTTATTTCTCTTTCCTCTACCCAGTTTTTAACTAACAGAGACCACGATTTTCTTCTGGCATGTCTGACCCCGAGTTCCCTGAATACTTGCAAGAAGTTAAGACTAGATTTAGACTATCTTTTGCTAAATAGACAATATATATTTGTGCAGCATTTAAAATAACATACCACCAGAAGAAGACTGGTTATCAGAACTGAGAAACCAAACTGTGCTGATTTCCTTGCACACCCAGCCTCACTGCCTACTGCTGGCCACCTAAGACAGGCTATCCCTGATTTATGGAACTAGGCTGTCTCTGTCAGCCTCATCATTTTTATTCAGAAGAACCAAAACCAAAGAACAATCAATGAACTTTACCATTAACATTTAATTGCTGGAAATACTGCTAAATTCAATTATGGATACAGCTAATATCAATATACTGGCAGCTACAATGGACTGGGCAAAAAAAAAAAAAAACATTGGCATGTAATTAATCCCTGTAGAATGACTAGGGCCTCTAAAAAGTGAGTATCCCTTTGGTATGAACTGCCTGGTAATGTAATACCCAGTAAAGGGATAACACCTCAGTGGTCTTATTAACACATGTACATTCCACAGAGCTAAAAGAACACATTAGTTATGAAAATCATGGCCTAGGACAATAACTGAGAACAAACCCAGAGGTTCTTTGAAGGATTTCAACTGTGCTTTAGTTAACTGTTTCATCCCCACTTCCCAGTTTAAGCAGCTTAGACCTTAACAAGATACAGAAAAAAGCAGACAGCTGTTTTCCTATTTTAAACCTTTAGTTTAACATCAAGAGTAGATTTATCAGTAGAAAATAAACAATTCTGAAGCTCCATGGTTTTAATGCACAGTTAGATTCCACTGCACATATGAACATACACTCTGTCTTGAAGAGTTAATCTTATCTGAAAAGCAACAAAAAACCCTACAGAGAATCTGACAATGCAGGAATAGAGCTGCAGAAAAAAAAAAACTTGAACAGCTAATTGAAAAGGATTCTTAAACAAAGCCAAACAAAATGAACAGTGACTAAAAATTTCCTCATAGCTGACCAATACTAATATAATCAAAACCAAGCAAATAAACCTACTGCAACACTCTCTTCCAGTTTACTAAGGGTTAATTCTGCATCATCTTCTGTTATTTCTTCTTCTTCTGGCTCTTCTGTTGGGTATGCTGGCCTGAAATTAATTCAAAGAACAGCAGAGCTTTTAAATACAATAAATTGTAAATATCTCTGCAAACAAAACATTTCATGAGAAAAATGGATGATATGGAACATACCTAGATAGTGATTAGTGTTTCACAACTTAAATAAATATATATTCTGCCTTGAAAGTCTTGTTCACCTTGGACTGTCTTAAAAGTAAAGGCAGTACAGTACATTCACATTTCAAAGTCATCTAGGAAGTAAATTATGGGGTTTTTCTCTATTGGTCCAAGCTCTTAAAATTCAAGTGCAAGTCACCACGGGCTTATTTGCAGCCTACAGTAGAATTAGTGTACTAAAAAGAAGTAACAGTAAAATATTTCCAAGGTAGAAATTACTCTGCTATATCCATTTCAAAACCCTTTGGAGGAAAAGAATGAAATAAAGAACACTTTTAAAGACATTTTCATATACTTGAGATTATCTGTCATCTAATTTGTGCTAAGATTTCCTTCAGATTAAATAAAATTACTCCAGTCTACTTGTAACATGATCATACTCTGCATAACTCCAGGAATTTACCACTGATTGACAGAATCTAAAAGGACATGACATGTTTCAACTCAAATATAAGATTAACAAGGAGTTATGTGTAGGGAAATAACAAAACAAAAAGTCATCAGTTAAACCGTAATTAGCTAAGTCTATAATGGTCCAAACTCAGCCTTGCTGGCAACAGGCCAGTTGTGTGAAACTGCATTAGGCATTACTTGGTCACCCTGCTTCAAGCCAAGTTGAATTTTCCATCTCATGAAACGTCAAGTAAAATGGTTTTAGTCAGTCCCATGTTTTATTTTACCACTACAACTTATATCTGTTTGCAGGAAAACAACGCATAAGGGATGATGCTTAGAAGTGTACTGTACCTTTTCCAGCTAAATCCAGTGTTTTTCAAGGCTTCTTCAGCTAAACAATCAAGAACATAGCACACTTGCTCTCCGCAGCCTGCCTTTAATTTTGAGGGAGGAAAATCCACAGGCCTTCCCTAAAATAAAGAGACAGGCTGTTTACTAATGGCCTAACAACCCAAATTTCCTCAAAGGGAGATAAGTTTTGTACACTAAAACCAAGAGTCCCTTGTGTATGAGATTTTATTAATGACAATTTACATTCTTCTCCTATGCAGCTCCAGTGAGGCAACAGAAGGAAAAGCAGACGAAGCCAAGGAAGAGATGCAGCGTAGAAATCTTTAACCACATGGTAAGAGCATATTCCCAGGTAGCAGAAGAGGCAGAAGCCACAAGGGATCTGGATGGTCAAGCACACGAGTGACAAGGCAAGGTAAGAACAGCTACAGAGAAACTCAAGTATTGAGACTTAACTAGCAACTTTTCAACAGTGTCCTGCTTGCTCCAGATTTTACTTATAAAAGATTTTAATATATTGCTGTCATGCAGAATAAACGTAGTAGTTTGATACAGTTTAACTCCTTTAGAGAACAGTGTCCTTAACATCATTTACTGCTGCACCAGAGTATAATCTTCCAAAAGATCATACTTGTCAGTTGATATAGTACCCTGACCTTTGGAGTTTGGCTTTTTCCTTCCTTTTTTTTAATAAAAAAAAAAAATCTCAGTAATTCCTGGCAGTTTGTATAACCTTTTACTCTTTAACACACAAAAAAAAAAAAAAAAAAAAAAAAAAAAGAAAAAAAAAAAAAGAAAAAAAAGAAAAAAGAAAACACAAACACTATTCTAAACCACTTCCTACACTACAAATTAAGTCATTGACTTTGGCTAGAGCAGGATCACAAGCTGTGTAAACCTTCCAGATGAAATCTCTGAAAATTATGCTACTATAAATGAGCAACATATGTGGCACTACAAAAGGTAAGCCTGGTTTAATCCATTTTACAGACTGCAGAACAAAACTAATTGGAATCATTTATAAGACCATTTTTGTAGTGCTAAAAAATTAGCAAGTAGGTACAGCCTATGTAAACTTCCAATTAATTAAGTAACATAGTACCAACCTACAGCTAGGAAAAGTCTGTCCAGTCCTTGGGACCAGACCCAGCAGGAGAACAGTGTGTGACTGATGTTATTTCTGAAGGGAATGCAGGCGTTTGCAACACAGTTGGGAAGAGAGCCCATGTGACACTCACAAAGGACCGCAGCTCTGAGAGTACATTTGAAATCACGGCATTGGGGTCATCGTACTCCTGTGGCTGCTCGAAGGGATGTCCCGCTTTGCTGATCAGCCAAGCGGCGAGCGTGCAGAACATGAAGAACTGCTCACCGGAATTGGTGGGCAGCGCAAAGTAGTGCCTGTTTAAAAGGAGGATAAATGGTACATATTGTGAGTTTCTGGAGCTCTTACAACATTATAGGTAAGCACAGGCTACAGAGCAGTTTCTTTATGCAGTTTCCTCAATGAGCAACCCATCTGAACTAAATTCAGGATGCCTAGTTTCACACATAACTACAGCAGACCAAGTTTTCTATACCCAGCTTGCTTATTTCCACCTTTGACTAAGTTTTTAGTCAACACCAGACATGGCTGCCAAGTTCCCCAATCACCTCTCCTTCACACTTTCCTTAAGAAATGCAGGAGATGGTATTCCTACATCTGCAAATTCAGCTCAGATCAGGAGTGTGATAAGTTGGAAAGGACTCTTTGTTCATCATTAAGAAAACCGCAAGACAGAAAGGAGAAGCCTTGTGTAGACAACAGAAAACCGCAAGACAGAAAAGACTTGTGTAGATAACAGAAAACCGCAAGACAGAAACTAGATAGTATGTTGATTACTTAAGCTGACTGCGTAACTAAAACTTAGGCGCATATAACCTTATATGAAAAAGATCATTACAGGGCCGTGAACTGTCACCAAGGAAGAAGAGAGGAGCCTTCCTCAAACGACTACCAGAGAGTAGAAGACCCCCTAGCAACAGAGGGCGCAAGTGTAGAGTACACCCAGAAATACCACAGACACAGAAGAAGAAAGAGTATAAAAGACTGTGAGAAGGGGGAAACGGTGTGAGCCATTGGCAGAGCGCTGACTCCCCGGCTACACCCAGTGCTGTTTGCTTGCCATTGCTTGCTGTAACCAATAAATTTCTGATTGACTCTCGAAAGGCTGAACAAATTATTGGCCTCAATTTACAACAAAGAGCATGTTTTGCAGTGATCATTCCACCAGTACTTACCTACTGTGCTTTGGGTTGCTTTGGAGAGCAATGAAAACTGGATCTGACCTGGATCACACCAAATTCAAATATGTGGTCCTAACAAGAAATCAATCCATAAAACCAGACCACCCCACAAAGTATAAATTACATGCACACTGGGAACTTCTGGAAATGCTTCTCTTTAACAACACAGCTACTCACTAAGGTACATAATGGTCTGCTGTCCTGCTCCAAGCATTCCAATGGTTCAACAGCAGGCTAGAACTAATTTACAGCCACTGTGCTCATACTTGAGCCTCCCTCCCAAAAAGGGAGTAGCTTGGACCCCCTTGCCAAACTGTTGCTTGTAAGAAGCTTAATTCTGTGACAGCCTGCAATGAAGCCTGGCTGAAAGTGACAAATGGGTTTAAGTTATTTGGGCAGGTGGATATTGGGAGCACATTGGTCCTGTTTCCCAGGCTTCCTGTCTCCACCATAATTTAAAAGAAAGACATAAAAAACATTACATGTGAAACAAATATGTACTGGATATGAAACCCCAGCAAAAACAGGTCCAAGACCTTCTTTGTAAAGGGTTAAAGGGTCAAAAAATATACACATCCCACGAATAGCTGTCCTGAATTCAAGATATTTAGAGTTACTTTGAACAACTTGGAATTTAGGCAGAGTTATTTTCTGCGGAATAGGTAGAATTTAGGTAGAATTACTTTTTGCATAGGTACCCTGGCATGCAGATACCCAGAACCTGTCGGGGACAGGGAAGGTCAAGGGACTATTACTTATCGCATCTCAGCCTTTCGCTGGGCCTCGCGTTTTGAAAGCTTCCAGCTCACACGGGAAGCTTTGCAACTGGATGGTTGTCCCTTGAGCCAGGTATCCTGCCATGCAGGCGCTGCCTTCCTTCGCTAGCCTCTGACGGCTCGGAGGGATATTCCCTCCCGACGCCCCCCGCCCGCAGCCACGCCAGCGCCCTTAGGCCGAGGAGGAGGCGCGGGTCAGAAGCACCTGGATAGAGGCCGCATGTTGTGGCGCCGCAGCGCCTCCTCCTCGTAGCTCAGCAGTTTCAGCTTGTCTAGCAGGTCCTCCATGAGCACGAACTTGTGAAAAGCCGCGCCGGGGCCGCGCTCCGCCGGTGCCTCCTCGCTCCGCTCCCCGCGCCAGCCCGGAGCGCCCTCTTCCGCCATCTTGACTCGTAACCACAGCGACAGGGGCGGGCCCGCACGGCGTGTGAGGCTCGCTCGGGGCGGTGCCGGCCGAGGACCCACCGCCAACCCGCGCGGAGCAAAGTTTTCGCCCTTCACCTGCTGAGGCACTTGACGGGAGCTAGTCAATCAACTTTTCTCCCTTCGCGAAGACAAGTTTCGGAACGCCTCGATCCAGGCAGGTGCGGAGCGGGCAGGGGCGCTAGCTCACGGGCTGAGGTGCGGTGCTCTGCAGCCGGCGGTGCGGAAAAGTGAGTCTCGGCAGCTGAGAGCTGTAGCGTTACCCGCGAGTGCCGGCTGGAAGCGCCCTGGGGCGGGATGGGGAAGGCAGCGGGTGGGAAAGCTCCGTCTCCCGGGAATGTGCTTGGCACTGGTGAAGCACCTCGAATGCTGTGTCCATCTCTGGACACCTCATTACCAGACAGACTTTGAGGCGCTGGAGCGTGTCCAGAGAAGGACAACGGAGCTGGTGAAGGGTGTGAAGTGCAGTTCCCATGAGAAGCCGCTCAGGAAAGACCTTGCCAGTCTTTACAGCTTCCTAAAAGGAAGTTGTAGCCAGGTGGGGGTTGGTCTTTTCTCCCAGTTAACTAGTAACAGGACAAGAGGACATACACTCAAGCTGCGACGGGGTTTAAATTGGATATTGGGAGGAATTTCCCCACTGAAGGGGTTTTCAAGCATTGCAATGAGCTGCCCAGGTACATCATCATTCCTGAAAGCGTTCAAGAAAGGACTGGACGTGTCACTTAGTGCCATGATCTAGTTGAGAAGTTCATCAGTCAGAGGTTGGACTCGGTGATCTCAGAGGTCTTTTCCAACCAAAATGACTCTGTGAATGCAAGACACATGTCACCTGTCTACTTGTAGCACCAGCCAAGGTCTTTGAGGGGACACACCCCTCCTTGCCACTTCTTCCTGCATTTTGTTTGGGGTTTTTTGTAAGCCCTCTTCCCGAAAATACGTGAGTCGTTTTGTTCTGCTGGAAACCAGATGGGACACACAGGTCTTGAATTGTCCGGAGAGAATGATTCACTGTTAAAATACTGTTAGAAAATAATTACCTAACCCTGCAGGTAGGCCTAGGCACCTACCTCTTATTTCAGGTGATCAGCTTTTTGAGAAGAGTATCATGATTACTTTTACCTTACGTTCTTTTTCTCCTGGGCCCGCAGAGATCTGACCTCGCTCCCCGTGCTAGGTTCCTGCGCTCTGACCCGTAAGAGAATTGCCGCTGTCGCTGCCCCCGCCCCCCCCCCCCCCGCCCGCGTTAGGAGCGGCATCGTGACTGCTGCAAGCGTCTTACTGCTCACTCAATTCCTCTGATACAGCTTGCAGGAACTTTGGGTTTGCCAGGCAAAAGACATGGTTAAGAGAAAAAGTTTTTTAAGCCCGAAGAAGGGAACATAAAAGGTGTGAAATCTTCGCGTGTGTCGAATCGTAGATGTGTGTAAAAAGAGCTGCTTCCCGTCAACAGACGGCACGAACTTGTATTACTTGAGCCCTGAGCCATGCGGGTGGGGCGGTCAGAGTGCAGCTGGAGAGAGGCAAAGACCAACAGGGAGAGAGATTGTGGAAACTTTCTTCCATTCGGAGTATTTCTCAACAACTGAAGTATGAAGTTAGCATTTAAGTTGTAAAGGTTTCATTGTGGGGAGGCAGAGAATGACTTCTGTTTTACTTTAGGAAATCCTCTGAAGATTCAGTGAGGAAATTCTAGAAAGCTGGTATAATTGTGGCAGGAGATTTTAGCAGTATGTGATTAACATGTCTTTTTGAGAATTGTACATGTTTGTTTTTCTTGTTTGCTTGTTGTAAAAATTAAAATCTTCTGGTATTTCCCAGTCCTCATAAGTGTGTGTACGCTTGAAATGTGTTGTTGTTAAGTTGCATTGAAAAGGAATAAATCTGAATCCTTTGTACTAAGAAATAAATAAATTTTATTTGAAAGGAGGATATTTCAATATGCATATCTGCTCTCGAAGAGGTCACAAAGTACATTGAACAGCCACCAATCCTGATGGCTGTTTGCTGCAGGAGTGCTCTGATCAGGTTTCAGCTTGAGTGCAGAGCTCAAAAATGGGGAAATATTTTGATACAGTTTGGTCACTGATTAACAGAAGAAAGTCTTCTTTTCCTGCAGTGGCCAAAGCAAATGCAGCATTCCCCCTACCATTATTTGAGCTGTTCAGTATGTCTTTGGAGATGTATTTTCGCACCTTGCCTTGCTCTTAGAAACCCTGGCTGAGCTGCTTTCCAGTTGAGTCTGTGGTGATTCTGTATGAAATAATTCTCCTGAAACTTGGAGCATCCGTAACTAACATGACTACAGTGAACTTAATTCTACTTGTGCACTGTCTGTATACATAATTTCATATTGATATTTCACTACAAAGCCTTAGGGCATGACTTCTCAGTTGTGTCACTTACATCTGTGAGAAACAGGAAAAGCGTGTTTGTTCAGTACTTTGCAGTGTAACTCTAATTATCAGCATACACACACTTTATTCCTGTAAGACCCCAAACTTGCTGAAAAGACTGGCCAGAACCTACACTCCTCAGATTTTTCTACAGACTTTTCTCTAATGGGAAGATCCAAAGCTATGGTTTGTGATGAAAATTTTGAAACATGAAAATTTTCAGCTAAGTAGTTGTAGCTGTGCATTTTGGAGCAGGGTTATTGGGCACAGCTAGAAGATGGGAGGCAGTGTGCACTGTCCATGCAGCCCCCAAAGGCATCACAGAGGTACCACTGGAACCATGTTGCTCTCAGAACATCACTGCTGCTGAAAGGTGACATGTCAATTAAACATGGCAGATCCCTCACTAAGGGAAATAGAGCATTGATTGCAGTTTCTGAAATGCAAACATCAAGCACAGTATATTTTGTTGATCAAGTTGGAAGTGATAGGTAAATAAGCAAAAAATCCAATAAAACATGATGTACCCCACTTGCCAATGCAAGGGGCAAAGAAGGTAGATACTGGCGATTGTTGCTGACATGGAACAAAATTATATATCGAATGTTTATTTTACCATTGCATCTAGTTCTGCTTCAGATTTAATATTTTGGTGCCTCTGATCTTTTTTTGTTTTGTTCTGTTTTTTCTCTGAAAAGAATAGTGAGAATACATAAAACAAGCACACTAGCTTTTCAAAAGAAATAATACTCAAAAATCTTTGGGATTTAAGATTCACATCCACCACAAATACAGTCTTACACACCAGTCAAAATTATTCATAATACTAAAAGGTCTGGCTAGCAAGCCTGGCTAAATGAGTCAGAAATGGTACATATAGCCGCCTTCTGGGAGAAAAAAAAGGACTAGGGAAAATCCTTTAAAGTCGTTTCAAGTTACTTGATTCATGAAGTAATTTCTCCACTGGGGTATACTGTATTTTAAGATAGTAAGACTGCATTCTTCCTCCACTCAGGTAATAGTTACAGTAAGGTTATTCTTTTTCTGTTATGCATGAGAGGTTCCAGTTCATTGCTGTCTGGCAAAACAGAAGATATGATGAGTCTCCTCCTTTGCATTCCTACCCTAGACTTCCATGCACACGTTTTTGAAAGTGTAAAAAATGTGAAAAGTCCTCTTTATCTGCAGTATTTGCAATTGCAGTCAAATTTCCCACCCCAGAAAGTCAAATGTTGCAGTAATCAGAAAAATATTTTAAAAAGTGAAGAAAATCAGGTTTGACAAGGGAGATATCTTATATCCTTTTGCAAATTTTACTTGACGGGTTTTCCTTGGTGTCCTGGAATAAAGAAGCTTAATATTCCCTAGCCCTGCAACAACACTGAGAGTAAACACTTTCTATTTATTAAAAATAAAGCGTCAATCTGCAAGGGGTTACAAGATAATGAGTGGGCCTCCACTATTATGTAATGGCTAGGATCACATAATGAATGACTTTAAGGTCAAAAATCTGGACCAAGTCTGTTGCAAACAAAAACGTGATAAAAAGGGCTATAGTCCTTAGCAAGCTGTAGAAAGGAAATTATATATGGACATGTCTTTTATCTGCATTTAAAGAGGTTTTCTCCCCTACTTTTATTTTGCCAGTTTGACCTGAATCTACAAACCAATGAAGAAATGAAAGGACAGAACATACCAGCTGTCATTATCTGTTTATTTCACGTCAGTGCTACACTTTGGGGTAAGTTTTAGCTGAAAAATAATAAAGTAAACCATTATTATTAATTTTTATTAAGGAGAGTTAGTGAATTCAAGCACTGTTTATTAATGGTAAAGAATCAATTTTGGGTAATGTAAAACACTTCTGAAGCTAAAGACTGTTTATCAGGTGGCTGCATGGATGGCTGTGGCCATTGAGCCCCCAGACTGTTACCTGCCAGTGTTTCTGTACCACAGCTCAGCAGGCAGTGCTTTTCAGTTCAGACTGAAAATTATTTGCAGCAAATTGGCTGACTTTGCATTAAGAAGACTAAGGAAAAGTCATTTGGATTGTTCTGCCAGATGAGCTAGAGAGTGCATCAGAATGTCTGAGAAGGAAGCTGCCCTTGGGCACTCACTACCAGCCTAACAGGTTGTCTGACCTTGGCCAAGGAGGTCAATGTGATGATGCTAAGTCAATGCAGTCAGTTTTTTAAAAGATTAATTTTAAATTGCTCTAGTATTCCAGCAAGGCCTAAGTTAAATGTTGGCAGAAATGAGAGGCTATCACTTGTGTCAGTTGGTGGAATGCACACCCTAATTACCTCAAGGGGCTGGGACAGAACTTCCTGATGCTGTCTGTGGTGGCAAAGCTGTTACAAGAAGTTCTGTCCTTCCCATCAATTGCAGCACCATGTCTTTTTTCCCTGTGATGGTACAACTTCTTGGCACTGTGTGAGGGTGGTTGGTAACATGGGGCATTGCAGCATGGCACTGTGAATGTTTGAACACATAGGAAGCTGCAGCTCAAAAGGCTTTTAAAGTCTAAGGTAGAAAAGATGTGGTTCGAGACACAGAAACACATTTGATGCTCAGGTGGTAAGGTAGCAGTGTGCTGATTTGAATATGTAGGTGCTTACTTGGGATTCCTACATAAACTGATTAGAAGTTCAAAGAGCAGAGCTCTGTGTTATAATCCTGATTAAACTGAAGGGACACCCTTTCTGTCTCAAGAGACTCATGTGACAGAAAAGTCATGAAAGAGACTTTGGCACACCTACAAGAGCATTTTTTTTGTCAGGGATAAAAAGGTACAGAAATATACTTGTAGACTGGATTAAACTTACTCATTTGTACTTATGGGCTTTAGGTTTTACAGAACAGGAAGTAACAGGGCTGTTTTCCAAGGATTGCATCCTCCCTTGTCATTTCCCAGCTGGGCACGATGAAGTAATTCACTGGAAAAAAGAGAACAAATATGTGCACAGTTACTACCAGCAGAAGGATCAACTGAAAGAACAAGATCCACATTACAGACTCAGAACACACCTTTTCCACGAGAGCATCCCTAGTGGAAATGCCTCCTTGAAACTTAGTAACCTGAGCATGACTGACGAGGGCCCTTATACCTGCTACGTGGGAACAGCACAAGATGGAACAGAAGTGGAAGTGCTGCTACGTGTAAAAGGTCAGTAAGGTGTCAAAAACCCCTGGATCACAACACTGCAAATGGGATGGCACCAACAGATTTCCTTGTGTTGTTTCTCCCATGGAATCAAAATCCTTCAACCCAGCAGAGCACCTTTTGGGCCTGATGGTGTTATGCAGCAGTTTTTTTCCTCTGGTGAAATATTGCAACATGGATTGGAAAATTTTAGTGCAGCACTTGTTTTCATAACCTACTGCACCCTGCTTTCTAAGGGGTAATTATGTGGTACACATAATGTGGCTTCTCAGAACAGTACAAATCTTGGCCTTGTAAGTAGCTGTGCTTTCTTCTGAAATCAAACACAGATGAAGTTTTGTTCTCGGCTATATTCATTCTCCGCAGTGGTATTTCAAAAGAGTAATCAGTTCAAGTTAAAAACCATTTCATAAGTAGTAGGATTTATTTTTTAAATTTTTTTTTCATCTACAGCTCCTTCTTCTTATGCACTGGAATACCAAAAGACAAACACAGAAAGAAGACTGAAGTGCTATGCTTTTCTCACTTATCCAGCACCAACTATATCTTGGGTACAGGGCAATATATCCATCCAAGAGACAGATCAGGAGGAAACTAGGAATGGAATTCTCTATTCTCTTAGAAGTGACAAGGACATTGTAAACACGACAGATACTTACTACTGTCATATTCATTTGGATCATGAAGTGTGGGCTGCTGAATGGAAGATGCAAGGTAGGAATGAAATCTCTTTCAGCATTGTTACTGAATTTCACAGCTGGCTTCAGAGTTAAACTAAAGACAGTCTTTCTGCAGTGGGGCAAAATGGATATGGGACAGTGCAAAAGAATATACCTTTCTCTCTGAAATGCATTTGTTAGGATTACAAGGCAGCATTGTAAGTTACTTCCAAAAAGTAGGAATGAGAGGAGCTAGCTCACCCTTCTGTAAGTTACCTTGACTCTTAACATCTTTTGTATATCAGTTTCACATTTTAAGAGGTGCCTAATAAACAAACTTTACCCTCTGTCAATGAAAGAATTCTGCCTATTGGACAAATACATTGAAACCTTAGAGAATATGTGGGTTCTGTGAGGGAGGTGAAAGTTTGCCTGCTGCTCTAGCTGCACATGAATTTTACTCTGTCCATTTCCCATCTTTTGCCAGACTTTTATTGGTACTGTTTGATCCTTTCATTGTACTTCTGTTCACATGCATCCTTAAGTACCAGTCTGAGTGCTGGGGTGCATGGGAATGGAAAGCAGCAAACAGTTTGCATTTTGGAAAACAGCAGCTCATTTTGTTAGTTAAGGAAAAGCAGGATTATGAAAGACTGCTTTGTCTTCCTCCTGAATTTCATTGGAAATTCAGTTCGAGTAAATAACTGGTGGTTTTCAACCTCTCCTGTTCCTTAGGAAATACTTTTAATTGAAGGAAGAGCAATGCAAGAGCAGTTCTCTTGTGAGATTTGCATGGATGCTTCCATCACCCTGATTACCGCCTAAAGTGTATGCAGACACGCAGTTCCTAACCCACTGCATAAACTCCAGAACAAGAGTTCAGTTTTTAATTTACATGGAATAGCTTACAATATGGAAGGTTTCCAGTATGGCATCCTAGTAGCTAGCAAGTGCACTGTAAGTGTCTGTTTTGTTATCTCTGCCTGATCCGCAAGATAAAAAGGTACATATCATTACACATGTACTTGCATTTCCCTGCATCCATCTAACCCCTCAGTAGAATATTTTGAAAACAAACTACTTTCCTTTTGTTTCTATAATAACAGCGTGGGGTACAATTTTGTTTTTTTTGTCTTGATGATTTTCAGCCCCACACCTTTGTTCATTAAACCCCCCTCCCTCACAGAAATCAAGTGTAGTTACACCATGTCAAAATAATCTATTATTTTCCTCTCCAGCTGACTGCTAGCCACCACTGCTGTCAAATCCCTGCTGTCAAATCCGTAGTTGTGCTATGATGTTAATTTGTCTTGTATTAGTATTTTATATATTAGGTGTTAATTCCACTTACCTGCCTTCTCCTTCCCTTTCCTGTTTTTTTAAAGCTATTTATTAATTGTTAAATGTTCAACATAGACAAGTAAAGTACTTAAGTTCACCATAACTGAAAGTTATTTCTGACTTCATACAATCTTTTTAGTTAAATTATGTTGTGTTTTATCTTTTGCTTCAGATATGCAGGTATCTGATCAGTTCCATTTTCTCTCTGCTCCCAGCATGTGGAATTTCCTGCTCTTTTACACAGTAACATAGAGGAGACTAAATCACTTCTATCAATGAGCCCCTCAATTGAGGAAAAATAGTCAAATTTTTAAAAAAGGATTCATAAAGAATTCATAAATATTGCAAATATCAATTAGATTTTTTAGTGTAAGATACGTGTGTTTTTAAAATCTTCAGATGCTTCTAGAAACATACTGTGATATTTGAATACAATATCAACGTAGTGAAATATGTTTTTGTATTTGTTCATGGTAGTATCAAACCTAAGAAAAAAAATCACAAAATGTCTAGATAACCTTCACAGTATTTTTCAAAAAAAGTGCAGAGAGCTCTTTATCTGTTTCAGACCACCTGCCTAAGGTGGAAGGAGAGAGCACCATAATTTCTTGTGATTATGGTGGAAGGAGAGAGCACCATAATTCAGACGCTGCAAGCACTGATGGTTTCAGTGTTGTCTGGACATTACACAGAAATGCAGTGACCTCAGTCCTGGCCTCCTTCAATGGCACATTTCACTCTCACCAGCCTCGAGTCCAGGTTAACGAAAGTGACTTTTCACTGAGGTTGGATCATCTTACTGCAGGTGACAGTGGAGAATATCTGTGTAATATCTCAACACCTCTCTACACAAAACTTGCTGTGACAACTTTGCGTATCGGTAAGTTGCTGCTCCTTTCATTTCAGAGGTTGAGGACCATTTAAGACAATGCACAGCCAAAGGGTCAATCAGAAATCTCAAAAATAATTATTACATAAAAAGAATCAATACTACAAGAATGAGTTAAAAACTAGTCATGGAAACAGCTCTAGAGTTCAGAATATACTCCTTGAGGGGGGACATTGGCTCCACTGGAAGATGCTTTTCTCTGTGAATGTCTTCAGCCTTCATTACGTGAATGGGTGAGAATGTAGTTGGGACAGCAGTGACAGCTGTTTGCCAGCTCTCAGTACGCTGATGCAACATGTGCTTACTTTTGTGTAATTTGATGTGATTGGTAGAGTTGGGTGGAAGAGAGACATATTTTATTTTTGTTGGCTCAGGGGAAAAACAGTTACCAAAGATGTGTTTATTTAAAGACCAGAAGTTTATTTTTTTCAGTCAGCAGCTTATTGTGGCAAAGGTTACAAAATCAGTGTCTGCCTTTTTTTTCAGTTAGCAGCTTATTGTGGCAAAGGTTACAAAATCAGTGTCTGCCTTCAGTTGCCACCAACTGCTGTCATAGCTGAGGACACAGCAGGGCTCTCAGAATTCTGTCCTAAGTGCTCTGCTGACAGCAAACATAGCTTTAAATGTAGCAGAGAGATGATGGTAAGCCCAAAGCTTGTGGTATAAGTTTGGCTGCAGAAGAAAGCTTGTTGAGAACAAACAGTTGTTATTTTCAAAGCTTTAATTCTACGCAGCAGGCCTTTTTTAGGCCTGGGGATATATATGTTTAAATGCCTGTGTTTTTATGAGGTGTAGTAAATTCCCAGCTGTGAAATCTTACTTACAGTTATTTTATTGTCAGTAGCACATACAACAGTAGCACACAGACATTTCACACAATTACGTACAATCACTGAAAAGATTGAGAACTAATAAAAGGCACCTCTTCTAAACAAAGAAGAGAACTTGAAGCAAGCCAGCAAGGTATGAAAAATAGAGACAACATAACAGATAAGGGGTTAGAATAAGTAACAATAACTACAGATGAGCACCTTTGTGGCTTTCAGCACAGCCTGAAAGCAGATAAGTGGCTGGAGAAAGTAGGGAATGGGCTAGACCATGTTGGCAGCCATAGTACAGCAGTTTCTTAGCCATCAGAAGGGTTTCCAAGGGCCACTGGAAAGAAGGCTTTTGAGGGGAAAAAAGAGATTTACAATCATCTCTCCTGCTTAAGGAAGGGTTGCAGCTTAAAGCTGCTCTTCTAAAGGAATTTACAGGATATAAACATAGGTGTGCATGTGGTTACAGAGTCAAGCTAAAGGCACTGACTAGACTAAATGCTCTGTTTTAGCAGTTCTTATTTTTTAGCTGTTTTCCAGACATTCATATGAAGTTTCCAGAGGAATGTAGAATTTTTAAAATTCTTTGGACAAGACACAGCAGGGGAAAAGACAACCTGAGGTAGAAGAGCCATACAGTTCTTCTGACAGTTTGGTGCTGTGCAGAGGTTTCTTCTAGTTGGGCTTTGATATCCTGTGGAATCCATGGTTATCACTCATCTCAGGATTTCTTATGTCCACCTAGATTGCGTGGTTGCACTATGAAGCTGGGCAATATTTCAGATTAAAGTTGCAAAGATTTTGCAGCAGGAGTAATGAAATTTTTGATCCAGGTTGGATAACATTTGCAGAGCTGCTCTACTGTAAATCAGCAGTGCTGTTAATGGCACTAAGCACCTTACCTGGAGACAGTGTTTAGCACACTGGGCAGTTGATTGGTTTTAAATGGGACTTGTATTAAGAAGTTGTCAAATCCTATCCCATGAGCACACATGGAATTTGCTATCAGCACAATTAAGTAAAATAATCTCAGCTATTCACACTTAAGTCAGTAAAGTATCACTTCAAAGTCTTACTCTATGAGTCAAGTAACTTGAACATTGTTGTCCTTGTCTCTGTTTCCTTTTAATGTTTCTTTCTCCCTAAATCATACCTTATAGATTATAAATAAGAAAAAAATCATAGCTTTGATATATTTATTGAACAATAAGCACTTTTTTTGTACTTGTATTTTTAAAGAAAATTCAGGTAACACTGGGAAAATTGTGCTAGGAGTGTTTGGTGCAGTGGCAATAGCAGTGGCAATAGCAGTGGTACTTTGCTGTTTCAAGGTATGTACAATCATTAGAGTACTTATTTTTTAAGATACTGTTGATACCAAGACCCTCAAGATTTGAAGAAGGGTTTGAGCCAAACATTGGAACTTTAAAAAAATTGGTACTCAGTAGCTGTAGCTAGATAGTTATGATTAAACAACTGCATTGTTAGCATTGATTGCTAGGCTGATCTTAGGTTTTAAGAAAAAGGGAAGACAATCCTAATGTGAACGGGCTGCCTGGACAAGGGGCACCAGGAGTAAAGTCAAAAGAACTGAGCAGTAAATGGGGAAAGGTAATTCTGGCACTGGGAAATGGAAACCATTAACCACCTCCTCAAAATGGACCCCCGACTCAAATTGAAGGGAAGTACCTAAATCCAGACCTTGAATGTTTGTCTGAAGATTTTATCACAGTCTGAATTTGGTAAGCTTCAGGAGACGTTTTATGGGTACCATGAGGTACAGCAAAAACACATGAGAAAGAAAACTCTGAAATTATTATGCCTCAGTCTTTTTTCATTTTTCTCTGTAGACAGAGATTCACTTGCATGCTGCTTATTAAACAGTTATAACATGCTTTAGAGATGATAATATACTTTGAGATGCAGTTGTCTAAACAATTTAAGCAAGATTAGGTTATCTTGGGACCTGTTGGGCTGTCAAACATATTGTAATCAGAATAAGTGGAACAGTTGACAGGTTAATTCAGCTCTGAATTAACATTAATGGAGGACTAGATGGAGAAACCAAGAATGTATCTGCACTGTTGAGTGGATGCTTATTTTACTCAGATAAAACTAAAGTGGAAAATGCTGATTTATCTTCATGGTGATTGTGTCTTGTTCTTGTTCCCCTACTAGGAGATTAATTTACACATCACTAGTTCTTATAAGTATTTCTATTTTGTCTAGAAAAAAAGGAAGAGAGGAATCATATGAACACCTTGACATACAGGAAGAAAATAGCTCTCTGCACACAGATACTACTAATGTTGGTGATGAAAAGAACCAAGAGTTCCTCCACCTTCCCCTTTGAGTTACAGTAAGAGCCACATGCAAACGTAATTTTCTGAGCAACAGTAATGGCCAAATGGGGAGGAAAAAAAGTCAATGGACACTTGTATGAGAAAAGTCATGGAGCATGGCATCTCACCCCCTACGTGAGCTTATCTATTGCTTTTTAACTAGTGAGTTAACGCAAAGCAGATAGAGCTGTCTTGTAGTGAGTTATTTTGGCACCATGGGATTACCATCTGGAAAGACAGACTGGAATTCTGACTGACAGGCCCCGCCTTTACAAACTATATAAGCTACATCAAACTTTCACAAAGCAGAAATCTTCTGTGCATTTTCCTGGAAATGTGGAGTTTCTCCTCAGAGCAGGGACGCCTGCTTTGCGGTTATTCCTCTGGTGGCTGAGTATTTATTTTGCTATCATGCACTGTTTTATGTAATCTACTGCTAGTTCTTTTGTTTTATACTGTGTCAGAATTAACTCAGGTTAAGACCTTTCATGTGTTACCTCCTGTCTGTTCAATAAATAACTCCTTTTATAAATAGACCTGATCTGCCATCCTTAGAACTTGCAGGCCAGAGAGATTTCTTAAATTTAAGCTGTTGCCAAAAATCTGAGGCTAAGGCAGGGCTTGTGTGAAGCTCCCACTCATCCTATGACAAGTCAGCATGCAAAATTGGATTTCCTAAAGGGACAAAGAAGTTTCCAGAGAAGAAATCCCTAAATTTTAAGGTGTTTTTTTTTTTCCAGGGTGACGGAAAGAGAGCTTACTGGTTTTTATTTCATTTATTATTTTATTTTAAAGTAAAGACCATGTCTGCTGTTGACAGTGGCAAGTCCAAGCCCAGCAGAGCACGCTGGGCTAGCAGTGGTGGGGGGAGCAGAGAAGTGTCAGAGTGGGAACAGCTGTGGGGAACAAAACAGTGGCAGACTGAGGTGTGAGAAGCTGAATGCTGCCAAGCAGAGCCTAGCACAGCAGTCTGGAAAGTGGGCTGTGTGACATGGATGATCCAGCTTTTGGAGGTTTATCCGTCATTGTTCTCCATTGTCTCATGCTATGGACAAATTCAATTGGGGAGGCCAATTATAGATAAATCAACAAGAATTTATTAAGCAAGCGGTAGTAAGCAAAAGACAGCGCTGGGCGGCCGGGGAGTTGCTGCTCTACCATGGCGCGCCCTCCCCCTTTGCCCTTTTTGTTTTTATAGTTCCTTTTTTTTTTTTCTTCTTTCAAGTTGACGTATTTTCTCTCAATGCACTCTGGCCTGTGCAATTGGTTGCTAGGGGGTCTTTTTTCTGCCCTTGGTGGTCGTAGGGATGAAGGCTCTTCATCTTCCTTGCAAATTGTCCTTGGCCTAAAAGTTCACTTGTATATAATTAGTTACACAGTCTTCTATGCTAGTTGCATCTGCACAATTCTTAAGCAGGATACTTACTGTTCCCTCAGGCCCCCCCACTCCTTCTCCTCCCACATCAAATTCTTATCTCTTTCAATGCTCATTTTGATGAACAAAGACCTTTTTATTTATTACAATCCCTCCTTTTACTCTTTACCAATTTGTTCATTAAAACACTTTAACTCTTGGTAGCTTAAGACCAGGGTTTCATCTACTTCTGAGTCCCTGGGCAATGCTTCGTACCTATCTCTAATAAGCATTAGATGAGCTACTTCTAGTCTTCCTTTTACAATGTCTATAATTTTATTAAAAATGCAAGGTCCGAAAGTTAAACTTAGTAACAACAATATCACGGGACCTGCAAGGGTTGATAGTAGCGTGGTAAGCCAAGGGGAGCTATTGAACCAAGACTCATACCAACTTTGCTGTGCCTCTCTCTCCCTCTTTCTCCATTTGAGGCCTTCCCTTAGTTTAGTCATTGTATCTCACAATTCCCGTGTGGTCTGCATATACACAGCATTCCTCCCTAAGAGCAGCACATAATGCTCCTTGTTGCAAAAATATTAAGTCTAATACTCTACGATTTTGTAATACTACCTCTGACAGGGATCTTACAGACTTTTCAAGGGCCGAGATCGACTGTTCAATGCAGGCTAAATCTTCATCTACAGCCATTGTCAACTAATTGAATTCTTGATTCTGCTTTACTAATTATGCCACCCTGGTGCTGAAACCTGTTCCACCTACAATCATTAGGGTAGCCACTGTCAAGGTTGTGAAGGGTTGTTGTAGTGTGTTTTGTTTGAAGTTCATGTCTGCCCCCTGTTCTCCTCCTTAATCCCCTCCTCTCCCAAGCTGCCAATCTTCCCCAGGTCCTCCCTAACCCCCTCCATTCCAAGTTGTCAGTCCTCCCTTTCCCCACCCCTTTTCTCCAGAATGTTCCTTGTCAATCCTCTATCCCTACCCTTCCTTCCAGAGTGTTCCCTGTCTATTTTGTTGTACTCGACACCCTATTTGTTACTTTGTGTTATTCCACTCCCCTACTTCTCCTGATAGGTTTATAATAGTTTAGTCCCACCTTAGACCACTCCTCAGCTTTACCCTCATTGGTTAATGTTCCTGCACCCCTCCTCCTGAGTTACTGTATAAAATTTCTGTTCACCCCCCGAGTCTTGTCTTGGGGCTCCATCTTGTCCATCCCATAAATACACTCTGGTTTCCCCCAAGACCCGTGTCTTCGTTATCTGTCCCTGCGCCGAACCTGCCGATAGCTGGGATTGCAGAACTCGCAGGGGGATGGTTGCACCCCTGCACTCGCCACCCAGCACTCCCCGTGACAGCGCACTGCAACAAAGGGTTCCCTTTTTGATAAGTGGTGTTCAAGAGTGACTTGAGTGTTAAACACATATTCCTCAGGATGATAAATGATTTTAGGGACTATTAACACTTGTATGCAAAACTCAGAGATTTCGTTGAATAGGTCAAGAGCAATACAAGGTGTAAGCCCCCCTCTGGAGCATATCCATTTAGTGGTTTTGGCTGGATTTAACCATTTTGCTGAGTTTACCCTTCTGCTGTGCCTTACCGATTGTCTCACATAAATGTTTTTTTTTGCCATGGGACCCTCCCTATGCATCGTCCCTTTCCAGTTACTGCTGCTAATGTTATTCCTTGGGTCTGGGGGTCCTTCCAGCTACATTGTGGAGGATTACTTCCATTAACTCGCTTGGGTTTTTCAGTGAGCCCTATTGCCTCTTAGAAAGGAGGTTTAATATCAAAGCACAGCCAGCATTGTTCAGTAATGTTAGGTCGTGTTACATTGAGGACTTGGTATGCCACCTGCATAAGTTTCCAAAGGGTACTTTGCTGGGGATCCAGGATTGGGAGTATGAGGGTCTCGTTTCCGGGCATTGTGGTGTCACTAGTCCCTATAGCTGTCTCGGTTAACTCCTCCTCAGCAATTACAGAGTTAGGGCCTATGGGTAGAGAGGATCATGTTGTAGGATTTCCTTTTTTATTTGAATAAAATCCGTAGACGGTTCCCAACACCTTACTCCCCAAGTTTTTCCTATCAGCCATCCTGGATCCAGGGGGTTGAGTACTTGTATTTTCAGGGACCTGCAATCCCCCTTATACAGAATTTCTCCTTGAGTGCCATACCGCAGAGTTTTGCACCTCTCAGGGTACCATGAGACCTTTAAAAATTTATCTGGATGGGTTACAGCCCAGGCGGTTGCTATGGTTTCACAGCCCCAATACCCACACAGATATTCCCCAGGATAATTACAATATCCCCTCCCAGGATTGGAACTAGGACACCAATAGGTAGCCAGGAGTTCAGCTTTACTCCATCCCCTCATAAAGTTTACCAAGTCCTCATTAGTAACAAAAAAGATGGGAGCTAGAGTGGTGGCATTATGCTTAACAATTTTCCCTTGGTCTATTTTGGTTAGAGTCCAATTAAATGGTTGGTGTGCATAGTCCCCTTGTACAGGCCTGATACAACATATAACTAATGCGCACAGAATTTGCCAGCAAGGGTGGAGTCCAAACCTCCCCAGGATTTGATTATCATTATCTCCCCATTCCCAGTGTTTGTTTTGACATGTTATTGCCGGGCTCACCTTTACCCTTAGGAGATCAGTATCCTTGAGGCAGTTCTTGAAATACCTTTGAATTGTCCCAGTTTGAGGGCTCTTTCCTCCACCGTTTCTTATCCCTCTGCCTCGCTCGCCGACTCGGTTGCTTCAAGCCACGAGGCGTACCATCTTCTCGGCAGCAAAGATATTCTTCAGGAGGACCCTTACTCTGTTTTTGTTGCCTCTTTTTGAATGGTTCCCAGTTTTTATCCTTCACTTGTGGTGAGTCACACCGAATCCCAGGTAAAGTTTTCCGGTAATTCCCTTTTATAATTTGAACAATTAGGGGAATTGGTTCATTGGAGCGGAAACAACAATTTTCATGCCTAGCCCCCTTAGTAAACACCTCCCACTACTCTTGGGATTCTCTTGGTAGAGTCCCGTTCTCTTCTCCAATCCTTAGGACTGACTCTGTCAGTTCTCTTTCTAATTGATAACACCCTTTACAAATATCCCTAGGAGGAGTGCCTCTGTAACTATGGACCCACCACCGTTCCTGGCAATTTTTACAAATATAGCATACAAAAGGGTAACAATCACAATCCTTATTTGTACAATATACTCCAAATTCATTAGTTATAGGATATCCATAGTCCAATATCTCACTATACCAGCTGGTTCGTACAATTTTTATTGAGTCCATTAAGTCCATTTAAATGTGACCTTAAGATCCCCGGGTCGGCTGGTTATTCTCCAGGGGTCTTTGGCAGCAGCAGTAATCGGTCCCTTTATTCGGCTCGCATGTGTCCACCCCTTCTCAGCGGTTCTGACTGCAGTTTCTGTAGTGAGTAAAACAACATAGGGGCCTTCCCAATTTGGAGTCAGTGAGGTTTCTTTCCAGGTTTTTATTAACACCTTATCACCTGGTTTAATATTATGGATTGCTAGGTCTAAAGGAGGTCATTGCACTAGTAACCCAACTCTTCTAAGCCCTTCCTGAGCCTTCATAAGTTGCATGACATATTGGTTAATTTGTTGATTACTTATTTCAGGGTGATCTGTAGGAGAATCCATGTCATAAGGCATCCCATAAAGCAATTCAAATGGAGAAATTCCAATATCGGTTCTGGGCTGAGTTCGTATATTTAACAAGGCTAAAGGTAAACATTTTACCCAAGATAACTGTGTTTCATACATCAATTTAGTTAGTTGTTTCTTAATTTCCCCATTTACCCTTTCCACTTTACCCGAGCTTTGTGGATGCCAGGGAGTATGATATTGCCACTTTGTTGCTAGAGCTGTAACTACTTTAATTATTTTGGAGGCAAAGTGTGGCCCTCTGTCTGAGTCTATTACTTCTGCTTTTTGCTGTAACACTCCTCGAATGTTGTGGGGAGATAATACATGTAATTGCCCTCCAAAGGTTATTTTTACTGTTTCCTCTACTAACAGTGCTGCTGCAACTATTGTTTGTAAACAAGTGGACCAACCCCTAGATACTGGGTCTAGCAGTTTTGATAAATAAGCCACCAGTTTTTTTACTCCCTGCCCAATCTTGAGCTAATACTCCGTATGCTGTACCATCCTTAATGTTTACAAAAAGATAAAAGGGCCTTTTTAAATCAGGAAGACTGAGAACCGGTGCATTTACTAATTCTGCCTTAAGGTCCTGTAGTTTTTCATCATCTTCCTGAGTCCACCTAAGCAAGCCTTCTTTTGTTAGTTTCTCATATAGGAATTTTACTTTCCTGCTAAATCCCTCTACCCATTGTCTACAGTACCCAAACAATCCTAGCAGTTGTTTAACCTCCCGCTTTGTCCTTGGCCCTGGCATAGCCAAGATTCCCTTAACCCTTTCCAGGTCTAATTTCTTCATTCCTTGACTCAGTCTATGTCCAAGATACTTCACCTCTTTTCCCACAAATTGTAGTTTGGATTTTGACACTTTGAGTCCTTTCAGGCTTAGAAAATTGAGTAATCTTATACTCTCTTCCCTGACAACTTCCTCTTCATCTGCCAACCCTTTTCTGCATTCCTGCCGACAATGCCCTCTCTTACCACAATAAAAGCAGCTTCCCTGTCCACCCTCCTTTTCTCTTCTCCCTCCTTCTACCCTCTGGCCACTCGGCTTACTTCCCTGGAACCGATTAGGCGTTCCCTTCTGCCCTTCACATACTACAGCCATCATTACTCTCGCTTGTTTCTTCTGTCCTTCTTCCTCTCTCCGGACATACACTTTCTGAGCTTCCCGCAACAACTCATCTAGGCCTCTACCGTGCCAATCCTCAATCTTTTCCAACTTTCTCCTAATGTCAGGCCAGGCTCTGGCCACGAATTGGGTCTTTAACATCTGTCCTTCCAGAGTGTCAGGATTTACTCCAGAGTACAGCTGAAAAGATCTTCGGAGCCATCCTAACCATTCCATGGGATCCTCATCTTTCTTTTGACTCTCACAAAAAGCTTTATTCACATTCTGCTCCTTAGGGACTGATTCTTGATCCCTTGGATAAGAATTGTTCTTAAGTCTGACATATTTGTCCTATGCAGGGGATCCTGTTTATCCCAATTAGGACGCTGCAAAGGCCACTTAGTATCTGCTTGGGGTCCTGCCTGATGGTGTCTATCCCAAATCCCCATACCAGCCGTCCTTATCATCCCTCGCTCCTCAGATGTGAATAGAATCCCCAGTATTGACTGCATTTCGTCCCACATATACACGTCGGGCCCCAGAAACTGATCCACCCGCTCTGCAACTCCGAGGGGGTCTTCCAATAGGTGTCCCATTTCTTTCTTGAACTCCCTCACATCTCCTGAGTTGAGAGGTACCTCCACATAACCTATTCCCAGAATTTGGGCTGGTTGTCCTTGCTGACCAGTTGTGGGGTTAGGGATCATTCCCAAAGCTACTTCCCTTAATGGATATAGAACTTGCCCTTCCCTTTCTCTTTCCCCCCTTGTTAGGCTACGAGTAACGCAGCTATTTTCCTCAGGGACCAGCTCCGGGATTTCTACCTCTTGGTTATCAAAATCTCCCCCTTGATCCAAATCAGGGTAGACTACGGGTGGTGCTGGTGGGGGTGGAGGAGGGGGAGGTATGTATGGTAGAGGGGGTGCAGTTGGAACTTTCTCAGGCTTTTTATTTTTCTTTTTCCCTCCCTGGGTGCTTAAGGCAAAACGTTTTGCTCCTGTTTCCCCCACTATCCAGAGAGCAGCATACTTGCTCTCTTCCATATCAAAAGATTCTTTAGAGTTTACATAAATGTTTAATGCCTGGCAAATCCAGTCCTCGAAGCTTCCAAACACTGGCCAAAATAATCACCACGGATCTGTTTCCCTCCCCCTACTTCCATACAATAATGTATCATTTTTGCCCTATCCTTCCCTTTTCTTGAAGGATATTCATCCCAAGATTTTATCATTAGACCTAATGGACTGTCAGGTGGTATCTGGGGAAGCTTTACTGGGGTCCCCCTCCCCATGGAATCAGAGGGCTTGCTTTTCCTCTGTCCCATCTTCCAGGACACCTTCACGCACACATACACTCGTGGCCCCCTGTTTGTGGCCCAGCCCCTCTCGGGGTCTGGAAACCGCACTACTTAGAGGTAGTGCCTCGTCCTAAAAGGACGTCTCATACCTTATGTCCTGGGATCCCAACCCCAACCGAGCGGATTCCTACTTTTATATTCACGCTGTCCTGCATCCTCGCCCGGTCTTCGTGCACAAAGATTACGGGGTTACCAGTATCCCTTTTGCTTAATACCAAATTTAGGTTCATCGGTAAGGGTCCGGGAAGGCAAAGCCTGCACCAGGGCCGCTGCAAAGGCAGCAGGGCGCCTCCCTGATTAGGAATTACCACCCGGTCGCCCTTATCCGAGTCACGGCACCAAATTTGTTATGGACAAATTCAATTGGGGAGGCCAATTATAGATAAATCAATTAACAAGAATTTAGTAAGCAAGTGGTAGTAAACAAAAGACAGCGCTGGGCAGCTGGGGAGTTGCTGCTTTACCACGGCGCGCCCTCCCCCTTTGCCCTTTTTGTTTTTATGGTCCCTTTTTTTTTCTTCTTCTTTCCAGTTGACGTATTTTCTCTCAATGCACTCTGGCCTGTGCAATTGGTTGCTAGGGGGTCTTTTTTCTGCCCTTGGTGGTCATAGGGATGAAGGCTCTTCATCTTCCTTGCAAATTGTCCTTGGCCTAAAAGTTCACTTGTATATAATTAGTTACACAGTCTTCTATGCTAGTTGCATCTGCACAATTCTTAAGCAGGATACTTACTGTTCCCTCGGGCCCCCCTACTCCTCCTCCTCCCACATCAAATTCTTATCTCTTTCAATGCTCATTTTGATGAACAAAGACTTTTTTATTTATTACATCTCGGGCTCAGGGATAGGAAATGCTAGCTGTAGGAGCCTCCCCCACCATCTTGCTTTTGTCCTTGTCGTGGGGACAGGACATTTTCATGCTCATTATCCCAATCGTGGTTTCTGCTCCCTGTTCTCAGTTTGTTTTGTCTTCCTTCCCCCCCCCCCCCCCCCCCCCGGGCTGGCTGCTGGCTTGCTGCTTAGCTTGCTTGCTGCTCTTGCTTGCTGCTGGCTGCATGCTTTGCTGGCTCTGTTTTCCTCTCTTTTTTTCTCTGCTTTTCGCTGGCTTGCTTTTTTGCCATTTTTTTTCCTTTTCCCCGGTTTCCGTTGTTCCCTTCCCCCCCCCCCCCCGAAGACATCGGACCTACTCCGGGCAGGAGCTCCCCCGGGGTCTGCGAAAGAAGCTCCGTACCCTCTGCGGCGAAGAGAGATACAGCTCAACCCCTTGGACTGGTGAAAACATCTGTGGTCATCTTGGGCTATTTCTCTTGTGCTGGGGAGTGTTTTTTTGTTGTGCCTTAATAAACAAGTTTTTTCCACTTCCCCTCTGAAGGAATTCCTCCCGAACCCGGTGGTGGGGGGGAGGTTGCGGAGGGTTTGGTTTCCTATAAGGGGCTCCTTTGGAGGTGTTTTCCCCTAATTTGTCCTAAACCAGGACAGTTCTGGGGGCAACATGGTGTGTGGGAATGATTGCCACCTTGTCGTAGTCTGGAAAAACATGTGGAGCTGGCAGCACTGGAATGGCTGCCATCTTGTCTTTGTCCCAGCTGCCACGTGGAACTAAGTTGAGGTGATGAACACCATTTTGTGGGTAAAGTATCTCTTCTTGTATACTTTTGTTATTAACATTGTTGCTCTTTGCTTTCAGTAAATTATCTCAACCCACAGTCTGCTTTTGTTTCTCTCTCTCCAGAAAGGGGTGGGGGGAAGGGGAGTGGCTTATTTGGAGTTTAATTTTTTGGCTGGTGTTAAACCACCATGGACCAATTCTCTGTTTAAAGGCAAGAAAGATTGAAGAGAATTCTTTATTTCTGAGCCACAGGGAGGTGTCCCTTGACACCATCTCCTATGCCTGTCTTGCAGCTGGCATAGAGAAGCCCCTTGACTGGTGGTAGTGGAAGCTTATGAATTGACTGTTCATATGGAAATCTTTACTTTCTCTTCTCCAAAACTCAGGGTCCTATGGGCAGGACAAATGGAAGCTGGGTTATCCCAGCTTTAAGGGCTGTCCCTTCCACAGGTTTAATCTGTGCTGCTGTCCTGGTTCCAGCCAGGACAGGTTATTTTTTTGCAATAGCCATGAGCGGGCATGACCAGAACCCTAATGTTATTTGATACTACCCCACTTCACTGGGGGGTGGGGCTGGGGAGAGGGACTGTCTGTGTGGTAAAAGGGTTTCCTTCAAGGAGGGGCCCAGGGTGAGCATTTCTGCATGTGCATCACCCTCTCTTTTGTATACTTTTTTTTATTAACATTGTTGCTGTTACCATTAATTTTCTTATTTCATTGCTGTTTCCAGGAAATTGTTCTTAGCCTGTGGTTTTTCACTTTTTGTAATTCAACTCCCAACTCCATTCTGGGAGTGGGAAGGGGGAAGGGGAGGGAGAGCAAGAGAGTGGCAGTGTGATTTGAGAGAATGAAGGGAGAAGTACTGTTCATAAACCAGGATAGCTGCTTTAACAATCTGCATATAAAATACGTGAGGCTGTGCAGCATGACTGGATTTGCCCTTAGTTTTGATTTTGTCAGAGATCTGCCAATTAGGATTTGTTCCAAGATAATGAAGTCGGCTGTTGGCGAGATGTAATCTTCTATTGATCCCTAAGGCTTGGCAAAGTAAAAACACAAATAAATGAAAGAAATACGCTATACAGTCTATTTAGATTTTCACTTGATGTTTATTTCTGTAAGTGCTTATTTTTTTCTACATCTGCTTTCAATTGTGCTTGATTATGTCAAGTATTTTCTCATATTTGTCAGCTTAGACTTTTTTATTCCTCTTCATGAACCTGAAAGGCAATTGAGATAGTATGCAACTGTTAAAAATAGAAATGTCAAGAGGTTTTAGTGTGAGTTCATAAGTAAGTGACAAAAGCTGCACTAATGCTTCTGTTCCCTGGTATTACCAATTTGTATCTGATATAGACTAGCAGCAGTCTAGCCAACATTTACCATCTTATTCCAGCTAACAATGCAGGTATCCTGTCCTTGTTCTAGATTATATAGATCCTTTTGATGGCAGAGGACTTCTACAACCCTTTTTAAATAGATGGTGGTGCTCTGAATGACATACACTCCCCAGAGTATAAAGGAAATGGTTACTGGTAGCAGTAGACAAGGTATTTCTAATGCTGCAGGATTAGAGTAGTCTCTACAGTGCCCTTCTCTCCCCAAAGGACATGCGATTTTTGGGACAGCAGTCTCCACCTGAATGTACTTCCTGGCAGCTCCTGCAGTTGCTGCCACATGACCCTTCTTGTGGAGCTGCCACCTCTGCGTGTTCCACTGAGCTTATCTTTTGGCAGAGCAACACTCTGCTCCATTGCCAGAGCTGCAATTGGTGTTGGCAAACAGCATCTGACTAGTAAAAACAGGCATCCACTTTTCTGTGACTTCTGCATGTTTGAAGCAGAAAGAGGGTACCAGTAAGGTACAAGAAATAAACAGCAACTGTAACAGTATTTAAAAAAAAAAAAAAAAATTCTCATGATGTACCTGTTTCAGTGTTTGTGTGATGCCATGGCTTTGTGAATCTTCAAATGATCCATATTAATTTTGATTTTTTTTTTTGTAGGGGTAGAATAATTTAGAAAAATCTGTGGAATTTTTTTATCCTTAAAAGCTGCAAATCTTTTGAGGTTCCATTACAGTATTGCTTCCATTGCACATAAATGTGTGATAAACCAGATAGTTAGGTAGTTTTAATGTATCTTTGCTCTGGTGGAGCAGCACTAACTTCTGTCAGTCAAAGGTGATTTCATTAGGCCAATACAAAAGCAGAAATTAAGAGTGTAAAGGGGTTTTCTCCCCTTTCTTAGCTTGGGAGCTATCAACTCCATAAAATATATGTGATGTTAAGCATAGAAGTTTGTTCAACTTGCAAATGAAATAGATTAAGCAATGACCCTGCTCCTGTTTTTATCATTCCTAAAAGTAACAACCTCACTCTTTTTTGCCCTGTTTGCCACAAGGCAAGTATAGATAAGTTTGCTTTCAGTTCCAGACTAAGTTCTTAAGCGCTTTCTAGTTTCATCAATATTATTCTACTACTATTCAGTTCAAGTGCAAAACACCACAAATATATTTCTAATCTCTAAAGACTTTCCAGCATCTAAGTGACTAATCACCAATATCCTCTTTTCATCCAGCTCTTCCAATCAATACAAGTTCATTGAAAGAGCCACGTTAAAATATCTGCTAATGTGGTAATGACCAGGCTCTACTACATACATAGAAATCTGCATCATCAGGGAGAGAAAAATGGGGAGTCTTTTAATATCCTTTCCAAAAAGAAACCCAAAAACCAAAAACAAACCCACCAAATCACCAGTTCTCCTTCTGCTGCTGAGAACAGAGGTTAAATGACAACAAAAATACAGAGAATATATTTTGTCTAAGTGTCAGATTGCTGTCCTACAGGGTTATCTTAATATTAAAATAAGGGGGCAGAGTGAAACAAAGCAAATGTAAAAACCCAAGAATTTATCCTAGTCTACACTACTTTCAAAGGTGTAACCGACACAGAGCATCCACTATTGTGTGTTAACACAACTAGTTAACACTATTGTGTGTCACATCTACCCCATATAGTATGACCATACCTTTTTCATTCCAATGTCTCTTGACTTGCTCCTCAGTTTATTAACTTGAGATTCAGCTATTTCAGCCCTTTCTTCAGCATCATCCAGATCATGCTGCTGTTTTCTATACTTTGAGAGGTACAGATTGGCTTGAGCTTCCTGGTGAGAAAAAAAGAGTACAGCTGATTTCCTTCTGTCCACATGAAACAAAGCTTTTAATTTCAAGTGGGATGGAAAGTGCTCAGCATGAGTAGGTAACAGCTGTATGAGCACCACTTGCCTCCTGCAGAACTGAGATAGTTGTTTTACAGAATTGATATTTCTAGTGGCATTTTCCATGTTAAGTGAACTGAGAGGCTCTCAGCGTGTCTTCTGAGGGGCTAAGAGGGGCTGAGGGGCTGTTCTTTCCCTTTGTCCCCTTCTCTTGCAAATTATACTGCTGTCTTAGGATAAAATGGCATACTTCTTTAAATATAATCAACACATATGTTATATATTTTATTTTATATGTAATATAAAACAGTTTTATATGCAGGGCTTATATAGCTATGAAAAGAATTATTTATGGACATAAAATGTGTATTTGTACTAGAAGTTTCTATGGATAAAAAATTGTGGGTTTAGAACAATACATCTCTCAAAGGTAAAAAGACCCAGATGGTTACTTACAGCTTCCTCTGCTTGGTGCTTGTAACTCTTCACTTTTAATTGTAGCTTGTCAATCAGATCCTGCATCCTGGCAAGATTTTTCTTATCTTCTTCTGACTGTATCAAAACACCATTAATTGGGTTGATAGAGTAAAAAGGCTTAAAGCATCTACCACAATACAATAATTATGGATGCCATAAATATTTTCAAAACATAGCTCAAAGCACAAACTAGCCATGTCCTGTGTACACATGACAAAAATTTCTACATCGTCATTGAAGATGTGTGTGTGGAGGATGAAGACTGAGACTACCCTTCCCGTGTATAGATGTGTAAATATAAATGTATGTAAAGAAAGATATACATGTGCACAGACTTTCAGAGGTGATACACGCAGGCAGAGTTCCTTGCTCGGGGTGAGGAGCATGCTTGTCATTATAAAGTGTGTCATTATATATTGAAGCAGATACGGCTGAGCCTGGAACTATGTAATTTGCATAATTTGAAGTTTGATTCACAGGCATTTCTGGTAAAAAAAGCCTAGTTTAAACTGTCATGCTCCATAAGCAGAGGGACCAGCTAATTCTGCCTGCACACTGTATTCAAAGAAAACAACCCTCAGCTTCTGCATACGAAAGACAAAACAACAGGTAGGAGGCTAAATAATCTCCTAAGGCAGATGGATGGGTTTATCTTCTTAATGCTGTTCAAAGCAAAAAGATAAGTGCTCTGTCCTACAGGCCTTTTTTGAAGGCCAAGCAGCATGAGCAGCTGTTAGCAAACCTGGAGGAGGCTCAAGACTAGATCCTGCTGCTCAATAATAGGTGACAGAGCCCTGGGACTCAGCATCCCTACGCTGAGCAGGGCATTAGAGCCACTTGAGTCCTTATGGCTCCTTTTAGTAACAGCAGCACAGCTGAGAGGAAGCTGGGTTCTTTCTTCCCTTGCATTGTAAATAGTCATTGAGGCCTGTTCCATATTAATACTGTGCTAAAAATGTCCAAATCCCAGCAACAGAGGCTTTCTAACATTAGTTACAGCAAATCAGGCAACAGGATGATGATCACTGGCACAGGTAGCCCAAAGAACCTGTGGATGCTCCATGCCTGGAAGTGTTCAAGGCCAGATTGGATGGGGCTCTGAGCAGCCTGGTCTAGTGGAAGGTGTCCCTGCACATGGCAGGGGGGTTGGAATGAGATGATCTCCAAGGTCCCTTCCAACCCAAAGCATTCTGTGATGGAAGCCGTAGGGAGATGTTCCTCCTCTGCCTAAAGCTTCCAGCATTCAGAAAGGTCTGACTAACGCCATTTTTCCTCCTTCACTGTAACCCTGAGGCTACTTACAACACGTCTTGCCGGTGACCTGGTGCTGGCTGCATACCTGGTAAGTCAGCTCCTTTATGCGTCTCTCAAACTTGCGGGCTCCTTTCTGGGCATCCGAATTGCGACGGAGTTCAGTCTCAAGTTCATTCTCCAGCTCACGAACCTGCAAAAAAGGGAAAACCCTTGCCATTATGCTACTTATATGTAAAGCAGCAGATAATTTGGTTCACAGTTCAAGAAATGCTTACTTGCTAGGTATCTCCATAGAGTCAAATTTCAGGAAGACATCACCTTTCCACTCTGTTTTTTCATAAAAGTATTCCAGCTGCACCATTAGTCAAAAGTGCAGACATGTGCAAAGGCCAAAAAAGTTTAACCAAAGCAAGCATTGGGAGAGGCTTTTGCTGAGTTTAGGTGCTGGGGCTTTTAATTCTTTTCTAGTCAAGGGCTTTGTTCATCTGCTGGTCAGCAGCTCATAGCTGGATAATGAAGGGGAATCATGCCTCCACAAATTGTTCACCTGCATTTTGTGAAACAGAGGAAAGTGTCCATACTACCCCCTCTCAGCCTCTGTGAACTTATTAGGCAGCACTAGGCTACAGATCTGGTGCCAATTCTGTAAGCAGAAGGCTGCGGTCTGAAGTTGGATCACAAACTTACCCTGGATTCCAGTTTTTGGATCTGCTTCTTCCCACCTTTCAGAGCTATTTGTTCTGCTTCATCCAGTCGCTTCTGGAGGTCTTTAATGGTTTGCTCCATGTTCTTCTTCATTCTCTCTAAATGAGCACTAGTATCCTGCTCCTTTTTGAGCTCCTCAGCCATCATTGCTGCCTAAAAAACAACCACATTTTACAGGAAATTCTGTGTGCTGTTGGATTATGTTTCAGAATAAATGCCGGAAGATCAGTCCTGAACTATCCCTTTCTTGGATAAATCACTGTAGCCAAAGCTCCACAGAATACCTTCTGTGTGCATATCTTGCCTGGACAGAGAAAATGGAAGGACAGAAAAACCTTGGAGGCCTTTTCCCTCCTCTCTGTTCTAATGCTTTTATTTAAGATTCCACCTCTCCCTTTTTCTCGTTTTCTTTATCCCTGTGCTTTACCACTAGGCTTCTAATTTACAATGCCTACAAGTAAGCCTGTGACATTCACTACACTCTAGTGTCCTGAGATGCTGTGGTATGAAAAGAAGTGAGCAAGAAACCAGCCTACTTACATCTGTGATTGCTTTCTTGGCTTTTTCTTCTGCATTCCGACACTCCTGGAGTGATTCTTCCACTTCATTCTGCATCTGGGAAATGTCACCCTCCAGCTTCTTCTTTTGATTGATCAAACTTGTGTTCTTTTATTAAGTTTTTCCCAAATGAATAGGAAATGAAAAGGAGGAAAAGTGATGATTAGAGACAATTACTCTAAATACCATAGCACACCAAGGCTTCCTTGATTTTTGCCACTTCTGGATTACTCAGAGCAATATTTGGGAATGGAGACCCAGCTATGTGGTAAGGGCTGCCTTGACTAGCATCGGTAGCTTCAAACTGAAGAAATATTAAAAATACTCTCAAAGCTGTAAATATTCACATTTTGATTTAGATAAAATAATAAGCAATAGGCTGAAATAGAAGAATCAATAAAGCTGTTCATTTTGGTAAATTAATCAGCTACTGAGGTGATTAAAACAACATCACCAATGGGCAGGAGAAAATACTGCAAAACATTGCCAGCCTGTAGCATATTTTCATTTCTTTGTGACTATTATTTGGTGAAGAGAAGCTTTGGGTTTTAGAAAAAATGCTGTCAAGTCAGGACATGCCCCTCCATGGCACCCTAGAAATGGCAGTGTCCACCGGGACAACACCCAAAGGCTGATCTCAGTGGAGACCTGCAGGCATAGAGGGCACTTTGCTGCAGGTGGGTCCCTGTTGTTTCCTGCCCTGCATCATCTCCCTGTTGTGAGAGCCCAGCCCTGTGGTTTTCACTGCTGAGTAACATCACAAAAGCAGCGCCTGCATTGCACTCCAGAGAAACACCTCACTGTCTAGGGCATGGCTTAACTAAAGCAGGAAACTGGTTTTACAGCGGGGAAGAATAAAGGAAATCAACTTTACTATTTTTGTTTTCTATCAGTGTTTTTCCTGGAAGCTGTTTAAAGCAGTTGGATGAATCATCTGTTCCAGCTAACTTGGAGTCAGGTGGCACATCCCCAGAGTGACTTAACTCCTCTGCCTCATTTTTCCTCTGGAGGCATGCCAGACTTGTGGTGGCCATGGACAAACAGTGTCAGTGATCAACAGAGAAGGCTCAGGTTAACCAGTGAGGCAGAGGGCACAGAAAGAGCCAACCTGACTGTGAAGCAGGTTCACACGTTCAGTGGCTTCCAGCAGTTCATGTTCTGCCAGCTTCCTTGCCCGTTCAGTCTGGTCCAGCAAAGCCCTCAGCTCATCCAGCTCTGACTGGAGAAGATTGTTCCTCCTGTCAGAGACCGCCAGCTGCTCCTTCAGATCTTCATTCACATGTCCTGAGTCATCCAGCTGCACCTGAAGCTCCTAAAATAAAACAACCCCATTTCAAGCCTCTGTCCTTATATCAGATTGCAGTGGCTACCTGGGATCAACCTCAAGAATTTCAGTACTTTTAAAATTTATTATATTTTTATTTTCTTTCCAAACTGTAAGTTGAATAGCTTTTGTGGTATGTAGTGCAATGGAGGAAAAAAATCTACGCTCTCAAATCTCTCAGAGCTGGTGGTTCTGGGAGAGGAGACAACAGAAGAGGTGCCTTGGCAAGAAACACTTTTTTTTTTTTTTAAGCTATTACAAAGGTTGACACAAACAAGAAAGCTGAATATGCACACAATCCCTGTACTCCAAACAACCCACTTGTTCTCTGCTTCTTTTAAAAGCCTTGCAAGCTCACAGGAAAATGACAGGTTTTCAGTTCCTCATGCTGTACCTTTCTGCCCCTGCAAGAGGCTGCAGCCGGCAAGGGTTTTATGACTGGATCTTGTCCAGCTTGTATGCAAGTCTGAGAAGAAATCCACATTTCAGTATTTTCCTATGCCAGACATGATCACCAAGGCTTTCCCTTTACATTGTTGGGAGTAGCTTCTCTCTTAATCACCATCACCACTGCTGGTTTGGTCTGTGCTAAGGAAACCCAGCCCGTGAGTACTGCTGGGTGCTTGGGGTCACCAGTACCTTTATTTGTGTCTGCAAGACTCGTGCTGACTTGGTTGCTTCTGCAGCATGCCTGTTAGCATGGCTGAGCTGGATTTCCATCTCATTGAGGTCCCCTTCCATCTTCTTCTTAAGCCGGATGGCCTCGTTTCTGCTGCGGGCTTCAGAATCCAGGGTGGACTGCAGTGAGTCTATGGCACGTTGCTGGTTTCTCCTGAAAAGGACATGAAGGATGAATGGAATGATTTTCCTCTCTGTTCAGGGACACAGAAGTACTTGCAGCAGTACTTCACTTTCTGAAAGTGTCTCCCTTACAGAAATAGTGTATTTCTGATGGACATAGGTAGCACTCATAATAGCATGCATAGCTTGCAGTGCCTCACTGCTGTCTAACTGGCTGATGTGCTTCACACCCTTAGCTAACTCCTGATCTGTAAGCACCTCTAGCATCTTTCTTCTGTATTTCCTTTGGCAGTACTGGAGCAAGGAGTGCTCTCAGAGCTCTTGTAAACACAAGCAAGTATGGATTTGAACCTGACAAGAAGCACTTCCAGCCTAACAGTCACTTAGTAAAATATTTACTGAATAATTTCCTGGAATGATTTACATCTTAGCCTTTTACTGAAGGCATTAGTGGAGGGGATTAATCAAATTGAAGGTAGGTTGCTACATTCTAAGCTCTAGGTGCTCTTTATAGTAAATGGCACGTGTAAGCTACAATTTATTGTGTCTTAAAACAGATGTTGAAAAAACTTCTCTCGTGCTAATTATAAGGGGAATGATTCATTAATACAAATCTGTGTTACGGACATCTAAATTTAGAAGTGATTTTAACCCACCCAGCTGACAGCCTGGTCCCCTTGGGAAAGGCAGCTTAATGTCAGTTTAAAGACAAAGCAGATACAAACAGCCTAATTTTCTTGATTCTGTAACAGAGAAGTCCTACAATGAAAGTTTTGCTCTCTTAAAATCAGAAAGTAACTCAAAGAACAGAATAGGACACACTTGGAAACATTTATTTCACTGCTGGCCAAGTTCTGCTGAAAGTGTAGGAGTTCTGGGAAATCACCAAGTCAACAAGATAAAACTTGAGGGCTTTATTGCCCAAGACTTCCAGTAAGCAACACAGAGCACTCATTGTGAAACTGAAGCAAAAAGCACTGATTAGCACAGCTTGTCCCAAGATCTCTGCAATCCAAACATCTGCAGGACACCAGAAGGTGAAAGGGCCAAAATATTCTTGGTTCTGAAGCAATTAACATATCAATCCCTCTGGGTATGCTGGCCAGGGTGGGCCTTGGACTTCCCCTTCCCTATCCTTTAGCCTATCAATAACCAATAATATGATTCTTGAATTAATGACATCACAACACTGACTAATTCAAGGCTAAAGTTTTCTGAATAACTGCACAGACACATAGGCTAGCATGGCCTCCTCTTAAGGGTATAACTCTTCAGACTTGCTTTTCTGCTGGGTGGGAGGGGAGAGACAAAAGACACCATCCTCCTCTCACCTAATTGCTTTCCATTTTTTACTGTTTATCCATCTTGCCTGCAAGTTCCTCTCCTGTTCCATTCACACTTTCTGCACATCTGCAATTCTCACTGCTTACCCTAATGGTGTACACATAACAGCAAGCTCTTCACATCCTCCCACACTCAGTGTAGCTGTAATTGCATAAATTAACTAAATGCCTTCAGATAGTATGGGTTTGAGCACCACTGAGGCAAGTACTGCTGATTTTGCCTGGGGGTCCCCCTGGGAGGTAGCCATCCCACACAGGATAAGGAGATGACAGCTCTCTAGATCTACTTACCTCCACATTGTCAACATACACAGTTAGTGGCCCTGGTCTGCTGTGAATTGAGTATGTCAGCCAGTTTTTTTACAGCTGCAGTGTGTTATGCATGATGGGTTTAATTGTACACTGTCAGAGGCTGATCTGACAGGAATATTTGAACTGAGCAAGGGAAATGTGGCAGGGCTAGCCTTCGGCAGATAGTCAGAGCTGTCTTGGTTTCTGGTACGGACAGTATCTGCCTATGCTGGCATAACTATCTGCGGTGTGTTTAACTGGCTTGGGTTCTGAGAATAGTTCCAGTCTTTTCAGACTTTTCCCTTAAGAAACATGCTGCTTCCTGCACAATACCTTATATTTTCCATTTCTTCCTCCTTTTCTGTCAATTTCCTTTCAAACTCTGCTTTAACCTGAGAAAGTTCAAGCTGAAAACGAAGAGTCTTACTTTCTTCATGTTCCAAAGCTCCCTGAAATAGAAAATACCAAGAGCTTGCAAACCAGGAATTGATTTTTTCCCCAAACTACAAACAGCTGCACAAACATGATCCCTTCACACTTCTCTTCCTGTTTCCTCCTTCTCTCTCTAGGCAAGGACACAAGTAGCTTACATGGCAAAACAACACATTTATTTGCCTTCTAATGCAACCTGACAGCTGGAAAACCGAGCAGCAAGCTCCTCAGAGGACAAATTGTCAAACAGTCCACAGCTCACAAAAAAACACCCAAACAACACCCCAACACCTTCAGCCCTGCCTGCATGGTTTTGACACCAACAGACGTTCTCCACTCCACACCTCTGTACAGACACCCTCCAGAAATTCACAGGCTTGTAAGGGACAGGGGTAAGCTAAAACAAGATTGTTGTTGGGAGAGTGAAGGGGTCCACACATCCATTCGCTCCCGCTCACAAAAATCTCTCCAAATCACAAAGTGTTGGAAACTTCCCAATTACATAACCTTATTAGGCAAGATGACTTCAAGGAAAGAAGTAACAGACATCAGCTCTGTATGACAAAATGCAAAAACTCTCTGTTCATTCTTTCCAATTAACATGAAGACAAATCTGTGAAATGGGTGATTTGTTCCTGTCTTTATTCCCACATTTCTCTTATATATAGAAGTGAAGAACTAAGCAGACAACAGCCCATAAAGAAATAACAAGGCCTCTGACTTTCAGGTCTCGTATAAGCCAGTGTCATTCTGTCTCCCTGCTGCTCTCCCTCAACAGGAATGAAAGCACAGAACTGAACACCATATTTTGGGAGGTGCTCTCTGAAGGGTGGAACTGCACAAGCTTAGCTAGGCTTCCATCGAGAGAATGAGGAATGAGGATTGTGAAAACAAAACTGTACAAAATCCCTGCTGATCTCCAACCAAGATGCAGCAGGTCCACACATCATGACCAGGAGCCACACCATATTAATGGGAAAGGCATGTGGAAATTCTTTGTCATCAGCAGTGACTGCCAGAGGCCCAAATTCACAAGAAAGGGAGAAAATCTGCATTAACCCATTTCTTTAACATCTAAAGTAAGATACATCATCACTTTACTTTTGTTAGTTCCTAATACCACTGAGTTTTAGAAAGCCATTCCACACAGTCCAGGAAAGTAAACTGTGCCCCTTAGATCCCTCAAGAACTGATGTATTCTTCCCTTCCTAGCAGGGGAAGCTTTTTGACAGAGTACATAATCATTCTCCACATCTCAGAGCTGTGGAAGACATGTTCTGGTAAAGTAGGGCAGATGAAAATTATGGAAAATCCTGATAAAGACACCTTCTCATTTTCCCTTGAGCTTTCTTTCCTTACCTCTGCTTCTTCCAGAGCCAGCTGAACTTCCGACTTCTCTTGCTCAACCTGCTTCTTGATTTTTTCTATTTCATGGAGGCTCTTGTTTCCTTCACTAATCTGATTGGTGAGATCAGAAATCTCCTCTGAAACAAAAGAGGATGGATGGATTTAGCAAACAGAGAGTTTGGAACATCCTGCAATTCATAGAGTGTGAATAGAGAACCCATGCCTCAAACTGCTACCTCAGGGGTGTCTCTGTACAAGAGCCCTGCCTTACTTTCACTTACAGCAAGATGTTTTACCTGAACAACTTGCAGACACACCTTTTCTTGTGAATGCTTTTTGAAGAGGCTATAGTGATTTAGTTTTTATCTGTGATCTGCAGATAAAAACTTCTGTTTAGGCTTCATCCACTGCACCTCTATGATCTTTCTTGTTCCTCACTTGAGACTGCCTCCTCTGCCAGTGAGTTTCATTGGCAGGGGGCAAAGGGAAGCCTCTGTTCTGGTCATACCAGTCTCCATGTGCAAAACATTCACTGGCAGCATCAGTGTCTCAAATGACATCGGAAACTCATCTCAGGATGAGATAAGCATCTTTCCCCACAGCTGCTGCAGGGCACCTGCATCCCTCCAGCCATCTGCTGATGTGGCTCTTGCATTGGCTGCAGGACCTGAATGAAGCCTACCTTGGAGGTTCTTGTTTTCCCTTTTCAAAGTCTCCAGGTGGTCCAGTGTCTCCTCATAGGCATTCTTCAGTTTGAAGAGCTCAGTGCTGAGGCCACGGGCCTCCTTCTGGGAAGCCTCCAGCTCTGCCTGTGACTCCTCATACTTCTGCTTCCAGTCACTGATGATCTTGTCAAAACCACGCTGCTTCTTGTCCAGCGAGGCAGCTGCTGAGTTGGCCTTCTCCAGGTCAATCATCATGTCTTCCAGCTCATTCTGCAGCCTGTGCTTTGTCTTTTCCAGAGAGGAGCATTTGGCATTGGCTGCCTCAATTGCTTCCTCAGCTTCTTGCAGGCGAGCAGCGAGCTTCTTCCTACCAGGTGGGAAGACACAGTGAAATGACCAAGTATCACTGCAGCTGTGTTATCCAGAAAAACTGACACCAAAGCAATAACTCAGTAAATCAGTTCTTAAAGGGAGAATAGGGAGGGGGTGAGGATGAGGATGGGGCAAGAAGAAGAGGAACAGAGAGGGAAGTTGAGCCTCTCCCTCTCTTCTAGAGAGAAGGAGCTATGATGGGAAAAAAAGGCTTAAATTATGCATAGTGGTATGTGGCAAAACATTTTGTTGCGTGTCTGTGCATATTTGAAATTGAACTTCTGAACTCTTAGGCACCAGCTAGCTACTTACTAGCTGCAACCAGTATGGGCTGGTTGTAATTTTTTTATAAGACCTGCTCTAAATGACAGTGTCATTTTCCTCCGATTAAGAGATATGAGACAACCAGCAGTTAGGAGGCTGGTCATGCCCTGGGCTTTTGTTCATAGACTATTTAGATCGGGAAAACAGGGAGTCCTGGCAAGAAGAGGTGCTGGAAAGAAAGCACGGCCTAGAAAGAGGATTGTGGAGATAATACATTAAGAAAATATGCTGAAAGTGTGGTAAGATCCTGCAGATCAGAGATGTGTAGAGGCAGAAGTTGGAGATGTTCAGAGACCTTGCCCAGCAACCTGAGCCTGGTAACTGGGAGCAGCTGTACAGTGTGAACCAACATGACTTTCTGCCCTGCTTTCCCAGGGCAGCCGTCACTTCCCAGTGGGAAAGGGAAGTCAAGACCAAGGAAAAATAGTACTGGGCTGGGGCAAAGTAAGAGAGTGTGATGTAACTAAGTAGGACTATCTAATTTTGTTAGTTCTCAAATAAACCCCCGTATCTGCATCCACTGCTCCAGAAACAGGCACTCAGCAGAAACATTGACCTGCCCAAGCAATAAGAACAGAAGGACAGCCCCAAATTACAGCATTGAGTCAGAGGGACTTTCCAGCCAGGAAAGTTAATTACCCTTAGCACACAACAAGACCTGGTGAGCACAGTTCTGCCAATCAAGGGTATGCTGAAGCCCACATAACTCACTTGGCATCTTCCAGCTCCTCAGTTCTCTGAATGGCATCAGTCTCATACTTTGTTCTCCACTGTGCCACTTCTGCATTTCCCTTGGAGAGAGCCCGCTGCAGCTCTGCCTTGGCTTCCTGTTCCTCCTCATACTGCTCCCGCAAGAGATCACAGTCATGTCTGGCTGCTTGCAGCGCATGAGCCAGGGCATTTTTGGACTGCAGGGACAGAAAGGCCACAGCATTGCAAGGTTACCTACAGCAAAACCAAAACAAACAGCCCCTAGAAATTCAAATGGAGGCTTAAGATTCTTTTTTCCTTTTTGCCTCTGTCTTTGACAGTCCAGGTCAAGTGAGGTGAAAATTGTTTGAAGTCATCCCTAACTGGTGACATGAGGAGGAAGCTGTCAAGACTGAGGATAATTTAACAGCTTTAGAGAAACAACCCAAACTTTTAAGATGTAAGACCTGAGATTTTGGCTATCCTGCAGGGTAAGTTTTATTTAGCATTTATGATTTATTTAGCCGATGATTTTCCCAAACTCTTCTCTTGTGACTTGCCTCAGTCAGGGGCAGGAACTTATATCAGTACAATTAGTAGGAATCATTGTCATGCCTATGTCTCATTTCAGCTTTTATCTAGGCTACAATTGAACATGAACACTTTTCACCATTGCATTTCAAGGAATGGGTCACAGATGAAGAATTACCTTGGTTTCCTCTTCTAGCTGTCTCTTAAGTTCTTCAATCTGTTGAGTAAAGGATGTTTTTCCCCGGGACAGCTGACTTATCAGTGACTCCTTCTCTTCAAGTTGTCTAGTAAACTCACCTGCCACAAGATTTGACAAATAAGCAAACAAGAAAAAAAGAGCAAGATGATGAAATGACAAAGTTGCAGTCAAAAATCATAGTTCTACCTGTCCAATTCTGCTGAGGAAAAGAACTCACAGTGATTGTGATCAACCTGTTGTGAAGCTTCTTCCAAAGTTGTAACCATCAGATACTTCACCAGGATAGTTTTTCTTAGATTTTCTTTTTTTTTTTTTTTTCCTTTTTTTGGGTGGGTTTAATGACTTGAGTTTTCTTGTTTGGTCAGTTGGGGTTTTTTTTATACTGTCAATAGCTTGATTCATTAATTTTACTTCAGTTTGTGAATCAGACTAGACTGAGGCTTATTTTCATGGGCAGTTGTAGCTGGTTTCACTTCTTTCACTATTTTATATTGCTTTTCCACAGACTTCTTTTCAGAGGGCTGCAAAGCACCCTGAGAACCTCACAATGACCAGCATACAGAACAGATGAATGCATAAGGAAAACATAATTGGGCACAGGAAGTGTGTCACTGCAGGGTCAAAACCACAGTCTTACAGGAGACACAGAAGTTACAGCTAACAGCAAATGAAAAATATGTCTAAAAATACACAGAACAGTGGCATCTGATGAGAATGCAGAAATTAAATAATACTTCTCTGGCCAGAAAGGTAGCAAGAAGTTAGAGGACATGTGGTATTTAGAGGATATGTGAACATCTTCTAGGGTGCAATGCTCAAGGTCAGGCTGAGGAAGATGGGATTCACACAGGCACAAGTCCTTTTTCCCTCCAGTACTTCTAGATACACATATGCTTGTTCCTGAAAGTAGGCACCTAGGCAGCCTGGCACATCCTGGGTTCCAAGCTGGCACATCCATTTTGGCTTATGAAACGGTATTACTGTATGCTGATAAATGTGGGTATAGGTTTGTTTTAAAAGCCAGTCCAAGGCAAGGTGTCCCCACCAAGGTTATAAGAATACTGAAGATAGAAATGTCAAAAGACACAAAGCTACTGCTCCATTCAGCAATTCCAACCTTGCCACCTTCAGAGCAGATGCATTGCAGAATGCATCTCACTGATGCAGTGCAGAGGTGCCCCATATAAATTCCTGGGAAGCACTCTATCTGGGCAGAACATGCACGTACCATTCTCACTCTGGAGTTTAGTCTTCTGAGTAGTGAGGTCATTCATGAGGCGAGTCATTTCCTCCAGTTTTGTTTTTGTCTCATTCAGATGGTCTTCATAAGTGCGACAAAGCTTCTCTGCATTGGCCTAATTGGAATCAGGAGAAAAGACAAAGCAAGCTGTAGCTTCCAGGCAAATATTTGGAAGCTCTAGCCTTCAAAATGTATCAGTTTTTCTGTGTGTTTGTCTTTCAGAGGAATGGCAGATAGCAAAGACACAAATATCACAGCAGTAGAGCAGGAAAGGGCAGCCCCATGTCTATGATCCCAGGACATGGGACTCCCCATCAGAGCACCTTCCCTGTTTGTTTTCCCTGAACTCTGTTCTGGATGTAAGCAACAGTGTAAAAAGGCTCTGCAAGAGCTTCAGCAGCAGTCAGTGCCTAAGAAGTGCAGGCATAGCTACTTCATAATTGCTAGATGGGAAAATCACCTCCAATGAAAATTGCTCTACTGATTCTGCTTTAATTGCTATTTATCATAAATTGGGTTTGATGACAGCTTTCCAACTCTGAGAATACTGAGAATTTCTTTTCCTCACTTGCACTGAAACAAATCTATTTTGAGTGCTCTGAAAGCTACTGAGATTATCTGCTCAGGAAACAAAATCCACAATTCAGCTGTAGGAAGTGAAAATACACAGTGTGATCATGCAAGCCTTTGCTTTACACTCCGTGCTAGCATGGATCAAAACTGTGAACCAAGGGCAGGATCCGAAAGGACTCTGCTTAGGGTGAGAGATATCCTGACTTGGATGGCATCAGTTCAGCTGTCACCAGCCTGGAAGAGCCAAATTTACTTGACATGTTTTTGTGCCCTGAGATACATGGATAAACAATATGCCTGGGACTGAGGATGTACCCTGTGTTTCAGACAAGCCATCTTAATTGCTGTCCCATCTCTAGGGAAGAAGGGTTGTACCACCAGCTGGGTAAGGGAGGCATGATGCAAGACACCACCTTCTAAAGCACTTCAGCCATACCAGGTGTCCTGAGAAACCTTCAGACCAGCCTTAGCTACCCATGACTTTTGGGGGGGTTGGGAAGCCTCAGGACCCTTACTTTTCCCTTGACCATCTGCTCCATGTTGGATGACAGATCATCCACTTCCATCTTCAGCTCGCTTTTCTCCTTCTCCAGTTTCTGCTTGACCCTCTGCAGGTTGTCCAGCTGCTCGCCCATCTCGGCCACACTGTCCGCGTGCTTCTTCCTCAGCGTGGCAGCCGTGGCCTCGTAGTGCAGTGTGGCCTCCTCCAGGTCCCGCCGCAGCTTCAGGAACTCCGCCTCGCGCTTCTTGTTCATCTCCAGCTGGGCAGCTGTGGCTCCCCCAGCCTCCTCAAGCCGCTCACTCAGTTCCTCCAGCTCTCGAGCCAAATCTGATCTCTGCTTTTCCACCTTGGCTCGAGCAGCTCTTTCTGCTTCCAGCTCCTCTTCTAGTTCTTCTATACGAGCCTGCCAAAGAAACACGAACACTTTTGGGTCAGTGTTACAATGATTCCCATCAGAAGACCATGAGGCACCTTACAAACTGTTAAACCCTCTGCCAGCCCACATTTTACCTCACTGCAGAAGCTCAGCAGTTAATGGACTTGCCCATTTGTGCCAGTAAATCAGATCCTGAGCTACAGTAATGATGGTGAGTCACATCTTGCTTGCAGTAGATTGTGCTGCAAGTCCTAGTTCAAGACATATAGGTCCAGTTCATTGACCTTATGTTCACAGGTTTGACATTCAGCTGAAGTACATCTGAGGAGTCACATGCTAGTAGGAGTAACAGCAACAAATTCTCATTTTAAGACTTCCACGTCTGGAGTAATTTCTCTCTAGGAGCATTAAGACAGGTTTAAGCAGAGTGTAGAACTGTCTGGATAATGGATATTTCTTGGAAACAGTCTTTTTTATTAAAAGATTCCTTTCACCAATCTGCACTTTTTATCCAAGTTATATAAATATTCTTTATTAACAAAAAATGTGGAGCTGTCGTTTTTGGGTCCAGACATTGTGTTTGGACTGTGTTGAATTTCTTTGGCCTTTAAATTTCTGTTGAAAATTTCCTGTGTGTTTTAACCTTTTCTCTAAATTTCAAATCCATGCTTATCACTGCTGAACTCCTCTCCACTAACTATCCTCACCTCCATGGTTTGGAACCATATTGTTTGCTTAAAACAAAACACCAGGACCTTTCTGCCTTGACTGAAACCACTACCATTCTGTGGTCATCTGTCCTGCTACTGGGAGGAAACATCATAGAGCAACCATCCTGAGGGAAAAAAGGGATCTGCCTGGGAATCTATGGAGATGTACCACTTTGTGTCTCAAAGAGGAGCTGCAGCTAGCCATGAAAAGTTTCTGCAAGGTCTTTCAGTAAGGCACAAAGAGAAACTCATCCTAAGATATACAATAAAAAAGCCAGCTGACCTGAAGCTCCTTGATCTTCTTCTGCAGCTGCATCACTATAGCTTGTTCATCTTCTATCTTGGAATTCAGCTGGCTCATTTCAAATTCTTTCCTGGCACAGAAAGGAAAATCCTACTGTGACAATTTGCCTTGAAGCGTCAAGCTAGGATTTTTAAATTTTTAAAGAGTTGTTCAATAAAACTTCTAACATATCTAAAAATGAAAACACTTCTCATGTATTACAATTTGCATGAAAACACATTTTCCTCTGAGCAGCAGTTTCCGAGTCAAGCCTCTGCATGCATTTGTGCAATTATATTTTTGCTTCTTTGTGTCATACAAAAGCAATGCTATTTTCAGACTCAATGGGAAAACATATTTAACAGTCAGGTCTCCTAACAATACTACCACAGTTAGTTAGAATGAACAACTTTATAGAATTTCTTCAGCTTTCTCTAAGCAATGAAAAACATTAGTAAGTTTCTGGGTTGCTTTTTTTAATGTAGGAAAGTTTAATGAATTCTAATGTTTCAAGTGTCGTGTACATAAGAGTTATTTTGCCTCCCTCCTTGGCTACACATTTTCATAATGGAATTTTCTTTCAGCCACAACCAGAGCAGGATGACACACCTGAAGGCTCTTAAATGACACTGGAACTGTGCTGCTTTATTTGGTACAACAGAATCAACTTCTTACTTTTTCAGCTTTTCTTCCATCTGCAATTTATCATTTTCCAAGTCCATGACACTCTCTTGGGTCAGCTTCAAATCCCCTTCCAGTTTGCGTTTTGCCCTTTCCAGATCCATCCTCACTTTCTTCTCTTGTTCCAGTGATCCCTCAAGCTTTAGGAGCAAAGTCACTTAATAAATATATTGAACACAGATGGTTTACAACAGTCAATTGTAGGTTGTGCCCAGTTCTGTGCTGAGTTCTAGTGAGCTATGAAGCAGAAGCACTTAAGCACAAGCATCCTAGTTTACGGGGTTTGTTTTCTAGCAGCCAGTGGGCAAATGGGCTACAGAAATAGAACAAAAGGGTTGGTCCATGCTTTACATTTGTGCAAGCATTACAGTTCTCTTAGTGGCAAAGTTCTGTCTGACTTCATGCCAATTACACTGCAAGTGTGAGTTGGGAGGATTTTCCCTTGTTATTGCAACCCTTTGAAAGGCTGAACACAGATCATTTTTTGTGGTGTTTCTGTAATTATACCTTTTACAGACAGTACAAGGAGTACATTTCTAAAAGGAGAGGAATATATTTTGAAGTTTTGCAACCTTTCAGGCTCATGAAAGGTCCACTGTAAGTGGTAGTCAAATGTGTCTCGTGGAACATAAAGGAAGAGACAGCTTACATCATCCACTTGCTGTTCCAGTTTCACTTTAGCTTTGCTCAGGGTGTTGACCTTGTCCTCTTCTGCTTGTAGGTCATCTAGAACTTGCTGATGAGATTCCTGCAAGGACTTTTTCTCCTTAGTAAGTTTGCTGATATTCTCATCAAGTGTTGCCATTTCTTCTGTCAGATTTTTGACCTGTGTGAGAAAGTAAGATGTGTTTGTAAGACTTTGAAGGAAGGGATTATCATAATACATCTCAAATGACTATCTGGTCTGAACTTGTAAGCAGGAAAACAAGAGAAAGAAAGGGATCTCTCCTGTCCCAGCACCTCATGACTTTTTGAGTTAGATTGCCATTAAGGGAGTCTGCCAGTTTTTGGTATGGGGGTAATACATTGTTTCAAACATACTAAATTCTTTTCAGAGTCACTCCCATTGATGGACTCCTGCTTCTGAATCTCTCTGGGAGGAGTACAAGATGAACTTCTTACATTTACAAGCTTTAAGGAGAAGACCTGGAGGAGTTCATGGTTACAGCAGAAGATTGTTTACTTAAAAATGCCACAAGTAGGTATAATTCTTTAGCTGAATCGCAGTAAGACTCACTTAAAAAAAAAAAAAAAGGAAACTTAGGCTCAGAGGTAACAATTTTCACCTCATAAAGTCCAATTACTGTATATACTGACCCTTCAGTGTGTCCTGTGTTAACGAAGAGTGTAAAACCATCAGAAGACCCATAGCACTTTGTGTAAAGGTAATCCATGCCCAGCCTCTTTTGAATATATGGTGAAGTTCTGAATGTACCTTGTTTTCAGTAGCATGTTTCTCTTTCTCTACTTTTGCAAGTGTTATTTCAAGATCATCAATATCCTTCTTGAGCTCAGAGCACTCATCTTCCAATTTTCTCTTCTTAGAAGTCAGCTCAGAATTCATCTCTTCCTCATCCTCAACCCTCTCTGTCAGTTCTTTGACTTTGGCTTCCAGCTGAATCTTTGATTTAATCAACAAGTCACAACGTTCCTCGGCATCTGCCAGAGTGTCTTGCTCCTGGTGTGGTACAAGGAAGAGGACAGCAATGACTGCCTGGCCTTTTTTCTCCCTCACTTGTCCCCTAGCCCGTAACTGGTCAGGGAGCCTGATACAAAGCAACAAAGTGCAAGGAAAACTTCCTGCTCTTGATTTCAGAAGACAAGTAATTAACAGAGCAGGATGATATAGTGGTGAGCATGACTAGTCATGTACGAGACTACTTGCATATGTTACTGCTGTGGACATTGCCTTAAACAGAATCTGTTAAGATTTGCATTGTTAGCCCACCTGGTTATATGCCAAAACATGAGAACTTCTATCCACTCTGAATTTTGGCAAGGCTCTGACAAGATCAACAGCTTATTTTTATTGAATTCCACTAACACTCTAGTCTGTATACCTTTGCGTTTCAAAGAACATCTAATGAGTATATAAATCTATGTGTCTACTCACAGCTTGGAGCTGGAGAAGCAAATCATTTTTTTCCTGAACTAAAGAGACTTGCTTTTCCTCAAGTTCTTTTCTCCGGGCTTCAGATTTTTCCAGGGCCTCCTTCAGTTTCAAAAATTCTTCCTTCATATTGGCCATCTCCTTTTCAGTTTCTGCAGTCTTCAGAAGAGGCTTGATCTTAAAGAAAAGCTTCATCCAAGGCCAGTTCTTGACAGCCATAAAAGCACGGATGTTCCACTGAATTACAAGAAGGGCATCCCTGGTTTAAGAGAAAACAAACAAAACTCAGCCTGAACTGAAAAAGTGAGGGGTTTTGTTTTCATTCTCAGTCAGTTTCACAGTTTTTTTCTGAGCAATATTAGGAACCTTTACTAATTTCCAAGAATTACAAGAAACTTCCTCCAGATCTCTTTATTTTCAGAGACACAAAAAATTTCCAAATCTCATTTTCACCAAAGCTGCAGGCAACTAACATACAGTTGCTATTATTTTTATCACACAAACACTTAAAGCTTTTAATTTAGGGTTATCTATAGCCTTAGGGACTGTAATTAATGGCTCTATTCAACTTATAATTAAATGGCAATTACTATTATCTGCTAAGATTTAAGGGGGTGCCTTCATACCTGCGCTCCACTATCTTCTGAAACTCAATCCGCATCAATCTGCCACGCGCTCTTGCCTGGATCATCGTTAAGATTTTAGCAAGTCTCTCATCCCTCATTTCTTCTAGATGGCCCAAGAGACCAGCCTTGAAGAACACCTGGTATATGCACAGATGTCAGTTCACCACAAAGAAGGATTTATATCAGAGCTACAATGACCTTGCTGAGATGGTTCACCCTGTATTCTTATTGACACATTATAACCTAGGAGAGTATAGAGGGCCAAATACTACTTGCCTAAGGGACTACACTGTACAGTTCCAGAGTTATTTTAAAACTGGGTTTTATCTCCCCAGTTTTGAATAGGCCAAACTACTTTATCGCCACAATACCCTTCAGCTGTGGCACGGTTCCAAGTAGGTCAGCTGAACCACAACTCCTGACTCCCAGAAATCCCTGCTAATGGGATCATGTGAGAATTCCACACAGCCTCATTTCAAAAGATGCAGCTGATCTTGTGGTCCCTCTATGTTTGAATGTACCTATATTATACTAAATAAGCTGTTGTTTTACTGGGGGGGCATGGAGCATCAGCTGGTGCTGTGTCTGCTTGTAGAGTTGCTCTAATAAAAGCTCTGTGGAAACTTGAGCCAGAGAGTTGAATTTTCTCTAGCACAGCTTAGAACCTACTATCACTTTGCTGCTATTTTGCTTGTTTCTTCTATTTTTAAATCTTCATTAAACACCACCACCAGAAATTGCAGTGTCCTATTCTGCAAATTAAATACCAGATCTATCACTTTTCTCTTTACATAAGCAATGATAGTCTCTTCCAGTTACCTTGGTGTGTCCAAAACGATATTGGGTATGGTCAACATCTAAAGATGCCATCAGTTTTTCAGCAGCTTTTCTACTATCCACAAACTTATCCTCTGGGATTGCTCCTGGATTCAGGATGCGGTACCTTTTGATAACAAATGAAAAATGTGTAAAATCGGCTTAGATTCCACTTTAGGGTTTTTTCCCTCTTCCCCCAAAAACTTAAAAATAAAAAACCCAAAGCAAAACACCCAGAGTAATCTGCTTTGTATCTACACAGACACAAAGAAGAGCAGAATTCTACCTTCCATGTCAGGCAAACTGAATGGAAGGTAGACTTGAATGGAACAGGAAACAATCATAGCTCTGCATTACCTTTGTTTGAAGTCAGCATAAAGCACCCTGTTTGGGAAACCCTTCCGGCAAATGCGGATGCCTTCCAGGACACCATTACAGCGGAGCTGATGCAAAACAAGGAATGCATCCATTTCGCCTGCAGGGGGAAAACAAGGCAAATTAAAAAGAGTTTCTCCACAGGGCTTCATCTTAATTTCTTCAAGAAAATTGGAAAACGTGAGATGTCATCTCCTGAGAGAACAACATGACTGGATAAGGTAAAAAGCACAGACAGTATTTAAGTACAATCTGGTGACTCAGAAGTAAGTAATAAAATGACAGAGTTAAACATTCTAAAAGTTTAAGACTATTGTCTTTTTCATACCTGGAGTTTTTGATTCATTTGGGATAATGCATCGCACAAAGTGAGGGGCTGTAGATCTTAGGTTAGTCATCAGCTTATTTAAATTTTCCTAGAACAGACACATTAAAAACATTATTAGCTTTAGCGGTTTAGTGGAATTCCAATCACTATTTCTTTGGTTTGCTGGTTGTTAATTTAAGAAGCTCATTTTTCTAAAAATTCTCCAACAAAATTATAAGCATACCAAAATTATTAGAGAGAAAGGTGTTCAAATAAACCAAAGTACAATTTAACATTATTATAGGATTCCACATCAGTTTTATCAAAGAAGCTATGTGTTTTGCTTACAACCCCAGAAACTCAAAACCCCAGATGAACAGCAAGCAAGACTCAGCATCATCCGGTGGAGCAGTTTTGTGAAGCCAGCTGGATCTTTGTCTAGTCGTTTCTCCACTCAGTAGGAAGAGCTCACCTTTCCCACCTGTTCCTCATAAAGGCTGGGTTTTTGTCTCCTGGCCAAACATTTTCCCTTTATTGGTCTTAATCAGACATATTCCAGGCAGACAGCAAGGTAGCTCAGAAGAAGCCAACCATTCAGAGATCACCAGGCTCTGGAGAAAGTGTTTTGTCCAGTAAGTAGAAAATGGAGACCATGGGAGGTGGAATGTAATGTCATCAGCACAGCTGTGCAAACTGCAGATTCCTCATACTCCAGTCAGGACAACAAACAACCTGAGCTGGGTACTAACCAGCATGTGTGCTGGAAAGTGGGCTTCTATCTGTGGCTTATTGTCTGAGTGCTCCTTCAGCCACCTTTATACCTCTTTAGCTGGTAAGATACAGGTCTCTATTTCCTGTGATTTCCCTTCATGGGGAGTATCTCCAAACAAGAAAAAATAGTGTGACTTGTGGGTAACTACATCCTTCCCAACCTGAGGTTTACCTACATTACAGCTTCCTCAATGTTACCCATAGAAATGATAGTAATGGTAAAAAAATGGTAAATAGCCCCATTTTTCCTCAGGTATGATCCTAATGACAGCTTCCACCAGGAGCACATGCCAGTCCCAGAAGAAGGGAATAACTGAGGAAACAAGAGGCTTTATGCCACTTCATTCAACAACTTTTGTCTTCCATGTCTGCTCTAACCCTAGGATCCCATTACAAGCAGTAATCAGATAGAGACTAGCAAATGACTTGTAATCAGTTCCTGTTCCAAAGACAAGCATGAAGCTGTAAGCAACAAAATAAGTGATACAGGTTGTTGGCTCCATTTTGTGAAACTTTCTCAAACACAGTAAAAAGAACAATGTCCTGACTGCTCCAAGATGATGAAATGGAGCAGCCCCTGGCATGCAGTTTTAATAGCAGTGTATTTCCTTAGCCAAGGTCAAGAACCCTGTCCACAAGTCAAATTTCAATCTTGGATATCAATTTTTTCCTATCCATTACAGCCCTTAACATTCTTCTTCAACTCATTGTCTTAACTCAAACTGCCAGGTGTGGAGAGGTAGCAAACCTTGTGCAATGAGGATACGGTTTGGAAAGAAGCACCTTTCTTGCGTTTCTTTTCTCCACCCTGGTCACCTAAGGAGGAAAAAAGAAGCATAAAGCAATCTGTATCTCAGCAAGGGATGCAGGCAGAGTGTGGAAAATAGACCATTTTAGTAGTGCTGTTCTATTTAACTAAAAGGCTCTGATTGCTCAAATTTTATACAAGACATTCTGAATATCATGTATGATACATCACACATTCACAGCTCTCTGTACATAGTTAGGAATTTTGTCAAAAACCACTATAAACTTTCTGGATTGCATTTGTATTTCAGATCTATACTGCATCACTTCTTATGCAGAAAAGCCCATAAATATGAATATGGCAGAAAAACACTTTTAACAAAAGTAATTTGTAGTTCATTAGAAGCTCCATAGGGTGAGATGATGTAGAAAAAGAAAAACTTAAAGAAAAATAATGCTTACAGAAAATTTGTATTGCACATTGTACTGTATAGAAACTGATTCTCTGCTATGCAGACACTGAACTTGTGCAAGTAAGATTTGTCTAGAATAGAGGAAAATAAATATTTTTAATTTTAGATATAGTAACTTTGCATCCCCTGAATTTTGCTTAAAGTTTTGGAGTCAAAATCACTCAGATCCTCCAAAGGAATGCTAGTTTCCAACAAGACCTTTACAAAGTTTCACAGGTTCCTGACATGACCCAGAAATGTACAGTATCTGCTGCATCTTTCTTAAGCAGTGGGCCATTAGATCATTCCCAGGAGATCTGTCATTGTGTCACCTGTCAACATAAAAGGAGAAGTGAAGAGTGAAATGTGCTTGATGCCATTATCCACAGCCTTTCCACCTTCAGAAGGTGATACTGATGAGAGTGGAAAAGGTTAATCTAGACAGGCGCTTCCTTTCTCCTGACACCAAAGAAAAGCAAGGTAGTATTCGGATAGACAGGAATATCCACAGGCAAATAGGCAGTTAGTGACTTGCAAGTATTTGCTCATGGCAGGGTGTTTGCTATTTACATTCAGCTTCATCTCATTCCCATTACAAAGTCTGCAGCCTACTTGCTTTCTAGGAAAGTGTCATGTGATTAATGACAAGAGCATCTCTTGAAATGAGGTTTCTGATAAACAGGCTGTAAGTGATTGCAACTTCAGGACCTAAGAGCTACATCTTTGTAATGAATACAGTTATTTACTTAAGATCAATTTTGTGAATGCTTGCTACATGTCTTTTCACAAATAAAAGAGTTCTTTGAAAAGAATAGAGATTAAATATGTCCTCAAATATACATTAGTATAATGTACATTGTCAAATAAAAAAAAAAAAAGCAGCAAGCAAAAAGGAAGACATATTGGCAAAGCCTTCTACTGTGGCCAGTGTGGGATGGTGTTCCAGTACCTTCTGTATGTACTTGACACTAATCCAATAAAATATTCCATAACTCTCTAGCCTACTAACAAGGAGTACTACAGCATGAGAAAAAAGAGCTGTTATTTTTCATTGGCATTTATGACACAATCTTTTGTGCAGCACTTGGCTGCATGTCTGAACACTTGCATATTCAAATTCCCACAGGATTATTCACAACACAGCTCTCCTTGCCACAGTTACTCAGAGGCACTATACATTCAACCTAGCTGAGATAATAGTCTCCTTCCTATAACTGGCAAACTCCTACAGCTGTCGTGCACATTTAAATAATTAGTCACTCAATCTAGCATTGAGGCAATTGCAGTTGAGAGAATTGCTTAGTTCTTGAAAATCATTCCCAAGCACGCATCCCAAAACCCAAAGGAAGCCCATGTGAGCTGGTTCTGCTTACCACTGTCAGCACCAATGTAGCTTTCAAACAAGCTTGCCAGGAGTTTGTTGGATGATTTCTGGAAAATACCTACTACAGTTTCATTAAGCGGGTCCTTGTTCTTCTCAAGCCACCCAATGATGTTGTAGGGAACCTACAGCAAGGCATTGAAAACAAACCAGAGGTTGCCAATGGTCCCCTTCAGAGTAGTCAGCAGCTCTTTGCAGTTTGGCTTGAAGCCAATGACTTTTTGTGAAGGGCTGTGCTCAGAGCAGTACCAGCTGCCCTGGTTTTCATCACTTCCCCTCCTGTTCTCTGCTTCCTAATTCCCAAAACTCTCTTCCTAATAATTAGCATGTGAATCCCACACACCCCTTCCAAACTATCTGGTCCCTACATCTTCTCATGGACTCCATGTGGTTATCTGTGGAGATACCATGTGGCATTGGTGTCCCAGGAAAAGTGCTGAAGTATAGATCACACAAGTAAAAATTTAACTTCAAAATAGAATGCTACACTGGAATAATTAGGGTTTCCTAATAGAATCTTAATTATTACAAACTAACTCCAGGACTTTGCTGCAGCTCTGTTTAGTGGGAAAATATGTTCTATTATCAGTACCACAAGAGAATAGAAATTCTAATTTTCTCTGCTGAATGCATTATCAACTGCAGATAAGTACCAAGATCAGCATTATTTCTTTTAATAATTACAATATTAGTTTAATGTTCAATTATAATTTGAAATTAACAGCATCAGGTAAATTCCTGTTCTGCTATGCTGAGGCTTCTTATCAATTGTAGTTTGATTCAAAAATTCCTGTGACCCTCTCAAATTATTTCTGCCTATCTGGTCTGCAAACAGAACTTCAAAACTGGACAAGTTTTGGCTCAGGTATCACAGTACTGGATTATGTTCTCTTTCACCTTATCAGCAGTGAAACTGTAAACTGAACCTCCACACTTCCTTTTGCTTTTTTGACACACTGCTCCTAAAATGAACAAAAAGTGATTTTTTTTTTTTCTTTTAACAGTCCCTTGAGTTACAGCAGAAATTAGTTCATTTTTCCAGGAAAACGAGGTGAAAATTTAGATGCTGCTGCTGTTTAATTACTAATCTTACTCAGATTGGAGGAAAAGTGATAAAGGCAAAGCAAGACACACTTCCAGCAAAACTAGTAGCCCTCCTCACTTTATTTCATTCTAATTGTGCATGTAAGAAGCAGATGTCCTGGAGTCTGGTGGCATCTTACCATGCTGCAACACTTGTGCAGAGAGAGTAGATATTTGTTTTTACTCCTCACCTTTCCTTTCTTCCCCTCTTCATCCTTCCCACCCTCCCTTGTTGTGTGCTACAGTCAAACCCACCTGGAAGACCTCTGATACAAAGTCTGCCTGCCAGCAGAGGAACTTACTGCACCAGCATAATGAAGGAGTTCAAAGTGAGCTTCATATTTCCTTTTCTTATCAGGCCTGGGCTTCTGTAAGTTGGGTGACTTGCCAAGATGGTTGTCATAGAGTTTGGATTTGAATGTCATATCTGTAGCTTTTGGGAACATGCACTCCTCTTCAAGGATAGACAGGATTCCCAGTGGCTGTGGATTTAAGAGCATCTTTGTTGGGAAATGTTTAGGCTACCTGCTTTCAGTGGCTATGCAGTCTGTAAGTTTTGTCTGATGGAATGTTAAGCCTGCAAAATTTCTTCTTAACCTGAAGAGGAAGTTTTTGACTATTCTGTTAAAATAGTAACCACCCCGTTGACTATTCAGTATGTCACCTTTGACTGTTCAGTATGTCACTTCTGCCTTAGGAGGCTTTATGATGGCTCCCAGAAAGAGTTTGATTTATCTTTCAGGGCAGCTGGGCCAACTAGCATTTTATCATTCATGTCTCAGGAAGAGATGAATAAACCTTGTAGCACTGGGCAGATTGGTTTTGAGGGATTAGGATCATACACAGATATCCTGCCCTTGGACAAGAAAGTAATCAAATAGAAGACCACTTAATAATGAGACTTTCTACTGCTGTTACAAATTTCCTGCTAATGCAAGATGCAAAATTTCATGTTTCCTCACAAATCAGCAGGGTTAGATGCCGTGCCATAAAACATGGCAGAAAGAGATACAAAGACAGGTTATACAGCAGAGGACAGCTGTCCCCACCAGGACCACATTATACTCCCAAAAAAGGGAAAAGGAAAGGCATATCCCATGCTGGGGAAGTGGTAGAGGTTTCTTTCCTTTTCAGGGTATAAAGAGCACAAAGGACTTTACACATCAGCATGTAATGTGAGGAAGAGGAGCCTCATGGGAGACATACAGGGCACAACACTGAAACATTGCATTTGCCCTGAAAAGCTGATGAGTTTGATGTTAAGCATATGTGGTACAGACTAAATGGAGGAACAGCAGGGACAAAGAAAGAGAAAAGTGCAAACCAGGGAAGATGATACAGCCATACAAATTACCAGTTACAGCTTGTTGGCTGCTGTTGGCTCTTTAAGGCAGAATTCCAAAGGTAAAGCTGAGTGGCCACAAATACTGATTTTCCTTTGATTCTGTATTGCAGGTAGACAGGCAAGAAACTTGTCATGCTGTTTATCCTACTCTGTTCACAGGGCCATGAGGACACATCCAAAGGAGCATTGTGAATAAAACCAATTCAGTGAATACTCCTTGGCATGTACATACCTTCTCAATTAGATCAATGCAAGCCTGCAGGTCCATGCCAAAGTCAATGAATACCCACTCAATGCCTTCCTTCTTATACTCTTCTTGCTCCAGGACAAACATGTGATGATTGAAAAACTGTTGCAGTTTCTCATTAGTGTAATTGATGCACAGCTGCTCAAAGCTGTTAAACTACAGAAAGAGAGAAAAAATAAGCATTTGCATTGCAGTTAACGTGGTGGAACAGCAAGAAGGAAACTGTTTACAGCCCAAAGCATATGAGATGTTGCTCCCAGGAGCTATTGGCATGTCCAGCCAAATGGTTTTTATATCTATTCATTGAAAAAAAAAAAAAAAAAACAAAACCAAAAAAACATGTAAAATCATACACATTATTTGCCTTATGGCTTTCTCAGTACTTTGCCTTCTGTTCATTTAGAAAGAGAAACACGCAACCAAGAGCTATCTCTTGGCATCTTTTATGTCCTTCCACCCAGTCCTCACACATTAATACTCACATCAAAGATTTCAAACCCAGCAATATCCAGGACTCCAATGAAGAACTGTCTTGGCAGCTTAGTGTCCAAGGTCTTGTTGATACGGACCACCAGCCATTTGAACATTCGATCGTACACCGCCTTAGACAAGGCCCCAACAGCATACAGAACCTAAAATACATGTTTTAGAATACTGCAGTGTGGAACAAAATTTACTGTGGAACACAAAGATTTTGGTGCAGTAGACTATTTCAATGTCTGTTTACAGTTTAAATGAAATTTTCCAATGCTTTGTATAATCACCAAAGGCATAGTTAATACAACACAGTTTCTCCTATTATCCCTGCTGAATTTCCTTCAAATCACAGCTAAATATATGGATGTCTACTAACACATACGGTAAAGTGCTCACGAAGTACATTTTGGGAAACAGCTTGACAGCAAGTTCCAAATGTTTTAATCCATTATGTTTCTGCGGAAGTAAGGTAGCAGAAACTCACAGGCCAGAAGCCAGCTATGATGTCCAGAGCTATTGCCAGAGTAGGGTAGAGGTTTATGCTCAAGTTGTTCATTGACATTTGCTTCTAATTTTTGAGGGATGCTATGGCATGAACAGGCAATAGGAAAAGTCTTTCTTAAGTCTCTTTAGCCTGTGCACATCTGCATCATCAGAAAACCTCTCTGTAGTGGTTTTTTACTTCCTGAGCCTATACCACAGGCTGTCTTCAAACAGCAACTTTTATTGTAACCAAAATGCTGCAGCATCTTCTACATTATTGCTACAGCTGCAGCATAGCAACCCAAGTAATCCTTTTCCCTTAAATTAGGAGATAACTTTAAGTGGATTCAACCTTTAGCTGATTGAGGTCACACAGAAATTAAAATTACATTAATAATCAATGAGCAATGAGAGAATAAATAATCCATGGCTCAAATCTTCTAGGTAACTATTCTCAAGCAGAATTAGCTATCAATCCCCATGTGGTTTAACTGCACCTGGTTTCCTGGAGTGGCTGCTACTAACATGTCAGAAAAACAATTCTATCAAAAGTTGTGCTGGACGGTATTCCTTTGTCAGTCTCTTCCCCAGTTTCCCTCAATTTCACCATATATTTCCCCAAGTTTGGGCATATAAAATGAGAACAGGCACTAGAAGCTCATGTTAATGTTTCTTGCAGCTGTCTGTCTCTGACATGTTACAGGCAAATACTCTAGGCTTGCAGGACATGTATTCAAATATCATGAAAGCATCTCCTTACTTGTTCAACACTTTGACCTTTGGTCACATACTCATTGCCAACTTTCACTCTAGGGTGCAACAAACCCTTAATCAAATCAGAGGAGTTGATTCCCATCAGGTAGGCAGCTTTGTCAGCACCTGGTCAGGAGAAATAAGGTTTAAATTTGCTTTAAACGTCTACATTTTAAAGTACATTCACTTCAAAAGACAAACTGGATAAAGGCCTTGGTCTCTTAATGATTTGTGGTAGGTATGCCTGTACTCTCCCTTATGGTAGGTCATCTGACTACTTTATACCCCAGTTGCTGCAAGAATCTCACTTAAGGAGCTCTTTAGGTTTAGGGGAAAAAACATCTCCCCACACTAGTTATAGACAATTTCAGGTGCAAGAGAAAATAAAGAAGGAGGACCTGAAGTCATGAAAGAGAAAGTTAAGGCAGCAGGATTTCAAAACCATTTTGTGTAAATGGTCTCAAATATGGAATTTGATCCTGTTAGTCTGCCTGTGCTCATCTCCTGCTGAGTAAGGTTATCCACTGAATAAGCCTGTTACAAATACAGCACTCTTGGCTGATCAGGAGCTACAGTGTGCAAGACCAAAGCAAACAGGCAGCTGCTTTCTCAGCACAGTGCCTGGTACATGCCAGACTTTTGAAGCTGAGGAGTAATTTTAAGTGTTATTCTTACTTTCAGTGCCATCAGCCTCTGCCTGCTCTTCTCGGGGTCTTTGCTTGAATTTCATATTCCCAAAGTGCATGATGGCACCTGTGAGCTTGTAGGAACCAGCCTTCTCATCAGGCACAAATCCCAAAATGTCCATGGCTTGCTGTGAAAAGGAAACACAGATATATTGTCACTTCCCTGCTCAAAAGCAGTGGTGGATGCAGCCCTATGATCTACCTTTGCATGGATATTACTATCCTGCCAAGAGATGTTATCACCCAAAGCAGCCACTGGAACACCCTGAAGACCCAGCAGTGGCAGGGGACCCAGGGGAGAGCTCTCTTCATCTAGCAATCTATATGTAAAAAATTATAAAAGGTGCTCATTACATGGAGCAAGGCCAGATTCAAAAGAGTAACAGTTTACCAGGCCTTGTGCTTCATAGTCAATGCTATTAAGACCCAAACCTGCTTTTGCTTTAGTCCAGTAGTTTCAGGGAGAGAAGTCATGCTCTTCCCAGCAGTTTTCCTCCCCTGATCTAGGAAACCCAAAGTCAAATCCATACAGACTTACATCCGTTGCCAACAATTCTTCTCCATCGTCCAAGTTGTCCACTGTAACCACTCCTTGTGAGCAGAAGTGGTAGTCATATGGGTTGGTAGAGATGAGGAGCATGTCTGTAAAAGAACTGCCAAGGTCAAAACTGCCATCCATTCAGGTTATCAGAAATGGAGATGGAAAAATCAACTGTAACCTACATTTGTCTCTGCACTACTGAGTTGTTTTGTTGTTTTTATTTTAATAACTGCAGGCCAAAAACATATTCTACTATGTTAGTCTGAAGATGTAGAGGAAGTGAATAAAAAGAATATGGAAATACTGCATATTAACATCTACTGTACATACACATCTATTGAGCTTGTATTGCAGTATATTGAGTCCATAATTTCCTATATAGTCCTACTTTCTGCCTCACATGTTTTTAGGGGTAAAAATCCCATCTAAATAGAGAGGAGAAAAAGATTTTAGTATGATCCAAGACAGGGAATATGGGCACGGCTCTCCTTTTTTATAACAGACTCAGAGAAGAGTGACTTCCAGCACCCTTTGCAGAAGACACTTGGCTTTTCATGAACAAAAGACAGAATATGGCTTGCCCTATTGTCATTCCTTCATATCAAAACCCAAAAATGCAGAGTTGTTTCCTACAAAGCTAGCTGCCTCTAAAAGTACAGGCAGAGTCCTGCTTCCTTAAATGAACTGAAAGTTTAACCCACATTCCCCAGACTGAGGTTTGGTCTAGATTTCAATCTTTTTTATGCAGACACACATCCCTACATATCTAAATATGCATATATGTAAATAAATGGCTATCAGTATATGTTTATATAAAATCTTATTCTCTATAAGCTTGTCTTTGCTGTGCAGTCACTCTGATATAAATTACTTTAACTATAGTTATGTTCATCCATACTTATTGATATTTATACTTGTACATATTTAGATACGGATGTGTTTAAATACAAGCACATACATTTCTTGTCTGCAAAACACAAGCCCCTGTTGGTTCCAGCCTCTTCAAGAGCCTGCAGACATCTTCCTGCTGTCCAGAAAGGTGTGTGCTGTTGTGGAGCACACAGAGAGTTTATGAGAAACAGAACATTTTCCCAGCACAGGGATTCTCAGGGATTCTCACAGGAATCTCAGTGCAAAGCTTCCTTGAAATCTTTCCCACAATTGCCATTAATTAGGCCATGTAAAGCTTAGAGTGTTAGGGACTTGACCACGCACTGTCCGGATAATAAGACTTCAAAAGTGATTATGATTGCTATAGCTTAGTGGGAGTGTAGAAGAGCAATGAAGTGACTCTCCAACATATTTTACAAAATGTGTTCCTTCAGAGCACAAATTGAAGTCAGCAAAGCATTTCACTAAAATAACTAGTGAAGGTTTTATTCAACGCATCTCAGCCCCTCTCTGCCCTTCTCCAGCGGGTCTGTGGGACCATGCTGAGCCAGGGGAAGCTTGAAAGGGGTAATCACCACATAATCAGCAGCAGGCAGCTTTAAACATTTTCTCCTGCTACACAACATGCTGGAATGTCAGTTTTGTCACTTGGGGCAGAAAGAGGAAACTAGGTTTTCTTTGTGTACCTATAAGCAAATCTTCTCATATGTGAAAATCTTGATTATTAAAGTTTTATCACCACAAATGCTTTGGAGGCATAGCATTTTCCAGATGTTTTGAGACCTTGGATTACACAAATTCAGTGTGACACTTTTTGCCTTTATAGTGCTATGTTTTAAAAGTCCTGCCTGACTCTTATTCCCATTAGATTAATCTGTAATATGAGAAAAATGGTCTCTGCTGCTACCACTGGAACAACATCTCTAAAAGATTGTATTTGACAGTGGAAGTTTAGTTTCATCAAGTAGAAGCACAAGGCCCTTTCTGCACATGGGTTTGCCTCCTAACCCCTTATCCACTGTCTATTCAGTTTTAGGTTCTTAAAAGCTGTGGATCCACATAATGCTTACCTAGTAACTCTGGTTTCTTTCCTGACAGGATCTGGTAGAAGATGTGATAATCTCTTTCACCAGGTTGCTGGAAAATCACTCGGGATTTCTCCAATAAATCTAGTCACACAAAGGAAAATGCAGTGAGAAAGGGTCTTGCAGCTTTCAGATGAGCAATTGTATTTTTTAAAAGGAGAGAGTTTGCTGCTTACAAATCTCAATATCAGCAGATGACAGCTTGCCTGTAGTTCCAAAATGGATTCGGATAAATTTACCCTAATTCACACAGAAGAATATTCTAATTAGTGCATATAGTATAGACAGAGGGAAACAAAGAATGCAGGTTGAAGGCAATCATTTAGCCCAAAGAATCAATTTATGCAAACTCCTTGGCTTTGCACAGGCGTATTTTCAATGAAAAATATCAAACAATGATATTACTATCTTCCAAGCCTAAATCTGTACATAGAGCTATGTAATCTGCTTGTGGAGAAAGGATAACAGTGTACTTATCTGCCAGGCTAAGATATGGCAGAGCACATGGCTTCCAGTTGCATGATGCAGGTTTACTGTAATGCAGGACTCAGAGCATTAAGCCTGGGCTTAAGACACATAGGCTCCTTTTTTGGCTTCTCCTCATTTGCAGTCCTAACTTACTTATGTCAGAAGAGTGCTGTGATTTTACACAGCTTTGCCCATTAAATTTACATATCCATCTCTCCCAATTCATAAAAAATTAGTAGTTTTCATTTAGTTTCTCATATTCAAACACACAAAAATAATTAATTTCCCTTCCAGCAGACAAGCTCCTTATACAACTGTGTAGCTTTACAGATGCTTGCAACATCTGGTCCTCTCCACCCCTTCCAATTTAATTTTTAACAGGATTTGTTAGGGAAGCATGGGCTCCAAACTCAGGCTTGTCATCCTCATGCCATTCCTTTTGGACCTCTCAGACAATGTCAACCAAATGTGGCAGAGGCAGAACTCCCAAGAGGATTGCTCTCCTGCCAACCTAATGGAAAGGAGAGCCCCAAGGTGATGGCAGCACGGAGGGACAAGCAGGGACAGCTTACTGAGCCAAAAAGGGAAACCTAATGGCTCAAGGATAGGAGTACTGCAGGGCGGGTGGACACAGTGGAGGATGTGGGGGGGAACAGGGGCTGTGCTGTATTTCTGACAGTGGCAAAGTACAGCTACTATAGGAAGGGGGAAAGACAGGCTAGTGGAAAAAGGGGTAGGAAAATAATGCAGAGGCAGTTCTGAGAAAGATCTACCACTGCTTTTCAAAGGGCTTCCTAATAATGGGGTTTGCTTTTCTTCTGTTCATTTTAAGCAATTTAAACAGTTTAAACAATTATTCAAGCTTGATCTTTATTTCTCTTCAGGTTTTTGTTAGATCCTACTATGTTATTTTTCCACTCTGTGGAAATCCAATAGTTTTAGTGGGCAAAATACAATCTATGAAGGGATTATGACATAGATGTTATTGACTGTCCACAGTTGAATAAGATGTCACTAGGTTATGCTGCAGACTTACAAAACGTGAGGAATTGTCATTTCTCAGGGTTTTGGCATTTCCAAAAGCTTCTAGGGCTGGGTTTGCTTGAATGATTTGATCCTCCAAGGTTCCCTAGAAATCAAGGTTGAAGTATTATTGAGAAACCTACAGGCCAAAGACTCAGCTGCCAGCTCTAGCTCAGCCATGCATTCACTGACAGAGCTGAACCTCTGTAGCAAAGTGATTTATTTAGCTTCACGCCAGGGGCGGCACGGTGTGAATGGCAGAACAGCGAGACCATCAGTCAGTTACAGCGCTTTAAAAGGCCTCGAACATTCTGCTGCTCCCTACTGTTTGGTTTTGTAGTTTTATCTCTTGTGCCATCTGCATGAGAAAGAAATCACCGAATGTACTGCGGAGCATGTGGGGACACCCGAGGAATGAGGAATATGTGTAGGAGAGGGGCTACTGAAGACAGTGACAAGCACTAGAATGCATTTGATTTAAAAGCACTCGGAGTTTGTAACATTTGGGATTCTTGGAGATGAGGAAAGCTTTAACTGTTGCTCGCACAGAGTTCAATTTGGGCAGTGGATGACTTTTCCTGCCGGGGCTCCTGGGATCATTCACTATTCACCCGGGAACCACACAAAGTGAAATGCTGAGGCTCATGGCAAATCTGACAGAGCCCAACATCAATTCTGCGAGGCAAAAATAAAATAGCAAAGCTGATGGCTTACCCCCGTTTTCGTAGCTGGCTGTTGACAAAATAGGAACACAATGGAGAGAAAAAAGAGAGAATGTGAATAGCAGCACAGAGAACAATACAAAATATAACAATTAGCAAGGTTAGTTGTCTCATGGGCACCAACACACCAGCAGTGCTTTTTGAAGCCCTCGAAAAGCATGTGTGGCTATTACTTTGCATTCTCCATACATCACAATGGTGCAAAAACAGATATTGCAGCTGGAAGATGTTTCATGTAGGTCAGGTTGCATTTTCATCACCCTTTTTTACCTCAAAATTATCCAAAAGTTCAAGTGAGGCACAATCTTATTGCCTAGAACTTGGCTGTTTGCATTTACACTCTTTTATTCTTGCTACCTAGCAGCAGTTTCTTTTCTAGTTGGTATTTTGGTCTATCATAGGACATCTCCAGAGCAAAACCAGGTAGATTTCTGCAGTGGAAGTTCCAGCAATAAGCTTGGGATAGGAGCACCATTGTTGCATGAGCACAGCAGGTTTGAGACACCATGATGAGCACCAGCCTCATTGCATGCAGGAAGCTGGCTCTGGACAATTCAACCATTTGTTAAGAAAGCCTTGCAGGCCTCAGGAGAACATATATTAGAGTTTGATGATGTGAGTTCTGTACACAGACTTGAAGCGTGGCTAAAATTTTGGCCTTATAAATACCGTTCATAGGAATCAGTTAATTCACCACAAAAGAGCACTGAACCCTTAAAGTGCAATGAAGCTCATAGCAACACAAGATAAAAAGCAGCATGAATACAGTATTCATTGTAATCTTAGAGAGCACTTATAAGCAGAACAGCACTTGTCCAAACAGAAATACAGAAAAGCTGATTGAAAAAATATCTTTTGTCAAAGCAATCCTTTTTTTGTGGACAAAAAGGCTTTCAATGAAACAGACATTTTGATGAGAAGTTATAATCCTAGTATCTTTGAAGACTATTTTCCATTTGGAAAAAAAAAAAAATCTTATTCCTTACAATCTCCTCATCTTTTGACCAGTTTTAACACAATCAGAAGGATATTTAGCACACACAAAAACCAAAACTCCTGGGGGGAAAAAAAAGTGACAACAACAAGCATCTGTGCAGAACCAGAGGTGGTGTTTCTGCTCCATCTGGAGCATGGTAAGTTCATGTGTGCCTTTCTCCCTTCAGATCAGCATGCTCTCAGTACTTCAGACTCGTGAGTTTAGTTGTATACAAGAAAGGAATCTTGGGAGTCTGAAATGAGTCAGCCAGCAGTAGACTTACATTCTTTTTACCAGTTTCACCCAGGGCTGCCACTGTGGCAAAGTACTGGATGACTCGTTTTGTGTTGACAGTCTTGCCAGCACCAGATTCTCCGCTAGAGGAGGGGGGAAAAAACCAAAAACATTGCTCAAACACCTGCAACTCATCCTTTTAAACCCTGTCCAGCCTGCTCCTCCCATCAAGGCTGTTCTCAGACTCACTGACTCTGGTACCTGCAGCCTGTTGCTCAGCCATTTCTGTGGAAATACCTCAAATTGATTGAATGAAGAGGTGAAGTTCCTCCTACAGCTGAGTGCAGAAGTCCCGTATAAACCGACTACACTGAGCTTCTTTTAGGGGCATGAGGTTTAATTACAAGCATCCAGACTGACTCTCTGGGGTACACATATCTACAGTTAATGAGCTAGAAAAAGCAGAGGAAAGCTGCAGTAACTTGCCATTATTACCAATATTACATGTAACTTTGTAGAGACACCCAAGTCTCCATCCTTTCATGCTTGCCAGTAAACGTCACACCTGCTCTTTTCTACTTTGGTCATCTCCCCCTCTTTAGATGCATCTACACAACACTCTGAAATATAACTTTCAGCAAGAGTAACAACACTGAACAGAAGGAGTCCTGCGCGTCCAAAGACGGCAGCCACAGAAAGGCTAATCCTGCAAGGAGCAGTTTTAATTGACTGCTGAGTGAATGCCTACATGGAATGTTCACCAGTTGTGGATCAGAAATGGGCCAGACTCCATCAAACCTTTAGCTACTCCTTTCTCATGGAGGTCAAGTTAACCATCAGATGGCCAAATTGACAGTTACTTGATTCCAGGCAATTTAGCTGAGATTTTAAGAGTCAACTTGTATTTTATCAGGGTTTTTTTCTTTGAAGTTTTTCACAGCAACAGAGTCTCAAATCAGTCAAAAAAGAAGAACTTACGTGATCAGCATAGACTGATTCTCCCGATCTGTGGAGGGGAAAAAAGAAATAAGAGAGAGAAACTTAGTAGGGTATACAAGTCACTTATTATAATTGCAAATGAGTACCAGAATCAGTCATGCAAGGACAGGAGAGAATCACATGAAGCAAAGACAGAAAGATAAAAACTGGTATCATTTAGAATGATTTCCAGAAGTGCAGGTTCCAACCCTGCCCTGAATCCTTTTCTTGTGTTTTGCTCAGATTGCTATTAAATAACTGTCAGTTGTACACATTCATCTGTGTACAACTATAATAAAGAAAGTAATTTCCTGTTCTGAAAACATTTATTTTCTTACTCCTGAGTGTGTCTTTGCTCATGTCTGACCTTTCTGCTCCTGCAGTACTAGACCAACCCAAGTAATTTTGCTCTTTTTTTCTCAGGCTGTCCCTTAAAATGCATGTGTACTCCTCTTCAGCTGGCCATGCTACTGGAACTAAGCAGCCTATTGTCCACGCCTAATTGCCTTATCAGAAACAAGCATTTATTAGAACACCCTGCAACCCTAATATATTATTAATCAAGTTTAGAAAACGCTAAATCATGGCAGCTTCCCTAGTCATTAAGCCTAAATTCCTCTTTTCTTTTTATAATTCCAGTTGTCATGGCAGGCTACATATTGAGGAGACTTATCTGATAAAAGAGCATCTCTGCAGCCACACACACATCCCCGCTGCCCGGGGCTTTTTGTGCCCTCACAAAAAGGCGCTTTTCCATTTTTTTAAAAGCAAGTGTCAGCACCATGTGTCTGCTCAAGTCTCTTTTGGATTTATCCTTCTGCCTCGCCAGCCCTGGTGTGAGCACATCGCTGCTGCCCTCTGCTGATAAACTCTTTTATCCCCAGTAACGCCAGGGTCAGGGCGAGGAAATTACCCAGTGAAATCTGGAGTTCGCGACACTCGCGCAGGTCAGGGTCACGGCTGCAGTGTGACACGGCCGGTGCAACAGCCACGGGGCTGGCCTTCACCGGCCTGTGAACGCACACATCTCACCAGCGTCATGACACGGAGCGGAAACTGATCGGAGGTCTGGTTTTGAGTTTGGGAAGGCACTAACAGACCTTTGGGAGCTGGCCCCATTTCTGGATTCACTCAGCTCAGACAGCCAAATTTGTGCACCTGACAGATGGCTACCAGAAGTGCCTCGGGAACAGGCAGGGCAGTTTAGAAATGAAATAAGTGTACAGATATACACACATATATAAAATCATCACAGAGTGCCAAGGCCCTGTTGCTTGTGGACTGTTTTCATGTTTGCTCCGTGCTGCAGAAGCCCTCACGCACTTCCCTGCAGCACAGCCACGCCAGCCTGACTGGCAAGGCAAAGGCCGCTGTGGCAGCAGGCAGTGGCACTTACTCCGCAGCATGTCGTGGTATGCATTGTCAGCGATGGAGAAGATGTGGGGAGGAGCCTCCGAACGCCGCTTGCCTTTGTATGCCGCAACTACCTCTGACTTGTAGACAGGCAACCACTTGTAGGGGTTTATGGTCACACAGAATAAACCGGAGTATGTCTAGAGAGTAACACAAAGCCAGGGTGAAAAAATTCACTCAAGTGATAAGGCAAAAAGTCTTGGTTAACCAAGCAGGATGTGGAATTGCCAGCTGCAGATTTAGGCTTGAATTCTGACTTGAATTTCAGACTTTCTAAATTTCGGAAGCTACTGATTTGCTAAGTGACTTCCTAATTGCAATTCATGCGAAAACTGCAGATGTTAAACAGTTTTCAAAAGGGGAAAAGTGGTTTTGAGGTGTCAACCTGAAATGAAAACATCCCCTTCAGTAAAACAAAGGAGCACAAATAGACTGGTGTCTGATTTTGTCCCTTGCTGCTCCATTGGAGTTGTTTCCTCTTGAAAACAGACATTGCAATGGAAAGTTACAGCTTCCCTGTTTGAACTCCATTTTTAGGAGGAGAAACAACCTCCCATTATTAATTGTATGCAAGAACCTTGAGACAATTTCTGGTGGGTGTTCAAAGAGAAAAACCACATGATAGTGTTCTACCCCAAGGCTGTGGAACCTTTCTCAGCTTTTGGAGATGCCAGGTTGGTAAAAATCTCTTTATAGTTGCTCTTTGGATGATATACATGGGGCCTAGTCACTCCGAGGAAGAACAAGCTTTGAGTTGTAACCCCAGGCAATTGGTGTCAGCTGGTAACTTTTCAAGTACTTAGCCCAGCTTGGAGCAATATCTTCAAAGAAACCCACTTATCATAGGGGCACAATCACTATATGCACATAGATTATTGAGTTCAATTAAGTTCTAAAAGTTTCAGGTAAAATCCAGGTCCCTTCCCCTAAAAATAGCATTATAACATGCTCCCAAAGGGCCTTGGCATGAATCCTCTGTCCTGTTTTCTAGAAAGAAAAAGAATCCACCCCTACCAGTAAACGGATTAAAGATGCCAGTTTAATTTTCTATCTATACTGATCTGCAAACAAAGCTATGCTTTAGGCCTTACATGTTCATACAGGGGTTATTAGAGAAACACAGAAAATGTTTGACAATCAGAACTGAAATGGGTAATGTTGGATTTGCTCTTCTGATGAATACCAAAAAACAGAGCAAGGGTTGGCTTGGAAAATCAATGGATTCCTTTGACTGATATAAAACACAATTGAATGCAGCTAACTGGGAGCAAAAGAAATTCCTATGGCTGGCATTGACATGGGTTAATATTAGAAGATTAAAAATAAACTGGGTCTCCCCAGCACCTTGACTTAAGAAAAATGTCCCCCACCACCCCTTTCCTGGGCAAGCAAGCAAAACTAAGGAGACAGGCGCCATCTTACTCATTCAGTTTTGTATTTGTGTTCAGCCAGCTCCAAGCAGCCTCTTTCTTGAGGTGAAGAGCAAGACCCTCACTTTTGTGACTTATCAGAGTAAAATGAACATGAAGAACACAACATGTTCACACACAATGTCAGCGCTTGAAATGCAGGTTGCTAAATCCACCCCTGCAGTGGCCCTTACGTAGATCATCCAGTTGCTGTAGCGCCTCCTCAGGTTGTACAGCACAGAGGCCTCGTTCAGGTGGGTCAGCATAGACATGTCCTCAATCATGTCAAATTTGGGAGGGTTCATGGTCTGCACGTCATCTTCCTTTATAGTCATGGTCTGCAAAGACAAACAAATACAGCAACACTGGAAGACACTGGCATCCTCTGTTGCTTCATACACCTTATGGAAGAAAACACATTTTTCCCCCAGCAGAGGGACTTTCTCCAGGTCAGTCCCTACCTATGTCTGCAATACTGTGTGTTTCCACAGCTATCAGAAGAATGGGGGAAGGCTGAGATTATAAAAGTAAGAAGCACGATGCTATGGATGCAAAAGAATCCATGAAATTTGAGCCTGGGTTTTTAGCTCTGGGCACCAAGCCACAAATGGTTGGTTGCAAACCTCCAGTCACAGCCCTCCCCTGGCTGCACGGTGGCTGATGCTCACCCACCCATCACTGCACTGCTGGTTTTCCCTTGGTGGTTTTTTCATGTGTTATCCTATCCTAGCATCGGCTTCCAGGATTCACAACCCATTCACAGCCCATTTCATGAAAAAGTCAACTGAGCTGAAACCAGGACAATTCTGTAGCTTGCAGTTCTGGCCTTGTTAGTCACAGATCAGACAAAACCAGTTGTGTACCCTTCCATCCATTGTCTGCACGGTCACTTTGCCTTCACTGGTTTCTGTAATTTCAGCTTCAACGTAAGCTTTCTTTTCATCAGGAATCCAACATTTCTTCTTCCCTGTGAAATTAAGAAGACTGAGGGTTCACAGCCTTGCATCAAACAGCAACACCATGCCTAGGTAAGTGAGATTGCTGGATTACTTTTTCTGCAGAACTGACACAAAACCTCTGGGATTGCAGCAGATTGGCAGTGCTGGGAAGCTGCGTGATGAAGGAGAAGGCATAGGGCTTCCAAATGTCTTCCTTTGAAACTACTGCTCGGCTTCCTCTAGATCCTTCTAGCACAAGGTGTCAAAATATTTCACAAATGCTGGCTAAGCCTCAGCCTCCATGGGAAATCCATAATCATTATCGCCAGTGTGCAGATGGAAGAACTGAGATTCAAGCCCAAATTAAGGCGTTTGCTAAAAAGTCACACAGAGAATTTCAAACTGCTCAAGGAATCCAGCCCACGTTATTCAGCTGCCATCTATCAGATTTAACCTTATTCCTTCACATTCTTCTGAGTATTGTGTTGAAAACTAGCAATATTAGTAATTCACATTTAGTTATGTATGTGCCTTTTTAGAGTTTGGAGCAGCTGCACAAGGTCTTTAGTTACAGCAACTGTTGTGAATTGTGAAAGGCCACAGTTATTGATGTATTCACACTTACTACTAAACCTCAGGGCTCACAGAAACCCATAAAATGAAAAATAAATTATGGGAAAAGCTAACATCACATTATTATACAAGCTGTAAAGCAAATAAGACATCTAGTCTGAAACATCAATGTCTGTTGTTTTTCTCTAAAACTGACAGAGAGATGATTCCTCTTTTAGCAGAGTGGTACCAATACACCTTGCTTCTAAGTCTAGATAAACACTTACTTGCCATAGATTACTTTTAATTTTTACCATCTGGGAGTTTTTAATAGCTTTGCAGAATAAAGGAACCCAAACTTGGCTGAACCAGCTACCTCCAACAGCAGCAGCACAGCAGTGACAACGGAGGCTTTGCATCCTGCTTTGCTCTGCATTTCTTTGACTCCATTTTTATGTAACCCTTACCCCTCTGAACCAGCCCCTGGCAGCACAAAGGGCTGTGAGTCTGCAACTCACCATCGAAGGCCACAGTCTGAGCCTTCATCAGCTCCTTCTCGCTCTTTCGGAGGTAGGGAGCAGCCTCCCCAAACTCTGACATATCGACCATCATCTTGGCAAGGGTTCAAGGTGGCACAGCTCACAGAGGAAAAAGAAAGGCACCCAGTCTACCAAAAAAAGAGGGGGAGAAAAACAAAGCAATTTTATATTTTGTGAGCTATGTCAGGAAATATAAAATGTTCAGCATAACATGGCAGGTGGCTGATCAAATGGATGATTAATGTTAAACACAAATGCCTAACACAGATTTAGGGTTACACTGCACTTTTAGTTAAACCCTTCCTTGGCTCAGTTTATTAAAAGTCAGACAGGTCTTGAAGGCTTCTAAACCTCAACATTGGTGTTATCTCCACAGGAAGATTTTGTCTCTTTTTTTGTGGCACATATGGTGCTCAAGCACAGGAGAGACCACTTGAAGCTGTGATTTTAAAAAACACTTAGCAGGAGCCTCTTCTGGCCCCTTTCAAAATTGCCTGGAGCAGAGGTATGCTCTCCCGCAGGTCTCCCTCGGGCTGTGCCGCTCAGCCTATTCAAGCACCATCTCAGGCAGGCGTTTTCTGGGAAACAAGGAGCAAGACTTCACTGCAAAGCAGCAGCAATGTATGCCCACACTCTCACTGCAGAAAGTCAGCACTGGAGTTGGAAACAGAACTGCTCCCTGCACTTCTCTGATTCAGGAATTGTCATGCCAATAAAAACAGGACTAACACAGCTCCGGGAGGTCCTGTGCTGGTGCAGCTCCCTCTGAATTCACCAGGCTGGGCATCCCCCTGCAGCAGGGCACAGCTGAGGGCAAGTGTATCTGCAGAATTGGTGCAAGGGCTTCATATGTTTTCAGATTGCTTTGAGTTTATCAGTCCAGCTTAATACCCACACTTGTTTTCTCAAATTACAAGGGCACAGTGTTTAAGAGTCTTTTTTTTTTGTGAAAGAGAGGGCAGGGGACATGGGTCGGTGAGAGTAATTTGCTGCGTTTGTACTGTCAAGTAATTAATTTGTTTTGTACTCTCTAAAATCATCAAACAGATACGTTGGTTTTTTGGATTTTTTTGTTTAGTTTTTTAGAGATTTTTTTACAGACATAGATATAAATACTTACACACTCACACAAACTACACAGCATGTTTTCCAGAGAATGTCTAAAAGAAGTTCCACAGCTACAAGGTGTACATGCATAATTTTAAAATTTCAGGCTTGTTTTTTTTTTTTTTAAGTCAGGACACCATTTGACTACTATTTAAAGCTGCATAAGTGACCCTCAGGTTAATCTCTTCACTTATTTTATTTACTGTGCAATATCTAGGGGAGCTGGATAAATTAAGACAGACACTGTAGTCTTTCAAAATGTAATTCAATTTATTTCTAACAAAATCCTAGTAAGATAAAAGCTCCTCGTCAACCAAGGCAGCTTCTTTTTCAACATGTTCCTCCGAGGGAACATAAAGCCCTAAGACAGCAGAGTTTCCAAAGCGTTACATCCAGCTCTCTCCCGCTGCTGCAGTAAAAGCTGGATACCTTCTGTCTTGTTGCTGTAGAGCAAAAATTTTCTTTCTCGGAACTAGCTTTAATTTTTTTTTTTTGACTTTTAAGTAATTTTTTAAACCTTAATCTTTTTAAAGATTAAGCACCGACATAAGCACAAGTATCGCAAATTATTTTAACATCATCTGAACTGGCCAAAATTCCCAGCTGGAGACACAACTCAATGGCAGAGGTTCTCTCTCTCTCTAAGTGTGTCTCTGCTCTAGTGGAGCAATGAAATTACATCAGTTCAGACATTTAAACAGAACAGCATTAGAGCACATAAGTGTAATTTCACATTAAATGTGCAAATGCCAGAGGGGCCCTTTAAGTGTTAATCTCTAGAACCCAGGTCAGGTTCCCACGAGTCCTAAAATACACTAAAGTGTTCTGAATCACTTTTGTGCAACCTGGTTCCATTTGCAGACCTCCCAGGGACAGTTCCTCAGCTATCACCCCCTTATCTCTCCCTTTTTCCCCCCTCATGTTCAGGGTGGACCACTACAGCGAGTATATTATGATGTAAAGCTGCATTCTGGCAGGTGGAAGAGAATCCTTTTTCCTTCAACAGCCTGGGTCTTTGGAGTTACGGCAGAGGCTGGAGCCCAGGACATGCACACCTTGGGATGCAGAGAACTCAGTGAGGCAAATCCATCGGCAGATACAAGAAGTGGGAAATTTTGTTTTGTTATGGATGCAAGATTATTTTTTAAATGCAGAATAGTCGGGAAAGACAAGGCTAAAGCTAAAGGTGTTCCCTTTCAACCTGTTGTAGCCAACAACAGAAGGAGCCAGCCCTTGTATATCAGCTGTGGGAGATCCTTCAAAATGCCTGCTCCCTGTGGAAAGCCCATATTGTTACACAAAGTGAAGTGGCATGGCCAGCACCAACAGTTTGATGGTGCATCCAGACTTGGAAAAAAGGGACTTAGTCTATCTTTACTGGGGCTGTTGGAAGTGACTGCAGCATTAAGGGCAGGCAGGGATAATGCAATAGCAACTGTGGTGGCACTGCCTGGCCTGGAAAGGGAGCCCAGTAATGCTCCAAGGGTTGTAACTCAGGCTGGATTAAAGAATGCCTCAGACCAACAAGCTGCTTAAAATTGTAACTTGCATAAGCCATCATCTTTCGCAGATGATAGTGAGGGCAAAAAAATGACTTGCAGGCACTGGCTAATCATTTCACTCAGATGCATAATTACAAGGGACCTGACACTTCCCTAAGTGGTTATTCAAGCTGGTTAAATGAATGCACTGATGTTAGAGAAGAAACACGTATTTGCTATTCTACCATTCGAGCAGCATCCTACAGTGACTACCACAGGCTAGATGTTTACTGATACTACTGCTAAAACTTTAAGCCACATGAAAACCTTAATCATATCAATCCCACAATACAGTGTTAGACCACAGCATCCACACTTAAAAGTGAGAAAGGTTGGTACTCACCCTGGAGAGCACACAGAAAGTGTCACGACTCTGCCTGGTCCAGGCTTTATATGCCCCTGTCTCAAGGTTGCTGCTGATAACTGTTTAAAGGCATCAGCAGTTTTCCCCCATGCCTATATTTGTCCGCTGGATCCCAGCTGAGGAGACAATGCTCAAGGAGAGGACACGTGTGGCTGTGCCCTGACGAAGGGGGGCAGGAATGTCAGTGGAGAGTGGCACTCTTGGTCCCAGCCACCCCTCACCACACTTTCATTCTTGCTCCATGACTTCATGGAAGAAGCCTTTCCTGCTTCTGTGTTTTCACTAGGGCAAGTACTGCTTTTCCAAGTGCTTCAGAACTTAATTACTGTGGGCTCCGTGGCCGTGTGTGTGTGTGTGTGTGTGTGTGTTTGTGCGTGTGTATAAATTAAGACTATTCAGACATAACTCCTTTGGAATATGCAAATCAAAGCTCTTGCACCAGGAATAAGTGATTATTAAGGGAATTTGGTTACGTGAGCCAAATTCCCTTCAAGCAACAAGGCTAGGATATGGGTTCTTACATCCCAGCCAAGGGCTATAAATCTCTTTTTGGGCCCCAGGAGTTTTAAAGGCAAGACTATAAGCTCAGGTTTGGAATACACAGGTGTTCCCCAGTTTATGAACAAGGCAAGACAGGGAAGAAATCTAAGAATATACTGATTCTGCCTGGAAAGTGAATCACAGCTAAAGAACAAAGTAAACATCAATTTTAGTGAGTCCTTTGCTTCAGGAAACTAATTTATGAGTCTCAATTTAGGCAATGTCTGGCCTTTTTATTGTAAACTCATTTTTCCTGTGAAACAAGTACCATGAGTAACTCAGGTCTCATTTCATTGCAACCCATAAATAATAAAACAACTGACACTGCCAGACTGATTTGCTTTTATCAGCATCGGTAGAGATATGTGTTTCCTTTGGTTCTAGTATAAGCTGAATATAAAAGCAGAAAGGAAAATAAATACTGTGGATAATGCTTGTTGGCCACAAGGGAAGGCAATATATTTGTGCTCTACAAAACTCAATTCCAAGGAAGCAAGGAGGGAGCTTATCCACAACTTCATTGAATTCCTAGATACCCACAGGAACAAGTGTCTTGGTTTGTGACCAGGCAAGAAGGAAAATGTCTGCATAGGGAGTCTGCTATTTTTAAAGCTGTTATGCTGATGACTGGACAGGGACAGGTTGTACAGACAAAGTTGGTTGGTAAGAAACAGGAATTTCTGGAAGCGATAGGCTCAAAGACAGGGGACTGATGTGGCAGCTCTGAGGATTTGAGCACTTTGGAAACTTGGTATTTTTAGCATTTGGGGGATGCAACCAAGAGACAGAGAATTACTACTGCTGTGCTAGAGACATGCTCACCTCCAGACAGACTGGAGAAAAGAGTACTCTGCTAGGGAGCAGAGACAGGGATAAGACCTAGGGATGAAGCTTTCTGTCCTGGTCTGGATTCATCTGTGAAAGGAACTTGCACTCCAACTGAATACAAGCAGCTTGTGTCACGTTCTAGAGTCTGACTGGCTGTCACACTCACACCAGAACTGCTGCCTAGCCTGCTGCTTTAGAGGCGTTTGGTGCCCTGCAGCACAGATGCGTGTTGGTGTTGGATCTGAATCACCATCTTTTTGCTTTATATCTGGCAAAAAAAGAAAAGAGAGGTGGTGATTTTGGCTGCTGAGGTGAACAGTGAATGGTTGTGTAAACTCAAGCAGATGCTCCTGATCACATAATTGGAAACAAGGTAAATCACAAGCATCACCAAGCTTTATGGACATTGTTAATCTGCTGAGAAGACTGAGAATGTGATTATTTCAAGCCATGAAGATATAAAATGCTGATACTCTCTCCCTCTTGCTCCTCTCTCACATAGCCAGGAGCTTTACTTCTAAACACAATATTCTCATTTACCACCTGCATTGCTTAGAAGAATCCATCTTCTTACAAATATACGGTTATCATTTACATCTTTTCTGTTCTGCAGCTATTCAGCTTTAATCAGTACTGCATGGACACTACAATCTTGCTCCCATGCCTCCCTTTTCTTTTTTGGGGTTGCAAACAACTGTTTCCATAGCTAATTCTAAAGCAATTTTAATGCCTGTGTCGCTTAGAAAGGGACACAGATAACTGGTTCCAACATAATCAATTTATTTTCTTTGCTAGCCTGATGTGAATGGATGCTGCACATTAACCCTGCCTTTCTGGAGTTTATTTGCTTTCTCTTAATATGAAACAGAAATTGTAGCACATTTTTCCTAGATTAAATTTGTAACAGGAACAACCAAAGACATTTGTCTTTTGCAGGGACTACTTTTAGAAAGGTTAATGCTGGTCACTGTTTCTAGGGAAACAAGGGTCTTTGATAAGGAGCTCTTGTGACTAAACTATCTTTAATAACATTACATACTGGAAAGGAATGCAATAACATTTATCAGCTCTAGACAGAAGATAGTGTCAATATTGTGGTCTAATACAGAAAAGTTGACATATTGTATCTGTAAAAAGCTCAGTCATGACCCCTCTCTATTTTCTTAGACAAAAAGATCAGCCAGCCAGCTGGGTTTTGACAAAAGCTGGCCTTTAGACTACTCTTAATAAAATGTTTACTGTAATAACCTGGCACTCAGGAAAAACAAGATCAGTGAGGGAGAAAGACATAGATGCTTGGGGAAAACATCTTTGGAGTCAGGATCCTCTGGATTGCTCTATAAAAAAAAAAGCAGAAGGGCTATCGCTCCACAAGATGCATCTAAAGACACTGAGAACCTATGGTTTGCCTCAGGGGCTTTTTTTGGTCACTGGTCCCTGCTGCTGTTGCAGTCTCTATTTAACAAACAAATGGGAAAGAACTAAAATGACTTAGTTGGATGAGAAAGTTCATCCATCTGGGAATAGTTCCAGGAGAATAAAGGTATTAACATCGTATACCCAAGCAAAGCCAGGCCCACTCTGTACAAGTGATTTATTTTGTCTTCTGAAGATTTATGGTTTAATTCCTCAAGCCGTTGATGGCCCAAAGTGAAATTGGAGGGGGAAGAGAAACTTAGATTTTAAAATAGTTGCACTCTGCTAAGGATGAGAAAATTGGCACTGAACAGTACATTGAAAGTGTGTTTATGACAGCTAGATTCCCATTATTAGACCGGAGATTTTCAGGTCTCTGCCAGGCTTTGTGCTCCGCCTGCTGCAGTGCCTCTGCTCGCCCTTGGACACATGTACTTGTAGCCTGAAGAAGTATCAGGAGCAACTCTTCACCTTCCATTCAGCATCATCATTTTAAATACTTTCCCTCCATTAATTCTTTGCTGACAGCTACTGTGTGGTGTGACAGTAGAACGGAAATTTAAATCTCTCTATGGAAAGCATCTGCTTTCATACAAATATGCCTGGTGAAATAATTCCTAAGCCACCAAAAATACTTTAAGTGGCTTTTAAGCCACTGTAATCCGTGATCTATTGCTATCAACATGAAAACCCCTGACATCTCTTCCCGTTTTGAGCAGCGTGGGGTCAACAGGGACTGCAGACATTAACCCTCTAAACCACAAGAGCGTAGCCAATCTTCCTAGCTTGGCAGCGCCCATCCCTCAGCCTCTCATCCCATGCCAAGTGCAGAGCTCAGGGCTGCAGCCGCATGCTCTCCTCCTAGCCCGGCCGGGACAATAAACATTTCAGAGCTGTCACTGCTGCCTCTCCCCTGCTGACATTCAATCATTACGGTATCTTAAGAACGTTTAAATAGGTCAGGTTTTTAATGGGAGAGCTTGGCTTCTGGGAGTGAGACTGATAGCCTTTTGAGAGCAGATTAACAGCGCTGATAAATCAATCTGAGACTGACTCACAGCCATAAGAAAAATAAGAAGATGAAAAAGGAGCCTAGTTAAATAAATGCTCTCAGTTCTTCAGCTCTGGAGATGTACCGGGGGAGGGAAAGAAGGATTTTGTTATGTGCCTGGTCACTCTTCTTTCTCCAAATTTGACCGCATCCCCCACTCCACCAATGCCCTCTGTTGGAAGTTTTCTGTCTCCAATGATCTTGAGCATCTCACCCTGCCCATCAGGTCAGAGATTAATGGCATGTTTTGAGAATTGCTGTGCATCCTTTTCCCAACTATCACATAGCCTAATTGCCATTAGTGAGTTTTGGGTTTCTCTCCCCCACCCCACCCCACCTTAAACTACTCTGCATTATCCATAACCACCGGGGGAAGGCAGGGGTTAAAAGCACTTAATAATGCATGTAAACAGTTCAGGTTAATCTTTTGAGTATTCATTAACAAAGCATTTGTTTGCATAGCACATCATTGGAATTACCATAGTTCCACCACCAATTCCATTGAACATATCTGAAGTTAATAGCAGAAGTATTTTAGTCTTGATCAATGCAAGGTAAAAAAGAAATCTTCTAAGCGTCTCTCTGGGGTTTGTATTATGCAATCTGACTTCAAAGACAGGGTACTTCATTAGCCTACTTCAGCCTCTGACTATGATGCACTCTGTCTGTTCAAGCAGCCTGAAAACCACATTTCCATTTCAATAGGCAGCGCTGTCCTAAAATACTCCTAGGTCTTCAGATACAACATATTCTAGCTCCTGGTGCCAAGCCCCTGCAAGACAACTTGCATTTTTTTGCCTTTTTTATATTTCAGCTTCAAGGATTCAGAGCCTGCCCTTCAGGTACGGGTAGGGGTGGGTACAGCCCTTGCTGATTGCCTGGCTTTGCTGCTGTGGAAGCTTATTTTTCAGAGGAGTTGAGGGGGAAAGAAGTAAAATATTCATGCCTTTCAGACACAGGACATTTTGTGATTTTTCAATTTTTCGCTGCTGTAACTCTGAGTCATAACTCGACTTCCAGTCAAGGATTGTTTGCTATCTTTTGTTTACCTTATGCCAACTGCAAACTACACTAAAACATGCAGAGACAGTTTAATTGGTGAAACAATTTTCGTGGGGATACTTTATTAACTTTGCAAGTGCTGATGGAATAAAACCAATGTGATTGGCATGATGCCAAATAGCAGAACACTGCAGAAAGGAGTGTGGATTTCTCAGCATTTACATTCTGTAAGCAACAACAAAACATAATTTCTTTCCAAATACAGATACACTGGGCTGGTCACCTCTGCTGAAAATTCAGTCAGCAAAGCTTCTTGAAATATTAAGGCCAGTTTTTAAACAAAATCTATTTCCAGGACTATTACCTTCTGCCTGAAAAAGCGCAAGTCTGTTCTTCTCACATGGCCTAATGATTTGACACTTTTTGTCAGCTGAATTGAAACACCTCCAAAAATGGACATGACATCCTTCTCTCCAACAGCAATATTCTGGAGTGACTGGCTAGGGTGTGCATGTAAGTGTATATATAGGAGAGACATACATATATATTTATATATCTGTATGTATATCTAAACATATCTATACATATATAGACTTATAAATTGAAAACAAGTTTATTTTCTAAACCTCTCCCCTCCCAGCTGTGATGCTTCACACTTGGAGCTCAGTACCAGATGAAACAGCCTTTTCCTTGGAGACCTGTAGACATGACCCTGCCAGGGCTGCTGTATCACAGCCGAGCCGTGGCAGACTCCCCCTGCTGTGCTCCCATGATGCTGGAGCTGAAATCCTGCCCCCAGCAAACCCCCCCAAAGGGCTTCGGGCTCAGCCTCTCTTCTGCACAGGACGTTCCCATTCTGTGTGACGAGCACATCGTATCTAACGCCAGGGTGATTTCTGGAGAGGCACAGCGGGGTGAGGTGGGAAAGGGGGGAGCTGTTCGGGGAGGGCAGAGCCAGGAGTGATGAGATGACAGGAGTTACAGGAGAGAAGGATGGTGAGACAAGGCTGTGCTGGACCACCCAGAGGAACCTATGGATGCCACTAGAGAAAGGCTGCACTACCTACCCAGACTAAAACACATGGAGCTACCATCACTGATACCAGCCAGGCATTGCCTTTGAGGAGGAGGACAACCAATTTTATCACAATAGTGAGCAGCAGCTGAGATTTCCAGTGAGGCTACAGGCACAGCTCTCTTCAGAGTCACACTGGATCCCCAGCAGCAGCCAATCCTGTTGTAACAGAATTTATTCAAGTTGATTAAAAAAAAAAAAATAAAATATATATATATATATATATATATATTTGGTAACTGAAATACACACTTTGTCTTTACAGGAAAAAAATAATGAAGGAGATGGAGTAAAAAAAAAAATCAGATAATGTACTTGAGGCTTCTTGCACAAAGCCAAAGTATCCAAAGTATATGCGATGTATGTAGTTATAGGCACTTCAATCTCACCCAATCGTCTAGAAAAGAAAAAGGAAAGAAAATATTAACATAGCCAGCATGATGATGCAAAGCTAGATTGCTGTAAAAAAGCTGAACAGGAATGGAACACATGCCCTGCCTCACTGGGCCCCTCTGAAGCTTTACTTTAAATACCAGTAGTTCAGAAGCATAAAAACACTAAAGAACTCATTTGACAAGATCATCAGCCCGGTTGAGTGACTCATTTTCATCAAAATTCACTCAACAGAAAACCTTGGATTTGGATCTATGCAGCCTATCCCACAGTAACTTCTCACCAGCAAATCTCTATTCAAATCTCTTCACCAACAGAGAGTTTGGGAACAGTCTTGCTTGAAAGTGTGTTTACCGCTCTGTGGGTGTACACTCTCACTCATCTCATCTTTCCAGATGCCCTTTGCAGGGCTGGTGGTTGTGCCTTGCTTCTGCTAGAGAAGAGAGTGACATCCTAACAACAACTCCTGCAACAAGTGCAACAAAATAACATTTTTGTTTATGCAGCTATAGAAAAATGTATATCATGATTTAAAAATCAACCTGATGTTTTTCTGAGAATCCAAACTTACAGCAGGAGGCTAACTAAAACATTTAACTCAGAACTTTGAGAAAAATATAGGCTATTTTTGGGTATGAAAATATGCTATATTAAAAAAGATAAAAGAAAAGGAAGCTGTATTTTTTTAGTTGGATCATTCTGCCTCTTGTCTGTCAAGCAACACGGTCTTGGTAGACTCTCTGGTTCTTCTTGTACTGCAGTTGATTAACAGGGATTTTCCAGAGCAGAAAAATCTCCCCTGTTGTCACCACCCAAATGTGCACCAGAACCACAGAGAAGGAACTGCAGATCTAAGGTCCAGGTAATTTCCACTGGATTGCCAGCATAGCCTGGATGCCTACCTTTATCCATTACTGACACACCTTCATGTTAGGGTTAGGGTTTAGGGTTAGGGTTAGGGTTAGCGTTAGGGTTAGGTTTATGGTTAGGGTTAGGCATCCATGATCAGAAGAAAAATAAAATTAAATAAATGGTGTGATGCCAGAATTGCTATCACCTGAAAGAAAGAGAAACTGAGGCAAAGGTAGGGGTTACATCCATATAAATAATGAGGCATTCAATTCCCACTGCTTTTTCTGTGTGGAGGTACAAGCAGATTCAAAGAAGAAGGACTAGGCAGTGTGTTCATGGTCATGCAAGTGTCCAGGCAATAGGGCTGTAAGAATTTGACAGTGCCCTCGGAGCAAGTCCCATCCTTCTCCATGGCATACAGGCTTCTCACCACATGGGTCATCTTTGTCACACTTCCTTGCTTTTAAAAGTAGGAATTTTACCTGTGTAAAAGTGAATGGCAAGTTGTTTCTTACTCAAGGAGTTTATTCTGAATGAAGAATGAGAGGAGCAGATTTTAGATGCTGCACGTGTAAGGCACTGTTGTTCACAACAGAATACGGAGATACATTGAAAGGCAATAACAACGTCCATTATACTTCCAGTTACCCTGAAGGAAGATTTGGCTTACTCTTCACTGGACACACTGACTTGGGTTTTAGCTATTTGCAACAATTGGAAAACTATCCTGAATACACCTGAACTGCTTACAGTTTTCTAGTGACACAGAGAATGTCTGTACTTTGTCAGGTAAAAAGCATGCCCATTAAAGTATGACACCAGTGAGCAGAATTTATTTCAATGAGAGAACTAATCAGAAAGCAGATGTACAGATCCATTCTCCAGAAATAATAAACCAAATTACATATAAGCAGTAGGCACCATTCTGTCCCATACTCATGCAATGCAGACAGGTCTTACTGATTTTTTCATAGCATATGCATGAAGTTCAAAGTTCAAACCCAAATATTTCCCTAACCAGAAAGGACACAGTCTTTGAGACTACAGATTCAATATGTGTTTTAAGGAGAGTTTTAAAAAAGTATGAAGCTTATGGGAAGAGGTTCCTTCTGCACTCTCCCTATTCCCGATACCACAGCCTGTTTGTTAGCAGTAACAATGTGTGACATGTCACATGGGGCTCTGCTGAGATGAGCTCCACACCCCTGACCCTGAATCACTGATAAAGTCATGACATGGAAAAAAGGGCAGCCTGAGTGCCTTCACAACAGCCAAGCTCTGGGACTCAGCAACGCCTGCACAATCCTGTTATCTCATGTAAGTGTCTCCTACCACTGTTATCAGAACCAGAAGTGCAGAGGTATTATCAATAGAAAGCTATTTTGGCACTGTGCTCCCTCACTGGATGGGGTTCCTGTCTGTGTCCCACTGTCCAGTCCAGCAGCAAGGAGCTGAGCACAGGAAGCACGTGTGTGTGGGGGCAAGGGGGACAGCCACCACGGCTGCCTGAGTGGGGGCATTCCAAGGGAATCCAAACCAGTCATTCAGCCACACCTGAGCAAATTCAGAGCATTTGGTTTTCCTTAGTGTCACCTCCCTTCTCTCCCTGCCCTCACCTAAGGGCAAGATGGTCTAGGAGGTAACCTGTGATTTCCCTTCACACCTTTTCTTGGACTTGGGGGAAAGCACTTGGCAGAAGGAGAACACCAACAGACCTCATTGCTTGTGTCTCCACTTTTACAAACCAAGACAACCAGAAATGGGCAAAAAAAAAAAAAAAATAGCTAGCAGAGATTTGTTTCAAAGATATCCCCTTCCTCCCATCAGAAAAACCATCAATGAAACAACAGTGTGGACACCTTCACCTTGGTTGCTGCTGCAACCTGACAAAAGATATTACGCACTGACAAAATTGACAAGATTCAGCACTTGCCACGTTTATCAGTTTCTTTGGAGATCTCAAATATCAAAAAAAAAAAAGGAATTCAGTACTTGCTAAGAGAATATTTTCCTAGCCATAAAGGATTAGAGTCCCTAAATAAATGAAAAGCTAAAAATTCTGTGTGAACTGATGATACGAACAAATCATTAATATTAAAAATGCAAATACAGAGAGGATATATACCATCCTCCCACACCAATGGTATTTCTGATCAGCCAGTCTAAGTAAATCCAGCCCAGCACTTACACACTCAGCTTGAAGTAAAATATTAAGGACAGAATAACAGTTAAGAATATGACAATGATGTTGCCTCCAATAGCCTCCAACCAAGCATCACTAATCCAGGAAATTAAGAGATGAGATCAAAAGAAACCCAACTGAATTGAAATAAGAGACATGCAGCTACAGTCTTCAAAAAGTCTTCATGTTGTGGCACAGTGAGGACAGATTGTGACTAAGGCATCTATTTGTATTCCTATGAGCCTTCTTAGAGCTGATTCCACCTTTCTGGACTAATTGAATGAGTAATCACTAGCATTCATTCATTTTATCTGGCTTTTTTTTCCCCTCTCCTTCAGGAAGTTCCTATTTCAAAACGTCTGTGTGGAGACTGAACGAAAGGCACCAGCTGTGGCTCCTGTACAAGATTTCTGTCCTTCTGGAGGAGCAGAGTGCTATTTTAAGGGCAGAGCCTCTGGAGAAGCATAAGACAACCAGCAGCCACCAAACTCTGAGGAGGCTGGTACCTGGTTTGCCTGACTGAAGCCTCACACAAAGCAGCCCATTCCGCACGGGTTTGGCTTTTAATATGGGTTAGGGCATTTTGCTCTCTAAAGGGAGAAGACATACAAAGAAATGCTGGAGGGATCCTACAAGCACCAAATGTTCTCTGTGGTTCTCCCTCATTCCCAGTAGCAGGCAAGGTCTCAGTGGCATGGGGGACATTTCAAGCAGAAACATGCAAGCCATTCAACCATTAAGCTATTTAACCTTTCAAGGCTAGAGCTAAGTGACATAGCTAATCCACCAGTGTGTCTGTGTGCACTCTGTCTCTCCCATAAGAGTGACACCCCAGCCACTGCAGAATGATGATGGTAAGTTGCATTATTTCCAGTTTCACAGTAGAACTAGTTAAATTTTTTTAGGCTATACTCTAGATGTAACATTAAAGACAGCCACTGCTAATAACTTAGCTTAATTATTAGTTGATTTATTCATATACATGCAGGCAGAGGATTTCAATTATTTTTAATTATATGGAAAGTTCCAAGTGTCTTTTTTATTCCATTAAGATAGTTCAAAACTCTGTAAAACCTGCAAGCACTTAATTCTTTAAATGCCAGTTTTTAATTAATTTGAACTCTAAAATATTTGTAGACTGCAACAACCTAATTCATTTTTAAAAGGCAAGGTTTTACATCTGCAACAAATATGCTCTATTTTCCATTGGGATTAAAGATCCAGCCCCTATTTGAAGTGCAAAACCCTCTTCAGCCCTAACAGTGGAATTACAAGTGACAGCAGGTAATAGAAGTGCTCCATCAGCTTGGGCTGTGTGCTGCAAATTACCTCCAAGTAATCCAAGTCCACTGCTCCCACTTGCATGAAAATCTGGGCACTGGAGACAGAAACAAGTGTTTCAGCAAGCCTTTGGTGGTAACAGCCTTGGCTTAACCCCTTACTTATCAAATACTTCCCTCTTTGTGCAGCACTGGATAAAGGGAAAAACCAATGGCCCCCTCTGACAGCCACCCTGCAACAAAATTTGCTAGGTACCCACAGAAACTCTAGCTTCAGTGGGTAGCTTCAGAAAGGAAAGGCAAAGGACTTTAAATTTGTAAGCAACAAAAATAAGGCTGTGGTTGTGCTACAGATATCTCACCACCCACAGCTACTTTTGTCTTCACTGATGATTTCTAATGTCATTTGATGAAGGGGAAGTGGCCCCAGTGACAGCCCAACAAGTCAGTAGCTGGCTGCAGGCTGGACTATGAAGCCAACAGAGTTAGGAGTTGTTTTTGTCATATTCTGTATCCCAGAGCCCAGGCTTGCTAGCACCTCCATAATTTCCAAGCCAGAATCATGACATGCCATTTCCACCCCAGGGACCCCATTGCTGGAAAGTTGTAGGATGTGATTGGACCAGGTGCTATACAATCCCACCTAGGCTCCCTTTCCCACAAAAGGCTGGACCAGATGATCTTTCCAGGTCCCTTCCTACCTGGGCTATTCTATGATCGCTAGGGGCACAGAAAAGAAGAAACTTTTCTGTAGAGCAAAACAAAGGCTTAAGGAGGACAAAGGACCTGATCCCACTGTGCATAGATTTTGCTGCTTTCAGTCTGCACTGCTTTAAAGGCGTGAAAGTCACAAAGTCCTTGACTGGCATGAGCCAAGTTGGATTTTCATCACACCTTCACACAGCTGCTGGCTATGAGCTTCCTTCATATACAAATATAGCTAATGTATACAGTGACTGCTGGCTTGATTCCTCCATTTGGAGTGAGCAATGCATACAGCCATAGTAACCAGCTCCTGCCACTGAGTCCTCCTCTTCTGAAGGCAATCCATTTATGCATGGCTCTGTGATGAGGAGTTCACATTCCTCCTGTCTGGAAGAGCAGGAGAGGGAGTTCTGGCTCTGCAGTTCTACCACACACTGCAGACATGACAAGGCTATTGCTCTGTAAGTGGTTTTCCAACATGTCACATGCATCTGTTACGTGCTTATCGACCCACTTCAGTCTGTATAAACGAGCCAATATTCTCTTTCCTAGGCAGGGTTATTAAAAATGCATCATCAATGTGCAGTAATATCTCCAAACAAATTTCTTAGTCAGGATATTCATAGTTTTAAGTATTGGATAAATATTTTCAATGAGCTCATGGAGTTTCATAGCAAAATAGGCTTCTAGCTAACATTCACATTAGCATTTCTCCTGCCTTTTAATGCTTTAAAGATATGAGCATGCCAGAGCCTTTAACACAAGATAACAAAATCCAATTTCACTTGTCTTGATCAGCCTTTGTAAGTGCTGCTACTCAAGTGCTGAACTCAAGTCCCAGATCTGATCTAAGCTTGATCCCTTTCTAAATGGGTAAAAATAAACACATCCTTTCTTGCCCTTTATGGACACAAAAACACTGCAAAGAAGGAAGAACACTTGTACTCTAGAGAACTGAGCCAAACTGCAAAGATTACCTCAAAAGGGCACGCAGCAAGTACTACTTTAGTTGTTGAGCTCTTTATGGTAAATAGTGGTGTTTATATATAAAATAAAAGATTCATATGGCAGTTTAGACTACAGACCTGTAAAAAAAATCTCACCTCCTTCCCCAGAAAGCCCTAAAGAGGTTACAGAGACCTTTGCATAGAAGAATAATATGCAGAGACCATGAAAAACCCTAAAGCTATTGTGATATTTTTAACTGCTAAACAGGACTTTACTGAATAAAAGGGAAGCTGGCCATATGCATGAACTGTGGAAAGCAACTATTTTAGACAGCAGTGAAACAGGTTTGACCTAAATGCCCGAGCCCAGAAATTACCAAAGCCTAGCTGGCATCAGTAGCTCATGGAATCCCTAAGCTGTGAGGCATGAGTATAACTATCCAACAATATGAATGGTCATCATTTAATATTTCTGTCCAGCAGAGTTCTCATCCAAGCACATGTCCTTGCTGGATTTTCCTGGGACTGATGATGTTTAGCGAGTCTGGGAGAAACCCAGGAAAATGTTATCACAGAACAACAGACAGAGACTAATGCCAGACCTCAGCTACCCAATCTAAAATTGTTATCACACTTCAATTAATGGAAAATAGTTCCCAAAGATTAGGACCATTCCTTCTATCTCTCCTCTAATTACTTTCAATCTAAGTTCTGAGAAATGGAAGAACTCTGGGGAGGTGATGGTGTAGGGGACACTCTAGTTTGTGTAAGACAAGCCCCATGCTTCCTAGGTTGTGGGGCAACCCCCACTCTTGCATCCGTCTATCCATGGATGTAGTGTAATAGTTTTTTAAATTACACACATCACACACAGTGGTAAAATTCTTACAGATTTAAACACTAAGACTTTACTTTTAAATACTTTCCCTCTTAGACTTATTTATACAAAACCTCAGCTTTATCTCAACGGGATAATAAGGAAAGATAGAGGGGACTTAACAAGTATTACCTTCCAACAAACAGCAAAGTTATCACCTGGAGAGCTGCAGCTTAGGACTTGCACTCACTTGGGGTTGGCCAAAAGGCTTTTCACCCTCTAGCAATGGTCACTTGCAATCCTTCCTTGTAAGCAGAGTTGATAAGCTAAAAAATCCTGACTGTAGCTTAGGCCTAGCTTCTGTCTTTTCTTCTCACCAACTTATGAATAAAGATGACAGAATCATCAGGCCTTGAGTAGTTAGATATATAATAAACAAGGTTTGGGAGCAGGAGGGAAAGAGGGAAGGAAAAAATGTCATTTGAGTACTCCATGCTTCAGAAATAGAACACAAATTGGAGGCTGTGTGACCTCGCACCAGCACCTGCGTGCATAAGCGCTCTGCTTCCAGTGCTGTGATTAGATGCTATTTTTCCCCCGGGGGCTCTGCCTCATTCTGCATATGAGATAGGTCTGCATGGGGAGGAAGGCAGAGTCAGGTGGTGAGGAGACTCTGCTGTCTGCTTGTCCCTTTCCACTCTGTTGCAGAAGCTGCCTTGTGTATGAGTCAGAAGTGGGAAAAGAAAGATGATTTTAAGATTCAAGTAATTCCTTGCTGCATTAGTATGCCAGGAGGCTTCACTACAAAGTACCTGTGTGATGGTAAGCAAGCCATTTACACAACTTTCAGACAGACTACCATAACTGGTTGTATTTCCTATGTGGCTAGAGGTTGAAACCCCTGATTTGCATGGAAATGCTGAGAAGAAGCACATAAAAGTACGGCATGCCAGGGCTGCAGCCAAGGCCACCAGGACCAGCCTCTGGAGCGATGGAAAGCACACTTGTGCATGCAGGTGTGAAGTGTTATGGACTAACAAATGGAGGCTTTCAGCTTTTCACATAAGGAGCCCCAAAACAGCAGTTTACCCCAATGCATCTTGGTACCATGAAGGCAATTGTATGTGGATACTGTAAGTACCCCACAGAAATGAGTGACTGAGAAAGGCTACACATTACATATTCTATCTTAGGGTTTAATAGCTAAAGGCAGACATATCTTTGCACATACATAACCACAGAATGTGCTCAGCTGGAAGGGACCCTCAAGAATCACCAAGTCCAGGTCCTGGCCCTGCACTGGACACCCCAGGAGTCACACCATGTGCCTGACAGCATTGCCCAAATGCTTCTTGAATTCTGTCAGGCTGGTGCTGCAACCACTGCCCTGGGGAGCCTCTTCCAGTGCCCAGCCACCCTCTGGGGAAGAACATTTTTCTAATATCCAACCTAAACATCCCCTGACACAGCCTCATGCCATTCCTGTGAGAGTGTTTGAGCACTGTCTAATCAGCAGCAGCCTTTGAGCAGCTACATGCTGCAGCCCCGTTCTGCTGACACAGGGAGGGCCAGGAGCAGCCTCTGTCATGGCTCTACAGAGCAGAGCGGCCTGTTAACCTCTCTGGGGGAGAACAGACATCTGGGAGGGTAGCATGCATCAGCCAGCCCAGAGACTGTGCAATCTAAGCACACCTGGCCTAAAAATACAGAGCACTTTGGCCAGACACTAACCAGAAAGGATGCTGTTTCCCAGCATATTCATACACACTCCTTCCCCCAAAAAACAACTTCTGCTCTGGATAGTGAAAGGCAGGAGGGCATGTGCTTGGTCTTTGCAGAACACAACTAAAGCAATAGCACAATGCCTCAAAGCACATTCTGAGTTTTTTGGTGCTGAAGCAAACCACTCAACTGTTACTGAAATGAACACAACTCTGCAATTTCCCACTGCCTTAGAAAGCCACAACAAAACTCATATTGTTTCACCTCATCCTGAATATAAGCAAGAAAATTAAATGCTTCTTTCAAAACTAGATTCACTTCCAATTACTAGACACATGACAAAAATAAACCAAAGATATTTTCCTCAGCTTTAGTGTCAAAGGATAAAAAGAGGAACAATTAAGGCACTCACCATGACACATGAGCAAGCAGAGATGGTCCCCGCACTTCAACTAAGATTAAACAAAATATATTGTAACTGATCACCACTGGACTTTTTTTTCCTTTTAATATCAGGCTTATCAGCATCCTCTGGCTTTTTAAATTACAGTAGCCTTAGATTTCCTTATAGGACACCCGGCTATGCTGCAAAACATAATTGAAATTCAATATTTGAGTATCAATGTAAGCAAATAATACACCCAGATAGATTATTCTGAAGTAAAACTGAGTCCAAACAAGAGCTGCTTGCTTACAAAATTAGTTTTTAATAACTTAATACACTGTAAGAAACCTAAGCCAGATTGTTAGCTCAGTTACTCTAAAGAAACATTTAACCAGTACAGTATTTGTCCTCTCACATGAAGGCTTAGCTACATATGGGTAAATCAAGGGCTGGCCATCCCTGCTATGAGGGGGATCCTAGCAGTATGAGGTGCTTGTTCTGCATGCAGAGATAACCTTTCCAAACATGTACAAGATCCTTTGGAATTTAATCAGTGCCTATTCAGTGAAAACTCACAGGCTGGACTAGAGTCTCTGTAACATGAGCCAGCCACTTTCAAAGAAAACTGCAGTCAAATACAGCCAAATGTATGATGATACATCCAAAGAAATCTAGGAGTATTTCACTCCTGTCTTAGGATCTGGTGACACAATCTCACCCTTTCCATGTACTCCTTGTCCCAGAGTACAAGCAATGCTGGAAATGTCTCAGAAAAACAAACAAACGAAACTGTGCTGTCTGCCTCTCCAGACTTGCAATGTTACAATGAGGAATGTGCAAGCCACCTCCATCACATTTCTCAAACACTGATCATTTCTGACACAGAGCTTTAGAAGGAAAAGATGTTTTAATGCCCTGCAAGCAACCAGCGCTTTCAAAGTCCATCTAAGCAGCAAGAGTACAATGCCCACTCCCAAGTAACATGCTGTCCTTGGCTTGTCACTTCTTTCTTTAAGGAGAAAGCTGGAAGCTTTGTATCACACATGTGCACAGTATGCTGTGTTTAGGACTAAGATTGGGTACTGGCTGAAAAGATACTTCAGATCACACCCAAATATACTTCAAGATCCTCTGGACCTTCTTCCTTCCTGCCTCCATACACCAAATAAAGTGTTTCACTACCTGCTTTCTTTGAGGTCATGCAAAGGCTCAGACATTGTCTCAGCATCTTTGGATTCAGTTTTACAGTAATGCACAGTTGATACAAAGAGGTTGAATACTTCCTATTGCCATTAAGATTTGCCTCGCCTGTGATCCCTTTTGTCCCCACAGTCCATTTTCCAAGCTAGGCCAGAGCCTGCACTGCCGCACTTAAGTTCTGTGGGAGGTGAACCTACAGACCTTTCCTCACAGCCAGGTGCCTTACCCCCAACACCTTCTTTTTTGTTCCTTTGTCTCTTATGTATGGAAAATACAAAAGGCTACCTAACAGAGAAAGTTGTACCCCAATTGTTTCATTATATTCCTTTCCCTTTTTAGGGGTTTCTCCACAAACCTGCTCAGAAGGGAAGATACTGGTAGGGCAATGCAGCATTCAGTGATGCTCTTACACATTTCTCCTGGAAAGATGGGACAGTGGGGCAAACACCACAAAAGTTTTAATAGTTAAGGACCACAAGTTTGCATATTTCCATTTCCAAAGACATCCTCTGTAACCAAACCAAATCTATTGTTGGCAAAGTGCAAAGTGGATCTAATGTTTGCTTAACACCCAACACAGCCCAAAAATAATGGGTCAGGAAGACAGACTATACACTGGGAGCAACATTTAACATAAGGGATCCCAAAACTCCTGAGTTCCCATTTTTAGACAAAAAGCCAATGGCCATAAAAATCCCAACCCAAACTGAACTCCACCTTCTGCGCTCAAACTTGCACTGAAAGCTCAGTTAAAAAGTCATGTGGTCAGTCATGCAGGCATAAGAGGAAACACAGAAAAGTTCAAGTGTAATGCTAAGCATGAAACACATACATGGACCGAGCTGGCTCTTAGTAACTGCCCTTTATAGGAATTATTCACAGCAAGACAAAATCTTCCAGCTAACCAGCAGCTCTGCAACCAAGAGCATCAAGCAATCTCAGGTCAAAGAGCAGCGTGCCAGAAGGGACACAAGGTTGTTGCTTAGGAAAGGTTTAATGTACTGCAACCATAAGAACCTCAGGCACAGCAGATTCAAACAGAAGCTGGGCATAAAAAAGAGACACTACCTTTTTACATCTGCTCTGACATTGATGCCCTCTTGGATACAGTTGAGCAGAACAACCCAGACTGCCATTCAGGAGGCGGGGAAGCACCTGGCCCTTGTTGTCAGGCATGGTCTGGGTCTCCCAGAATATTTACATCAACAGCTATTCAACTTCCAGTGTGGCATCACTCAGCCTGTTTACCCCTCATTTCTCTGTACTCATAGGAAAGGATCCAATTTAGCTTGGACTAGGGTAGAGAGAAAAGGATGTGTCACTGGGGACATAAATCTAGTAGACTGTTCCAAATTTCAGCACTCTGCAGCAGGGAAATTGGTGAGGGAGATGGAAAGGAAGCATGCTTCAGTGAACAAATCTGAAGATTTCAAAAGTTACCAGATGGGAACGCATGGAGGAGTTTATTTATATATAAACCAACTTTGCAAGGTTGAAAGCATTTTTGAGATATAAGTACTGGCCTAAAAATACCTTATCTTTGGCTGCTAACAATAAACTCCAAGAAAAAGGAGCAGAGAACCTCTTCTTACATCTTCACAAGAATGTTGAACCAAACCTATAAAGCCGGGTGTCACAATTTCAGTGGAGTCTGTCCCATTTTTGGCCTCCACTTATTCCAGAAAAGCACACTGATAGACAATTCTAGACATGTCACTCTGAATAAGGAAAACTGTAAACATAAAAGAGAGCTGGCATAAATCCCAACCAGCAGCTATCACTTTCAGCACTGCTGAATCTGTAGCCTAAGTGGTTTCTAGATTTCTTTATTCAGAATTTTGTTTTGTTTACACCATCACTAAATAAATCCTACTGGTCATCATGAGCACTAAATACTTCCTGAAAAATCTATCCAAGATCAGAGCAGCTGTTCATTAGATTGCTTGCTTTAAACAGGCCCTCTTACCAGCCCTTACATTTAGGATCACTTTATACTTCCTAGAGCAAGGCCATGCTTTGTTTGTAAAGCTCCAAATTCCTACTGTTTGTGCAGGATATTAACTTCATCCTGAAGTTAAGAAAATTCCAGTTGAAGTTTCACAAGGTTGGGAGGAATAGGTTTTTTGTCTACATGAAGTTGCATGTGCCAGCACAAATACCACAGCACAAATATTTTGGCCACTCTACTACCACTACTAGTAAAAAGCTCTGCCTTGTTTATAACAGAGGGAAGTGTGGAGTGAGGGGGACAATGAAAGGAATTGGTTCAGGTAAAGTTTCCCATTCCATCTTCTATATAGGTGAGGATGATCAATTGGACTTAATTCAAAAGTAAGAGTACCATTCCACAGGCTGTTTTATCCTAGGGGTGGGAAGGACTCCACTAATAGATCCAAACAGCACACAAGGAAAGCTTCCAAATTTCAATAAAAGATATTTCACCAGGGAAAAGCAAATGGTAGGTACTGTCAGTTGGAATCAGTGGTGAAAGAGAGGTGAAGAGATAGAGAAGAAGGGGAAAGTGAAAGGCTAAAATAAACCACTAGCAGGGAAATAAAAAAAGATCAAAGGATGCACAATCGAGACTAAAGAGGAGTGCTAAAATGAAGACAACAGACAACAGGTGATGAATTGAAGCGTATCAACTCCAAACCCTTTATTGTGTCATTATTCCCAGTAAGTACACCAAAAGTGAAATAGAGAGCACAGAAAACACACAGTACAGAAAAATAAATACACATTTAAGGGTATTTTTAGGCATGAATGAAGTAATATACAAAGCCATATAGAACCACCTGTTAAATGGAAAACTTTCTTCAGATTATGTAGAATAAAAAGCAGCTACTTTCAGATAAGAAGTACCGGAATGCCCAACACTGAGATGTGACAGTGCTCAGAACTAAGACAGCACAAAAATCTCTGCTTGTAGAAAATGCAATTGATAACCTGACATGACTCAGATAATTAAATATCGACTATTACAGAGCTATTTTTTGTGCTGGTGCCAGCTACTCCCTGCACTAAATGAAAGAGCCTGTGGGGAAAGGGAAAAAAAGTCCAATGGCACAGTGGAAAAGGCACATAACATGAATATGAAAATAGCACTGGGAACTTTATTACAGAACTATTTTGATTACAGAACTGATAATATCACGATGCCTAAAAGCAAAATCCCTTACACAGGTATTTCTTTGCATTAATTAAGTACAAAAATCTCCAGGGTTTTTTTACAGTATTGAGAGACATATGTTTTAAACAAAATTTTAAACAGACATCAGTTTGTTAGTTCCATTAGCCACTATTCACTACCTTTTGGAAAAACACGGCCACAAAAGAACACAGAAATGCTGTCAAAATGCCTGGATGCATTTATTTTCTATGCAACCCAGAGTTCAGCTACACTTGGCTTAGAATAGCATATTGAAACAGTACGTTTTTCCAGTGGGGGAAAAAAAAATCAATACTTATATACTCTGGATTCTGTCACATAAATGCTAAAGATTAATTTATCGTTTTCCGCACACATGTACCTTATTGTCACCTTACTCTGGTGAGCAGTTTGATGTCTTCTCCCTCCCATTCCACCATTTGACAAAGTCAAACTGGCATTTATCAATTTAGTTATTAACATGCTTGGCATTTCCTACTAGAATTTGTTTACTTGAGCACCTTCTGGTAGAAAAGGAGGAAAAAACCCCAAATAACAAAACCCCTCCCAACATTTACTTACCCCTTCCCCATGACCAAGACATTTATAGGGAAAGCACCCATGTCTGCAAATTTACTTTGACACTAAAAGTTTTTAACCCATTACACTGACAATTTCTTTCCCAAATGAGTTTGCAAAACTCCAACTAAAACCCCTTAATTCAGCAGCTCTGATAACATTTTATTTTGTTGCTGACCTTTCTAAGCAATAATTGCATACCAAACTGCCTGTGCTGTGTACAAAGCTAGCAGTCACCCCTATAATTTAGCTCACTTAAGAGAACACATAAAGCACAGGAAACAGAGCCCTACAAACTGAGGTTCACTGTTTCTGCACCTTGCTTGCCATCGCTTAGTTTGTGAATTGCTGCAATCACACTGGTATGTATGTCCAATTTTTCCTTCTGCAGATTTATGACTGCTTCTTTTTCTGCCAAGCAGCCTTCCAACTGGGATTTTTGAACTTCCAGAGAAGATGCCTGGAGAAACAAACAAAATGTTATAGTTTTCTCTATTACCAACTGAAAACCACATAATACAGTGAAAGCTGAGTGGCCTGGTGGTGAACTTAAGCAAGTAATTAAAAAGCAGTTTTAAAATTACAAGCCTGTTTCAGAAATCTCCCTCAGCTGTACAGCTGGTGCACATGAGTGCTTACAGCTACTGCCACACTGCAAAATGTTGGATACCATGGGAAAGTACCAACCCCTTTGTTATCATTGTGCTACTATCTACTTTTCATTTCAAGCACCACAACAGTAAATATTTACTGAGAACAAAAGAAATATTTGCTACATAGTGATTAATATTGCCTGAAGAGATTAAGCTTTTGCTTCCAGGAAATGGAAATACACTACATGTGGTTGTCAGACTGCACACTTTGCATTTGCTGATCAGTTAGCATGTAAAATGAATCTCTGCTTTGCGATTTTAGAGGGAGTCTTACTTGCAGTCAAGGACCTGTAGGCTGCACTGAAGCTTGGGGGATTCGTTTTCTGGGGGGTTTGTTTGTTTGTTTGGGTTTTTTTTTTTTTTTTTTTTTTTTTTTGTTAACATTATTCTGTTAACTTGGCATAGCCAAAGTGATCTCTCTTTTGAAAGAAGACACTTTTTTCTTGGAAATAAAAATGTTTTTTTTTTGTTAGAATTTCAATGATCAAAAGAACCCCAGGCACGTTTTGGTGCATACATATGTACCTTAATTCAATGTGAGAAAGGGAGGGAAAGCAAGCCGACCTATTTTCTCAGTAGTCAAAACTACTGAAGAGGAATTTGTTACATTCTGTTATTTAACATTCTGCCACAGGTTTGGTGGGTTTTTTTTCCCTTCCCAACATTATGTACTCACATACCATGCCTCACAGAGTCTCATTAGAACTTGATCCTGACTTAAAACTCAAGAGGTACACAAAGTTGAGATAATTTGTTCTTGTCCATTACTACATCAGCTACTCTAGGGTCTTTAGATATTTAATCATCAAAATACTGATTTACCAACTCTATCAAGTAAACACATACCTAAAACTCCAGTCTCAGGAATGCAGGATCAGGTAATTCCTTACCTTGACACTCAGTTCTTCCCTTGCTTGCTGTGTTTCACTTAATTCCTTTCTAAGAATATCGATAGTTTGTTCCATATGTATTTTTTCTTTCTGCTGAGTTTTTATTTTTTCTTCCAGAACATATATATTCTGTTGTAAGGCTTAAGAAAATTAACACATAAAAAGATCAGATGCCAAACTTAGAAAACAGATACTGCATTGGCCTGGGAAACAAGGGGCTTTTTTTATTAATTTTTTTTAGACTCAACATGGCTGCTAATTGAATTACTGAGTAGTGCCACCTACTGCTAAATTTTAGTGGTTGCTTCCAGTCATTTGCAGAGAGTTAAATTAAGCTCTTCTAATTTGCTTTTGTATAGAAAATAGTTCTAATGGACATGTTGCAATAAGATCCTGAAGGGACACAATATGCAGAGAGTCAGTAAAGTCTGGGAAATCAACTTCATGCATACTTCCTAAAAGATTAAAATTTGTTTTTGTTTCATTCAAGTATTAAATTAGGTATCAGTGCCCAACTTTTAAGGTTTACAAGTTGCTCAGTAAGTTATAGCAGCTTATCTAGAGCCCATAATAACAACATCTAGTTAATACAGTTAGTTCTCTAGCTTCAGTGACCTTTAGACAGGTGACTTACTTGCTATTGTGCCATCTCTCTCCTGTAGCTGTTGCTGTAATTCATTTCTGCGATGTTCACTTTCTACTAACTGTGCAGCATTCCTAAAAGTGCAAAGAAATAAAATTTAATGATTAAAATGAGATATGTCACAATATCCCTTCCCAAGAAGCTAAAATGATTTTTGTATTATTTCCTATTGTTGTCAAGAGCTTCAAATCATCAAACCTATGAATGTGCATGTTGTGAGAAGAGATAGATCTTATTTCCTTCCTGCCACCATGACCCAGTCACTGCCCTTCTCTGATCATGGTAGGAACTACTGAAAAGGCTGATACCTGGAGCACAAAGGCCAGAAACTGGTGCCTTTGATCACAACCACAAATAATTCAAAATACTGTGGCACAATTAATATTTTCATTCAATGCAAGTAGAAATTCCCTGCCATTAGTGATTAAAGACACTGGGGTTTTAGCTCTTGCTATGCTCCTGAAGGGACAATGCAATTAATAAAACCTGTTTCAGGTATTATCTGTATCTATACACAAAAAAAACCCCATTCTGAACATCTCCTGGATTGTCACACAGCACTCAAAAGTGACCATACCATAAGACAGTGACAAAGCTTTTGTACAGGCCTGCCTCAGTTCTCACTAGCTGGGGTAATCCTCAGTTTCCACACTCATTTAATACAGAGGTACTGGCATCTACCAGCAGTACAGCTCTAACATGAGCACTTGACACTCTCTGAAGCTAATCTACTTTTTCCATTAACAGCCAGACTAATTTCTAAGGTATATTCTATTTGCCACTTGCCTTGCCTAGATGGCATCTGCTGTCACTTTTGTTTACTTGTTTATCCACTTCCTATCTACCAGTTTCTAAGCTGTAGCCTCCAGCAAGAGGGAGGGATGTATATTTCCATTGTCTCCATTTCTGTGGCAATTCAAGAGTATCTATATAATAAACTGCTCCTCCAGACTGGCATTAACAAGGCTCAGTTTTCATCAGAATATCTCCCCAATTACCCTGAGCTGGATACTGCACCATTTGATGTAAGTAGCCAAATTTATTCAGTAGCAAACTAATGTATCAGAATGAAAATTTTCTATCTGAATCAGAACTCAAGGCAGTTTGAGTTTGCTCTGATTACTGGCAAGTCAAGAGCCTGGAAGGGTGAAGTGAGCTTTCCAAGTAAAACCAAGAACAGCATTTTATTTCTCAACTGAATACAAGGCCTGCCTAGGAATATATTTTAAAGACATCTTCTGAAAAGTTATGCATTAAATAAAATCTGTCAAAGAAGAACCTATATTCCCTTAGTTACAATGGTGAAAGGTATACCAGACCTCTATTTTAAGCCATCAAACATGAAAAATTACTTTTCAAGAAGCCATAGGTAATACTAGTTTCATAGTTGAAAAAGATGTTTTATACCACAGGCAGAGTATCACCCATCATGACTTCTAATATAACTTTCAAATGTTTTCATTGAGTTGGGTTGGTTGTTTTGTTGTTTTTTTTTTTTTCCCAACTTGAAAACATTAAGAGAAAACACGCAGGCTAGAAGAAAATACACGGAAATTTTTGCGTAATAAAAGCATTTAAGAATTCAACAACAATCAAAATAACACCTCCATACTTTCCCAAATGCACCTAAGAATTGGATCATCATCTTTCTCTTCCTACTATTGCTGAAGTCTGCTGATATTCCCTCACCACCTCCAACCAATTAAGGAGCAAATAAAATAAACCACCGAAGTCAGTACTACAGATTCTCATTAAACATAAATGTATAAACCAACCCTGAAGCATCTTTGGCTAACTTCACTTCTCAGATGTTACTTACAGCACAGTTGAAAAACTGAGACAAAAGTGCTATTTAGTTTTACTGTTTGACTTGCTTTAAAAAGACTGAACTGATCTGTCATTCTGCTGCTTGAGTGATTAATTTAGTTTCATCATTGCTTCCACTTGTTTATTTAGTGAATTGCAGTAATCTGTAGATCTTTATATTGTTTTTCTTTATATTGTTGTTCCATACCTACAAATCAAATGTAATTGCTTTTGAAGAGAGCTTTTATTTTAATAGTTTGCCAAATAAAAATATTTGATATGATCTGTGCAATAGTCCCACTCAAGTGACAAGCCAGGTGTTTCTTTGGAAGGGGAGGTGTTCAGCTGAGTGTTTTTTGGTGACAGCTGGCTGTTAGTGTGTTAGATTTTTTGGGACTGTTTTTTTTTAAATGAACATACTTAGAATCATAGAATCATTTAGGTTGGAAAAGACCCTTTAGATCATTGAGTCAAACCATTAATCCAGCACTGCCAAGTCCACCACTAAACCATGTCCCTAAATGCCCCATCTATACATTTTAGATACCCCAGGGATGGTGACTCAGCCACTTCCCTGGGCAGTCTGTTCCAATGCTTGACTTGGAAGAAGAAAACAGACAAACAAACCAACCAGCCAAGCTTCAGAGGATCCCTTACATATTCTGAAGCATTAATGATCAGGAAGCAACCTCCCTCCAGCAGAAAACTTAACAACTGACAAAACTATAAATATCTTTAGAAATTTGCAAAGAGCTTATCTATAACAGTTCGTATATGTCAGTAATTTTTAAGGGACCCTTTAAGGGTCCCTTAAGGTCTATGGCCTTCTATGATCTTGTCTTGTGATACTAGAAACCGAGCATACTGAAGACAATGCAGTGTGTAATTAATACAGGCTTATGAGGCAGATTTCATGCTCTAAGCAAACATTTCCCTACCTTTCCACTAAAAGGCAAATTCTATCCCCTGATGTCAGTCAATTGACTGTTTTTAAGGAACATATTTCATATTTGAAGTATGAAGGTTGTTTTAAAAAGTAAGCTTTTGCTTTAGAAACACATTGTAAGGATTAGAAAGTTTTGTTCCCAGTTTGGAGAATTAAAAACTGTTAGATACTAGATTGAGGCTGATTTATTTCCCACGAATTAGACATGTATTGTCTAATTCGTGGGAAATAAATCAGCCTCAATCTAGTACATACACAAAGTGTATGACTGCCTACAATTCAAGCAAAAATAGAGGCACTTCCACAATGGCCATACTTGACACTTATTCAAGAAATCTAGTAATGGAAAAAAGTTTTATACATTTTCCTCCCTCAATGACTCATTTATTGGCAGCAATATCCTTTCAAAATTGTCTACTAATGCTTGCTCCTGTTATTAAGCAAGAAACTTGGTCTCAATGTTACCAGTAACTTTGCCTTGCTGACACCTAGTGTCAGCTCATGTAAGCTGAGAAGTCCAAGCTCTCTTAAGCCTTTATTCTTCCTAAGCACATTTGATTTCAAATATTTTCTATCTTTATGTACTTTGTGTGTGTCATAGATTCTTTTTAGCTTAAGATCCCAAAGAAATAATGCTTATAAATAATTCAGGACACACAATGTGTCTCTTTCCTCCATACCTCACTTTCACCTAATTTATGTCAAATTTGGTACAGACATGACCAACAACACCAAGTCCTACATTATGCAAACACACTGATATTGGCTGTTTCTCCAGAACTCATGCAAGCATGTCATCAAGACAGCATGTAAGATCAAAGACAGACATGATATAATCAAAGAGCATGATATAATGCTAACAGAAAATAAGCATTGTTAGTTCTGTGTCTTAGAGAACAATGGTCTCTTTTTATACAAAGCTTGTGCTATTTCCTCAACTGGACCTTCAGCACCTACAGTTCTCATTCCACCAAAAGCTGAATGTTAATATATTAATAAATTTAAGTATGTTAAATGTAACATAAATTTGAGTTCCTGAAAGACCTTATTGACAAGCATACAGAAGGAAAAAAAAAAAAACAACTTTTCATTCAAAAACATGACACAGCATGTAATGTTGCTCTTTTAATGTGCCTAGCACAGTAAAGGACATCAGAACTCTTTTCATATTAAATACTTGTTTAGAGATCCTACATGTCTTACCTCTGAAGGAGATCAAGAGTGGATTTTTTTAATATTTCGTGCTCTTCAGCAACTGCCTGCAACTTCCTGTTGTGCTGAAAGAGCTGTTCAATATCAGTCTGTGCTCTTTCAGATTCTACCTGTTGAGCCTTCAGCAAATCGTTAAGCTCTTCATTTTTTCGTTCTGCATCCTTCAGCATTGCAGCAAGAGTTCTTGCCTTTGGGTGGAAAGATACCCCCAAATAAAAAGGGGAAAAAAAACCCACATATATTAAAGGGAATTCTGTTTCTCAATTTGTATTAGGCATGCTTGAGGCCATAGATCTAACACCAAAATGTCATCATCTACATTAAGAAAATTAATTCTCTCACCTAATATTAACTACAAATTAATTGGTTCACTACATTCCTTTAGCTCCATTTATAGACAGTGTGAGGGAAGAGGGAAGAACAAAGTAAAAGATGATACATTTTAGCTGTGGATTTAGTAACCAGTAGCACAATCTTTAATATAACCTTTAAAGAATAGAAATTATTCTCACTTTTCAATGTGCAGCTCAAATACAGACCCTACAAAAGCTTTATTTGCAAGTTCATCTCTGACCAGTGAATCAAAATGGACAAACAGGAAACAGTTCTTTATATACCAACAAATTTGATAGAGAATTCTAGTCAGTGGGTTTATTACTTTTTAATATTGCTGAATTACCACTAATGGTCAACAAATTATAATGAGCAGAGCAGGCTGGTTTTGCTGACTTCTTGTAAGGGAAAGGACATTAAAGAAAACTGTGCCAAAGAACAGTCCAGAGGAAAACAGGATGTTCATGGTGAAAATTAGGACTGCCCTAACTTGCAAGCACAGATAAGCAGTATAGTTTTCATGTGTGGTCACAGTTAAAGCTACCCAGATAATCATTACTCAGTCCCACCTTGAAGCTCCTCTACTTACCTCAGACTCAGCCTGGGCCCTCTGACACCGGTACTGAGCCATCAGCCTCTCAGCCTGAGCCAGAGCTACTGCCTTTACTTCCAGTAGATCCTGCAGCCTTGTTTCTTTAGACTGCATATAGGGAGAACATTTCTCATTAACATTTTCTGATAGTACCAACTGCAGCGTCCCCATGCACATTAGGCTGTACTCACTGCTAACGCCAACAGCTTCTGCTCGTACACATCCATTATGTCAGATATCCTCACATCAGCCGAGGGCTCCTTCATCTGTGGGAACATTTTCCAATTACTGATACTGGAAATTTCTATTTACTTACCCAGGTAACATGTCCCTAAAGAGCTCAGTAGTTTTGTGAACTCCCCCTGCTACCAGACTTTTTGAATTCTCATTTTTGTATCTGAAGCTATCTACTCAAAGATATCCACCTGACCCTTGAGAAAAGTTGTGAGCAACTGAACTGGTTAGGCTTAATAGGAGTCATCTGCAGAAGACTATCAGTCCAGCACTATAAAAAGGTAAAATCATTCCCCTTGGTCTAATCTTTGCTGGAGAATTAGCAGGCCCCTCATAGGACACCTAAAATAATCTGCCCTAAGATTAACAGCACAAAATGCATATGGCTCATGCACTGAACCATTGAAATGCAAAACTCCTTGTTCATACTCTGTGGCTTTCTCAACATACATATTAAGAGAAAAGGCCCAGGAAAGTTTTTCTAGGATACTGGAAAGGATACTATTAAGGACCTACAGAATCTACTGTGTTAACCCAATGACTTACTAGAGGAAATGCACCATGTATGGTACAACAAGTCCTAAGTGTTTATTAAAGTATATGCCTGAGTCAAGTGAGAATGCTACTTGGTGATTTCAGGATATTTTCTCTTAGGCAGCTACAACAGCTATTTTCTCGTGCTGCTACAACACGAGTTCTGAGCAGCTCTTCACAATTGCTTATGCACAACCAAGTGCAAATTATGCCAGCTGTTCATACATTGAGCACCTACAGAAAAGCCACCATCTCTGCACCATCCTGAACCTTCATGTAAGAATGCTTTTTGCAAATTAACAGGAGACCCTGTGTAGCTCCAGTTCTCAGCTCATTTTTCTGTCCCTAAAGTATGAAACAAGTAGTTTATTTTCCTACTTGCAAACTTAAAATATCTAAAGGACATAGAAATTACTCTAAGAAAAGATCTAAGAATGAAATTACCTTCACTGTCTCTGAACAGTGATACTATGCAAAGTGTTCTCTCCATTACGTTTTTACAAGCATTTGAGCTTCCCACAATACACAGAGAGAACTCAATTACTGGATATTTTAAATGAATGCGTATATTCCTTTTGAATTACTAATTAGAAGGTCTAAGAAAAGAATCACTCAACAATTCATCAATGACTTTCTTCTCTAAAAAAAAAAAATTGAATCAGGTTTACAATCTGTCACATTACTGTGAAGCATTAGTATTGTGTACGCAGCTGTGCTTGCTTTGATTTACATTACTATAAACACAGTAATGCATCCATAGACTGTCATGCAGTCCTGAAAAGAATGATCAATGGGAGCATCCAGTAGCAGAGTAAAAAGTAAGCCAAGGAAGACTCACCTGACCTTTTTCACTGTTATTCTGGCATCTCTGTGAGATGGTAGCTCTCTGAGTTTCACTTTTATCAGTTACAACAGAAAGATAAGAGTTGCAAAGCTAAGGCTGGAGGCAATACCACTCATACAGATATCAAGCTGTTACCAAGAAACTTCTATTCCTTTTCCCAATTTGCATACCGTTCTTTTAAGCCAAAAGAAAACAGAATCAACAATCAATTTCTCAGTTCAAAGTAGCTACAAAGCAGCTAACTTGCATTGAACAGAAAAGAGAAAGAGGAGATATATTCAGTATCTGCCAGGATGGCCCACAAAACAGCACACAGTATGTGGTGCCTGGTTGGGTGTTTCATTCCCAATGCAAGTTGCTGCAGAGGAAAGTAAAAAACTGCCTTTTGAAATAATAACAGCAACTTTCCAAGAAGGCCACAAAAGCTGAACTGCAAATGCTAGAGTCAGCTACAGCCAACAAAAGGAGAATGTCAGTATGCATGTTTAGGCACACAAGAGATGCACCACACTTCTCTGCAGTACCACAGCACCTCTACTCTATTACAGGCTATTTCTTCGGAAGCAGAGGGAGGAGGTTCCTTGTATGTGTCCCTGCAAGTCTAGGCAGCGGGACTGCACCTGGCTCCTGCCTCCACATCTGACAGCTAAGATAACTCTGGGCAAACCCACTGGAGAGGGCCCTCAGTAAGGAGCCCTACCTTCAAGTGTAGCTCAACATAGCATCTCTGAATTCTGCTCAGGAGCTCAGTAAAAAGAGCACGTCTAAACAGACAGAAATCTAAACCAAACTTCACAGTTCCACACATGGTAGTCTGACACTTAGATTTTGATTTCCATCCCTCCCAGTGAAAGAAGTGTCAAATATTCCACAAGGATATGTAAATTCTACTAACCTCTAGTCCAGAATGAAGTTTTTGTATTAATTCCTCAATATTTGAAGCTTTGGAGTCATTACTTGAAGGATAGGATGAAGAACACCTCACTGAAGTAGTGTTGGTCACAGGTGCCTGCATTTGGATTCTCTTTGCTCTGTGCTGCATTTCTTGTTGTCTGTAGGCATTATTTGCTACAATGCTTTCACCCAGCCTGTATAAACATGAGGCTATTAATGACACAACTTGCTACAAATAGCATTGCAAGGATTGGAGATGAGATCAATTTCATAACAAAATGTACAGTCACATTTGCACTATCACACCTTATGAAGATGTGTGTTAGGCATGTGCTCAAACTGGCCAGAGATACAGAAAAAGGGGAAAAAATGTATCGTGGCCAACCTTTAGAGACAAATACAGATCTCTCTCACCTTTAGAGACAAATACAGACAAATCTCATCAGAAAGGGCATAGTGCTCACCTCTTTTTGAGCAACAGATCATATCTCCTATGAACCTGAGAAACAGGTTATTTCACCTGTTATTATTCAAATTAACTAGGCCACTGTTTGTCTCAAAGAAGATGGATAAAGCATTAGTAAGAATTTTTATTTGGCATAAAAATAAGATTGAATCAAGAAAAGGCAGACTGCAACCAATAAACCTCAGTTTTTCATTGTCTGCAATTCTATTTTACAAGACTGTATTGCATACAGCACATTTGATTTTGTAGAGTTTTAACGAAAATTTAAGTATGCAGATAAAATGCAATCTCTTTAAATTTGTATGGGAAAGAGAACTCAAAAGCTTAGAAAAAAGTAATTTCAGCACCTATATTCAAGTGTCTGTATGTAATTTGTGGCTGGTATTTTCAAGGCAGGTGCCAATAACACGTTTCAAACAAGAATGATAAATCAAGAGCTGATTGTAGAGGCACCAGTTACAAATTTCTTGCTCTTGATAAATTCCTTAATTACTAAGCTATCCCAACCACTTCACTGAAGTGGTGTCTCAACTGCTTCCTAAGCAGAGCATAGCTTATTTTTGACTTGCACTTATAGATATGTTATTTGGCTGTTCCATTGTACAATTCCAGACATATTTGATTTTACAGATCCTTCATTCTTTCAGCCAGACCATTCATTACTGGCTACTATAAAAATATTTTTTATATCCACAAACCCATATAATTATAGAATAATTAAGATTGAAAGGGACCCATCTACACGCTGCCTAGTTCAGCTCTCCTGCTCTTAGCAGGTTGCCCAGGACTATGCCTTGTAATTTTGACTCGCTCAAAGCATGACAACTCCACAACTTCTCTGGACAATATTTTCCAGTTTGACTTCACCTTACATTTAAAGGGTTTCTTTTCTGATATTTAAAGAAATCTAAAAGGTTTTTTCTTATATTTCAGTTTGTGCCTACATCTATCCTGTCAGTGGATACCATTGAGAAGCCTGGCTCTGTCTCTTTTGTTCCTTTCTATCAGACATTTCAACACACTGATAAGAACCCTGCAAGTCTTCCCAAAAGCAAGCAAGCTCAGCTCTTGCAGTCTCACCTTGTGTTAATACACTAGACTCACTCTAGGATGTCCGCATGTCTCTTGCGCTGGAGAGCCCAGGCCTGGACACAACACTACAGGTGTGGTCTCACCACAGCTGAGAAGAGGGAAATGACTACCTCCTTTGCCCTGTCATCAGGACTCTTCCAAGTGCAATTCAGGGTGCTACTGATCATCTTTGCAATTCTTGAAGACAGAAGTTACATTTGTTTACTTCTAGTCTTCAAGAACCTGTCCCAATTACCACAAATTTTCCAAGGCATTCTGGAGTGGCCTTGGAATGACAACAGACAATTCCCTAAGCACTCAAGGGCACATCCTGTCAGGTCTTCTGGACTTCTGTACACCCAGTTACTTTAGATGTTCAATAATCTGACCCTGTGCCACCCAGGGTACATCTTGCCTCCTCTAGGCTTTCCCATTGCTCTCAGGGACATTGCTCTGCCTTTGGGAATCCTCATCAGTGAAGACCAAACAAGGCATTTAGTATGTCAACCTTTTCCATGTCCTTTGTCAACAGGTCCCCTGCTCCACTCAGCAGAAAGGCTCACATTTTCATGTCTGGCTTTTGCTGCTGATGTAATGGTCTTTCTTGCTGCCTTGACATCTGTCAGGTTCAACTCCAGGTTGTGATACAATTTAAAATCTTTTTTTTTTGTATTTTATTATATCTTCGAAAATAAGGATTCCATCAGAGTTTCTCAATACTTCTTCCACTTTTTAAACCACCTTAAATACTACCTGAATTGCCATCTGCCTGTGTCTTACCCTAATCTATTCTTTCTTGGAAGATACTGCAAAAGGGTGAGCAAAGCTTTAGGAACTGAAGAATGACACATCTGACAGAGGTTGTTGGAGAGCAATCTGACAGTCAGATTGGAACCCTAAGTTCCAAGCACAGATTTCAGACAAATGAGCACAGGGACAGGAGTCAATTGCTCCTCTGCTCTCTAGGATCTGACATAAAATGAACACCATCAGAATTGCGATGGCTTCCTCTGGCCTCCAGGATCACTGTGGTCTTATAAGTGCACATAAAGCAGAAACAAGACAATTTTTCTAAAGTTTTTGTCTCTGATGAGCTGAAAATAGTACTCCAAAAAACATGAATATCACTAAGCCCATAAAAATGTCAAATCTAACCAGAGTATCACAAAAATACTTACAATACAGCAGGAAAATCTGGTAAGGGTGCAACCTCAAACAGGATTTTAAGCCCCACCTGGACCTGCTCTCCATGGTCTGATGTTAAAGCAAATGTCAAAGGCGTAATCAAGCGCTGATCCTAAAAAAGAAATTAGTTTGGTCAAAACAAGATATGGCAGATAACAAAAAAAAGCGCCCCACAAAACACAAACTACCAAAACATCACAGTATCAAGGCCCATGAGCACAGAAATGTTTTATTCCAAACTTAAGTTACCTTCTTAAAGTATGCCCTTCTAACTTTCTGAGCCTGAAGTCCACGGAAGACATGTGATTTTAAAAGTGGTCTATACTTCTGAGTATTTGAAATCGCATTTTACATTAAGGGCAACTCAACAGGTAAAGAGGCTAGTTAATTCCTGCAAGTTTTCAAGTGTTTGATACTCAACATAAAAGGTCAGTAGGGGAAGTATAAAGACTAATCGAGGACTGTAAAACTCACTGTTACTCATTAAATTACCCAATTCCCATTCTAGAATGAAAAATCTCCAAAACAGCAAGAAGTGTTTGACTCTCTGGATTGCTTTTCCACCTATAAAGTAATTTATTATGGTATCATCTGACCAATAGGTACCAGAAACTGTTTTGGCCACGCAAAGTTCCAAATTAGATGTACATATTAAATAGCAACCAACCCCACAAATGATTGTATTGTTGTGGTAATTGTTTTCTAGTTTGCTACCTTTAAACTGCAGTCATAATGCAGTCTTAAAAGGATCATTCTTACCAGGCAGCTAAAATATGATTTCATATGCATTACCAAAACCAATGACTAGAGTAAAAACAAACTACTGTTATTTTAGAAGAATTAATAGTGAAACAACCTTTAGGAATTGTGCATAAGGCACTGTATTTTCCTAGAAGCTTTACCACTTCAGAGATAACCATGCAAAACATTTATAACTAAACTAAACATTTATAAACTAAACATTTATAAACTAAACATTTATAAACTAAAACTACTGTAGTGCAGGGACTTTATTTCACAGATACATTTCATAAAACATTTTAAAATCATACCTGTAACATTTGGTAGAAGCTGACCTTCATACCAGGTACATCCTGCTGCAATCTGCTCATAAGATCAAGCGTTTTCAAAATAATATCAGTAGCAAGTTTGCTTTTAAACATCCAAATAGAAAAGCAAATTGGGTGAAAAAAAAAAAGGTGAAAAGGTGAGATATGTCAAATCAGCACTTCAGCACTGACAAATCCAGTCAATTAAAAAAACCCCTAATAAATACCTTCACAAAGAAAATAAATATATCTAGCAAGGCAACGATGCTGGAACCAGAGATCATACTGAATTCCCTGGACACGTGCCTGAGCTTCTCCAGCATGTCAGGGATGGCAACAATGAAGAACAAAAACACCAATTCCAGTTGAAAGTGAGGAGGGTTTAATTATAGGTCCAATTATATTCCACTGGGTTTTGACCAGTGAAACTGGCTGTAAGTTATAGCTATAGCTTAGCTATAAGTTATAGCTAACTTATAGCTATATTGACTTTTAGCTATAATGACACTGAGCTGAAAGAAACATTTATTTAATGTTTAACATGTATTTAATTTTCAGTGCAACAACTGCTCCCCGTAGTGATGTGTGGTATTTTGGAACTCAGTTTGCATAAAATCAAAATGAGAAATCACATGCCATGAGCAGTTCTAGTAAGCTTCAACTTGGATCAGCCTGAGCATGAGGTTTAAGGTCATTATTCCACATAAGTGGATCTCCAGCTTATGCCAAAAACATTATCTGAATGAACTGACCAGCAAGATTACTTTTTATTCCACAAAATACTAATTTAATTTAATACCAATATTGATTTAAATGGTACTTTCAACTACCATATTCTTTCCATTGCAACAATATCACAACTCTCACACCAGTCATGCCTAATTAGATTTTAGAGAAATATGTGTGCTCACCACATTTTAGAGTCCACCAATTTTGTCCCAAAACCAGTATCAATACCACAATAAGGAAACTGGTGTTCTATCAGACATGTGCATTGGCTGGCAGTCAGCACCTTCGAGACACGCATTTTCAGTGTGTCATCTCTGCATAGCAGTAGGCAGAGTTAAGAATAAATTCAATATACTTATGCCTAGGTATTAGCACTAAAAGGCAACATTCTGTAATAGTAAGGCTAGAGCACAAAACCTAGGGCATCAAAGCAAAGAGCCTCTAAAAATGCTTTTAATACCCAACAACATAAAGCACTTAAATCAAGTCTAACAAGTCAAATAAGCTTCACTTTTCAGTTAATACACACACTTATTGGAAACAGACAGTGAAGGCAAACCTTAATAAAATAAGTGGCATAAAGAAGCATAGTGAACAAATGGCAGGGACCAGGCAGTCCCTAATACAAGACCCAGTTACCTAGAAGTGATCTAGCAGAGACTTCTCCACAGAACTCAGCTTAGATGCAGGACTACACCCTGCAGTCATGCCCTCCTTACTAAACTTACTGTGGACACTAAGGACTCAATGAGGAGTGTAAAACTGGATCATTCCGTATTATTTTTCCTTGTTTCTTTATCTAAATGTGTATCATATTTGGCTGGGAGCTGCACTTGACTTAGCTAGGCAACAACACTACATGGATCAAGAAAATGGCCGCCCAAATTCTCCACACAATTTCAACGGAAAACACTCATCTTTGTTTTTGATCAAGAAAGGGCTTCTGTTCTATTGAATAGCCACAGCATTTTATCCTGCACCAATGAATTACAAAATAATTTCACAGCAATTAGGAAGGTACTTTAGATCTCACAAAATGACACTTCTGAGTAAAATTAGGGCAGTTATTGTCATTAGAAGCTATTAAAGTGACCCAAGGTGAACATGCCTTTTAATATCTTAGAGTAGATCATGGTGGAGGAATAATAAATCAGCTGCCAATAAGCACATAAAAAGGATATTTGTCAGGACATTAATAGCCTTGACCATTCTTTCACACTTTTTCTTCACTAATAGCTCATCCACAATCTGTTCTGGCATCTGAAGATGATCGAGAAGAACAGGCAGCAAAAGATCCATAAAGTGTTCAGCTGATTCACCATTCTTATTGTTAATAACATCCTGTAGTAAAGACATTTTATGTCAATATTTAAAAGTACAGGACAAGGAAGCCAAGCTTATTCTACCCCTTCCTGCACCAGTCCGTGTTCCTGCTTTCCCAGCCTCTTGCAATTTCAGGTTTAAGACGGTTGACCAGTATCATACTGGAGGAGGAAGTTTACAGGCAACAGAAACAGCAGGAACTTCTACATTTCTGTAAGTCCTAGAAAGGAACCCTGACGATGTTCTACCTACCTCATGACTTCATAAATTGCCTTGTCTTACTTACAACAGAGACATATTTCTAAAATACTGTATGTCTTTAAAAGAACAGTTGTTTTACGAAGTATGTTTATTTCAACATAACTGTTTTACAATGAACTTTATTACAGGTATTTTTGTATGTGCTATTTTTCATGTCAAATTATAACAGTTGTTTAAAAATAATTTAAAAATAAGAGCTACTAAGAACCTCTTCAAACTCATTTATCAATCTTGGTACCTCAAAAATCTCTTTGAGTAGTTGCAATGCTAGACCTGAACAGTCTTCAGAGCCTTCCAATGGTTGGTTTGACAAGTGCACCAATGCAACAGATGGTTCAAAACTTTTTGAGCTATTCATAATTCTGGTGTTTGCAGAGACTGGCAAGCCAGCTGGTTCCAGTATCGCCTGCCGCAGGGTGTGACGCAGTTCTAGCGCAGAGCAGAAGGCAAGCAGCAGCTCTAAGATCTGTGTGAAGTGAAGAAGAGTTCAAATGCTTTTAAATCAAGAACTTAAACAGAAACTGCAACTCCCATAACACAAGTCTAAAGAGATATGCAAGCTCTATGCAACTCCTTTTAGCACTTTCAAGTTTTCTCAGGAATAATTTTCTTTCTTTTAAGCCAAGTCAGCAGCAGAAACAGTTCATTGCACTGGTGAAGGCTTGTGACAGTATTCTGTGTATTGCATTCTTTTTTTCTGACATGACTGCTGGCTAGTGATACAGTAGAAGTACAAACATCTACTGAGTATACACTCAGCATGAAGAAAGCTGTCAAAGAAAAAACATTCTGAGACAGGAATGGATGCACATCCATTCTCTGAGCATGCACAAAGAGAAAACGACCCTGGAAAGCTCCACGTCAACATGCCTCTCTAAATAAACCAAATAAACAACAGCAAAACCACACAGAGAGAAATAGTAGCATCTATTATTAACTAGGATGTGTAACACATTCATAGAAAAAAGCTCCAGATCTGTTTCACAGATATATTTAGCCCCAATATTTTCACATTTCATATTTTAGCCTTTAGTGACAGATAGCCAATGTTTAGTTACATAAGGTGGTAGCAACACAAAGCTGAATATAACAGTTCACTGCTTAAACAGAAGTGGCATGTATTTGTTCAGCTAAGGTGAGAACACTTATTCCTACACATTTGAAATTAGCATCAGGGTTCCCTGATCACCAGTTGAAGTCTGAATAGTATTAATTCAAGGTTTACAGAGCAAAGTGGGATACACTGCATTCCTGGTAGATCCCAAAATTTCTTATTAATCAAAGCACGAAAGGTGTTTATGTTGGCTTTTTGCCTTTACATCTGTTGCCTGAAAGCAGACACACAATCTGGCAAAAACCCCAACATTACAAATTAAACCTGACAGCCTTTTGAATAACTAGAAAATATAAACTTGGTGAATTCTCTAGGTCATTTAAGAGTCCTGAAGGCAGTGTATTTCATCACCAACCCTTGTACACAAAGAACCTATTTATAATAATAGATGAGAAACTAGATTAGGAATGTAGCCTCTTAGCCTTTAACTGAAAAGTAAATACCTTAGATGATGAATCAAGGTCCCTTCCATGAAGAAGATCTAATACTTGACCAAGGCAATAGGTGAAGTGCTTGTATCTACAGCAGGCATAGAGCGGAAAAAAATTATAAAACTGAAATTTCAGCACATTTAGACATTTACACCAAGTGATGAAAGAAAGTGCCCTATTCTCCTTCTTACCCCCAAACACTTCAAGTACATTGATGGTTTTGATAACTAAATTTCTATTTGAAACAGAAAAAGCATTAAAAATATTTAAACTTATTTATCACTAACAATGAAAGTAAATTCCTTAAAATAAGCTATCATTTTTCAGCTATTTTTACTGCTTGATTTAGATTGAAAACCAGCATCTAAATTAGCAGAATTTGCAGAACTATTAGTCAAGCTCTCCACAGAACCACTCTAACACCCCCCCAAAAATTAATACTTCTTACAACTTCAACCATACTATTCCACTTCAAGATTATATAACACTGTAAAAGGCAGGATAGCTACTCATCCTGTTGTCTGACTACCAACACTGTCCAGACAGAACATTACAGAACAGGGTATTCAATATTCCTTCAGTGACAATGAAAAAAACAGATTTTAAGTCACACTTCTGTGTCAAACTAGTAACCCAGCAACCCTTTAGGTTCAGATATAGTAGTTATAATCAACTAGCAACATTCTTGGGATTTTTTTTCCTAGTGTTTGGTTTAAAATTCAAATAGCATACAGCAAAGAAACTGAACTAGAGCTTAGGAAAAATACTTTTAGGAAATGGAGCCATACCTGGTAAGATAATCTGCAACTTTGGGGTTCTTCATAAGATCCATGAGTAAATCAACAGAATATTTTCTTGTTAGAGTATCTCCATTTACAACAATATTGAATATTAACTGAAATGTCTGATGGATATTTTGAGCATGAAAGAGCTGAAAGGAAGAAGAAAGTTATGTATAGGCACATACTTTGCTGAGTGTCTTTCTTATTAAAACTAGCTGGAATTAGAATTTTATTTGGCCAGTGTGACAATTGGTTTTATCTACAACTTAAGAATAGAAACAACTTCAAAGACACACTTACTTTTTCTCCAACTTCTTCATTTAAGGTAAGGCTTGATAATACCGAAAGTGCAAACACAACCATAGTCAAACTGCTGTGGGCCAAGAAACTTATTAAGGTACGATAGAAACTCTTCACATTATTCTACAGCAAAAATGAGAAACAAAGGTATTACAAACACACAAAATTTACAGGTTTGACATATTTATACATAAGCCATACAAATAATGAATAATTCAAAAATAAGTTAGCATGGTAACAGTTCTCCAGGAAAGCAATTTCATTGTTCTACTGCACAATATTGGCATTGATGTTAATGTTCTCTTTTCAATCTGTATAAGAAAACATGAGAAAAAACACCCCAAAACAACAGAGAACCAACCAAGTAAGAAATTCCATCATTATTTTAAAGGAAGATGAGAAAGTCATTTTGCTAAAGCCTATAAGAGAAAATAATCACTAAAAATTGACTCCTATCCCTTCTCTGATTAATGATCAGATCTGATAATAGTTTCTCAGTTTTTTTTTTTTTTTTGCTCCCCGCCTCTCTTCCAAGGTAAACAGAACAACATATGCTTTTCTGTAGATTAATGTCTCTTTCTGAATTAAAAAATAACATGTTTGCACTGATTTATGAAGACACAGGAACCAAGCAGTTCAGATATCCCTGACATGAAGATCAGTGCTATTCTAGTTATCTTTTGAAAGGCAAATCTCCTTTTTGCTTACCAAAATTCATCTACAGTCTTTGTGTTTTAATGACATTTAGTTTTTTCTGTGGAAGAATGATAAAATTTTAAATTCACTTTTCAGTTGCAGAGAACAGTTGCAAAAACCACACACATAACACAAGCCAGGGCAACAACACAGCAATGTACCACAGGAAAGAGGATATTCAACTTCCTGTTCTACTGGTTATTTTCTCCAGCATGGGAGAAACAACTGCCCAGTGGGCAGAACAAGCAGGTCAGGGTTATCACTGCTGAAAGAAAATTTAAGAAGTACTAAGGTAATTACCTGGAGTCAATTAACTCTTACCCTTAAGCCAGAGAATCATGACACAAAAGCAAAGTTCTTACCGAAGATTTTATCTGATTTTGAATAGACAAGTTGTGACGACAGAGGTTTGCCAGGAGTCCTAAACATGGTATTGTTAACTCATCTTCAGTGGATTGACTTAAAAGAAAAGCCCAAAAGATATTTTCATCAAAGCATCCCGAATTTAATTACAAGAAATTGTAGGGTGGAGGCTGGGAGAGCTGTGTGGTTGGGGGGACTTATATTTTGTGTCTTGGCAGGAGTTCGTTTTTTAATGAGACACCATTTTGCCATGTAAAGCAAAAGTCAGATTGTCATCCATGCAATGTAGACAGCTTTTAACTAAATACATCTGAAAAAACCCCAAAGTATTAGAGATCACTGCTATCAGAGGTTGTTTATTACATATACTTACAAGTTTCATTAGCTTTGTTACAAGAGCGCTTGAATCAAATTTTTATTAATCTAACAAGTCTGCTCCTAGTGACAAGCATGAATTCCCTCCTGGCTTTTCTCTTTGTAAGCTCCCTGCTCCCAGAGGTGTGGAAGTGGGCTGAGGCCAATTAATATTCCATCACTCGAAGTCCCACAATCACTGCATTTGACAATCTGCAACAAGTACCTGGTTTTCAAAGGAAAGTCTGTTAACTTCAGAGCACAGCTCACTTTGGAGACCAGGTTAGTACAGTACTCTAGTGGCCTTCAGAAAGTTTAGAAATTTAGCTTGCTGTTTCCCATAAAAAAAGACACTGAGTACACACTTACACATGATGCATTAGAAACAAAATTAATCCATCGATGTTGGCACCAGCACAAAAGATGGGAACGTTGTAGGTTAGTCTCTGCAGCAACTGAATACCCTGAGGAAACAGAAAACTGTTCACATGCTTCTCCTACACCATCTCAGGAGGAATGTTACAAAAGATGAAGCTGAGAGGACAAATATCAAGACACCACAACTGAATTAATTTTCAGACTCTAACATTAACATATTACACAAGCTGCTGCAAGCACACTGTAATGGCCTAACATACTGATGTACTTAGTAAAAGCCCAAAAAGTTTATTAAGATTCTATTTTGACAGAGGAGTTACCTTTTCAGCCCATTTGATGCCTTAAGTTTTAGCTTTCATATTTTTCAGATTCTGTACTGCCTTGGTGTGTAACTCTGAGCTTCATACTAAGTGTTAGTAAGATCTCTTCACAGAATAGATGGACAAAACAATCCTTCTCCAGCTTGGGAACCAAGGACATCTGTTACAAGCTTCAGGCCCAAAAAGCATAAACAATGGTGAATTGAAGAGAGCAAACATGGAGGATGGAACTGATGCTGTAATTGGACAATTAACCCCAATATGTAAATGGATCAAAACTTATAAAAGTGTGAAACCTTGTGACCAGTTGTCCATTTTGTGATCATTTTGGGTCCATCTTGGCTGTAGCCCTGGCCAGGCTCTTGCACTGCCCAAGGTGTATCCTTTTAAGGCCTTTTAATAAATACCTTCTTTTTTTTTAGCTCTGTCTAGTCTCTGTCCCAGGTCAGCCTCTCAAGGCATCACATTCAATTCTCCACGTTTGCCTCACCAGCAAGTTCTCCATTCTGTCAGTGATAAACAGGCTTTGTCCTACTGAAAGGTCTGGAAGTCTCATCAAAATCCAGAAAAGCACTTTGCCACCTCTGGTAGAAAGGATGCCTACAGGAAAACAGGTTTGCTCTAAAGACTACCAACAGATCTAAGAGTAGTAAAGTCCTTCATACAGCACTCTTCTGGCACATAACTGAAGTCAATAGCCTCAAACATGACAAAAATCACAGCTGAGGTTAGCAGTTAAAACAAAACTTAACCATTCAGATACCTAAGAGCTTCAGGGTCTTAAGACTGGATCTATCTGGTGACTACAAAATCTCTCCTATTGACTGGTGAGTCACTTGGATCCCTAGATCTTGTGGTACTCCTAGTGCTTTCAGAAATATGCAAACCACAAGAAAGGGGATCTTTACTGGATGCCTGACTTATTTTCCAGAGAACAAGAGCCACAGGACTACTGGTAAATTAATTTTCTGTTTTTCAGAAAGAGACAAGTGACAACAGGCAACCAGCAAGTACTTGCTGAAAGCTTAGAGGAAAACCGGTGCATATTTGAAAAAAATAAAGAAAACTTTAAGGACGGGTTAGACTTGGTGAGTTCAAACTGATAGTCAGACATTCCCTGTAAGCTTTGATTAGCACAGCACCTGGCATTCACTGGCAGATAGCACTGACCAAAAAAAAGGAGGCCACATATGCTCTGCAAACCTCCCATGAAAACAGGCAGCCACAGCTTTCCAGGCTTGTGCTATGAAATGGCTTGTGTCAGGAGAAACAGCCAAATACGGCAACTGGAAATCAATCTTCTGAGCTCTCAAGCAGTGACTTCTTGAAATAATTTTTAAAAAGCAGCTTTTTTTTTGGTTGGTTGTTATTTTTGCTTTATGGGATTTTTTGGGGTTCTTTGACTAGAGGAGGTGAGAAACACCGTAAGATTAAAGAGAGTACAAAGAACTCTATAAATTGTTAAATTCCTGTCATATCCACCTCATACAGCAAATAAAGTACACAGCTAAGATCAACGTCCCCCTTTCAACATTATTTCCAATAGAGCTTTTGAAGGGTTATTATATGCATACATATACTTGGGAAAAAAATTGTATAATGTTCATTATGCAACAGGAGCCAAACATTATGAAGCATTAGTTCCTTTACCTCTAATAACACTGGGTCACTCAGATTAGTAGAACTTCGATGAACTACTCCTGCCAGCACGCTGGTCAGATTGTAGGTGTCCTGGAGAGCTTCTCTAGTCTCAGTGTCTGAAGCTGGAATTTAGGAATTATTAGCAAAAGAAACTGTTATATTAGCTACCAGTTGAAGCAGAAGTCAAAGTCTCTGAGCAGTTCTTCATGTATGTTTTAAAGGTAATTACAAACAAATGATAGCTCCTATGCCTTTGCCTCTCTACCTCACTTTTGGACATACAGTTAATTATAACACTAATCCATTTCCTTAAGATGCTTGGACACAGAAAGAATAGTCTACCTCCTACCTACCAAGTTTCAGTTCTGAGATCTTGAAACCTGCACTTCAAAGGCTTAGATCTTAAACTCAATGCGCTCAGTTTCTTGCCTCATGCTATGGTGGGAAGGTAGACTCAAACTGATAACTTGATAGGGTTATCTAGCATTAGTTAAATAAATAAATAGAAGCCACTTCTGCTTAGGCAATCCTCAAACAGTTGTAGCAAAACAGGTAGAGCAATAGATCATTTGGAAGAGGACTTAATTCTTAAAATTTTTCAGACTGAACCCCATAACAAATATAATTTTACAGTAGTTGTTCCAAAAACATAAAAGGAAGCTCAGAGAGGCTTAAACTCCATAAATCAGAGAAGATAAACAAGGGAGCATCATAAAGGATTCAAATCTTGAATAACTACTCATATATGATGAGAAACTACACAGCGATGGGATAATTTTTCTCTGTATATGTAGGTTGTGCTCTGAGCACAGAGCTCCCTGGAGAATGAAGTCCCATTTCTGTGAAATAGAGGGGAGGGAAAAGACCACAAAAAAGGCATCTCAATACACAAAGAAAAGGCAGTAGAACCTCTTTTGCAGCTGGGAAACTTGATGCATATAGGCCAGGCTATTGGAGAGCCAACACTGCCAGCAAACACTCCAGCGGGAGATGTAAACTGAGGTGATGACAGTTGAGGATTGTTGCAGACAGGTAAAAGATGTTATAAAAGGTCTTATAAAGTATGGTTTAGGCCCTGCTACTCTAGCTAAAGCTAGCAGTAGCTTGTAAGTTACCATATGAAGAAATCCTAAGAATGAGAATTTGTTTGCTTAACAACCTATTCTTAGAGAGAAAAATAAGTGGCACCTACACAAACAATAGGTCTGTCCCAGGAGAATCCACCAAAGAAATATGTAAACACCTGTAGATGGAGAGAGCCTTAACACCTACACAAGCACTTTCTAACCAATGAATTAAGGAGCAAGAAAACTACTAGCCAATCGGAGTTGAACACAAGGTCTGTTAAAATTGTGTAAAAATAGTTATGTGAATAAAGAATTGGCTTCTTCTGCATGAGGATGCTGAGTCCCGACTGATTCTTATTACAACAGAGGATGTGACACCATTTCTCCCTATCCTTGCACACCCTAGCCAGGTTTCTCACTTGATTAAAAAAGTAGCCTTTTCCAGCTCCAAAAATAAAGGACAGAAGAATAATTTCTCACCCTACCCAGTGGATAAACAAATTCTGACAAGTATGATCATTGTCATTCACAGGGATGACTTCAAATCTCCTTCTCATTGCAAAGCTTCTTAACAGGTGGCTTAGCCAAGCACTCCACTACAATGAAAAATACTTCATCTTTCACATCTCATGCTTCTTCCAAGACATTAATCACCCACAACACAGAATCAGCATCTGTGTTATCTTCCCTTGCCCAGACAAAAGACAGAAAGTTCAGATGCAAACCTTACCTAGCTGTGATAGCAAAGTAACCACAGACAAGACCAGAGAAGGGTTTATATTAGTGTCCTCCAGGAGCTCTACAAGGCAACTGAGACATTCACTTGGTAGAATCTGGTTTGAAGCAAAAAAACGGGTAAGCTTCAGTCCAGAGATAACCTGGAGATGAAAGGAGAAAAACAACCTTCCTTACTCAACTGCAACAATGTAATTGACACAGAAGTCCAAGCACAGAGTTGCATGAAATAGATTATGTCCTACTTGACAAACTGAGAATGTGTCATTCTACTGGGACATTTATGTTCACATCTGCTGGGGTGAAAAAAAAGCAGAAATGGAAAAAATCTGTTTTTCATTTCTTTATGCTTGGAAAGTACCAAGTTTATTTATTTTGAAAGAATAACCCAACAGAGGGCACAACATGTAGAAATCAGCCTGCCTTCCAAAGGTCTGGACAGGGATCCAAAGGTGCCGCTCCGCGGGGACGATATGCAGTGGCAGTCAGTGCTGTTTTGGGAGGACTCTATGACTGGGATGAAAAAATGGAACTTGAGCTAGGGGAACCCTATATAAGAAGAGGCCAAAAATTATATACCTTTACACCAATACAGGTAGACACAATGTATATTTTGCATATGGGAGACACATAATGTTGGTTTTGTGCATTCCCTCTGTATCTCTTTACAAGGGTTATAGAGAAAAAAACAAAGCAAGATACTAACTCTCACATAAACGTTCTAGCAATTAAAATAAATCTGTATTTGAAAAAGGTAGCTTGGAGATTAATTCAAAGGCCACCACATAAATTGTACACAAAGCTGAAGATCAGGGCAATGCACTGGCTCACCTCCTTAGTAAAAAACACGTTTGAATACGTGTTGCACGGAACTGAAAAACTCCAGATACATGACCAGTTCGTCATTCGTACGCTATTTTTTAAGCTGTGAAACGATTCACGTGGGCCAGAAATTAGGGGATAAATAAAAAATTAAGTCCCTTATGACATACACTATCTGCTTGGCCTGGGTGCCTACAGACTCACAACACACCTCTGTAAACACACAAACACACCATAAAACATTATAATAACAGACGCCACAGCCACCCCCACGCCCCGCTCCCTCCGCGCCCCCGGGACCGGCGTCGCTCCCACCTCCAGGCTGCGCTGCAGGAGCGCGGCGCTGTGGGCTGTCTTGGCGGCGCGGTACTCCGTGGCTGCGAGGAGCAGGGCCTTCATGCAGCTCGGGGGATCCATGGCGGCCCGGCTCCTCGGACGCTCCGCTGGGCCCTTACTCACATTTCCCGCCACCGCCGCCATCGTGACGCAGCGACGACTGAGCGCGAGCGGCCGCCGCGCGGCAGCACGGGAGACGCCGCCGCCGCCATCTTGCTTAAGGGAGACATCCGTGGCTTGGGGCTGGTGGTGAGAGCCGGGGAGGAGCTACGGGATCTGGGCGGTGCGGGTGCTTGGCTCGGTGATGGCGGCTTTAGGGCTCAAGTGCCGTCGGGGCGATCCAGAGATGATTTTTCTAAGCGGAACTCTATGTTCCGCTTCTAAATTTATTTATTTAACTAACGCTTCTAAATATTCATCATCTAGTGCAAAGGCTTGCCCTTACAGAGGAAGCTTTATGGACATTTCTAGTCTCACACAAACACAGAAGAATTTTTCAACTGACTAAAAAATCTTTTTTTTTAAAAAAAAGAGAAATAAAGATCAGAAAAGTCTATGCATCCTCACATACTAGATGTCGGTTACTAAAGATTGGATCTGTTTTGTGGGTGAGTATACTTCCAATTCACACACACGGTTACACCTCTTCCCCCTGCAAACAGATGTGTGATTTTGGGTCTGAAAGAAAGGGCTATCTTTTTTCTGTTCAACCAGCTTTGGTTTTCAAAGTCAAGGGGTATTCTGCCTGGATCTATTGCCTGGATTTATCACCTAGAAGGTAATAAAAGTCATTCAATATTTGGTCAAAACCATCCTAACTACTTCTTCACGTGAACAGTTTAGTCCAATTTAGGTTGCTTGCATGCAATTTTTTTCCCCCAAGTATAAAGGCAACAAAAGAACAATTACATCGGTGACAGATCATGTTTTGCAGGAAGACATCTATGGCATGTTTAGCACACACCTATGACATGCCTTTTATATTAAGGGATTTTTTTTCAAGAAATCTCTCTACATTTAATTGTTCCAATTCTTTAACTCTGGATTCGCTCAAATACTGAAAAACTCTCGTTAAAACCAACACCTTGCTTTCCACATATCAGCTACCACCATTCTATTTGGGTTGTCTAGATAATAGCAATCAGTAGAGGGCAATTGTAGGTATCACCTTGAAAACAGATTTTCTTTGATCACAGTCTATATTTTTACAACTATCATTCTTATAGAAACAGAGTTCAATTTAAGAGCATAAGAATTGTTTCTAGACTGCTAATAAGATAAGAAATCTACTCTGGAAATTTACCGAAGCTCATTTGCTTTACAAGAGGAATGTGAGAAGTGGAATGTAGGCAACCAGGTGATGAGAAACCCATTCCAAACCTACAACTGAATACCTTACCATGCCTTGACTTGATCAATGGAGAAAATTCTGAAGTGTTCTTAGTAAAAACATGGCTTGATCAAGCAGATTTCAATTGAAGAAAGAACTTGATTGGTTGTTCATTTCTTGAAGTTCTGGAGGTTAAGATTGGAAACATAATCACTACAAATACAGTGAGGTCAATAAGCTATTGATTCCTCAGACCCATCAAAATATCCAAGAGAGGCTTTGTTTGTAAGAGGTATGTAATAAAAAGGCACTGAATTAAATGACAGACACATACTTTTGAATGGGCAAGTCCTAAAGTTAACCTCTGGAAAAGCAGGACATCAATCAGAACAGAAATTCTAGGAGCAAGACATGAAATTGCAAGCTGGTTTTAATTCAAAGGTAATCATGCAACTGTGTCATGTCTATTTGTTCAAGATCATACTGCAGTGCTTCTGCCAAGTAGAAATACTGTCAGAAAAGCTGAAAGTGCGCTTTCATTGCACTAAGTCGAACTGCAGCAGTTTTCACAGTGGAAGCACTTCAATAAGCAGCAGTGTATCAAAGTTCCTAACAAACCTTCTGGATTAGTACTTGCAAGTTTCTCAAATGGATGAACCATAGTATCATTTCAAGTCATTTGGTGGGAAAAAATATGTTGAGCATACATGGTGCCTTGTCCATCATTTCTAGCTTGCCAAAGAAGAAAATAGCCATTCTTAGAAATCTGCAACTACAGCATATGCAACATCTATGCAAAGCGCACACTAGAAATTCAGGTAGAAATGACCATTTCTTCAAAGGCTGATAACTGAAGAGAACAGAGCAGAGGCTGGGCTGCTGCATGTCCCTACAATTTTTTGTCCTCATCTGGCAGAAATCGATTGAGCGGGAAGCTAATTTTAAACTTAATTTAAATAGTGACTAAAGGCACACATATTGAAATTACCTTCTCCAGATCTTTCTATTTCTTCAGAATATGTCTTTTAGAGTATGGAGAACTTATGCTACAGACTGCAGAGGCACTAAGTAGTGACTAAAGGAAATTGCCTATCAATTGCTTCAAGGTAAGGAAGTGGTTGTCCCACTATCCTTCCCTTCTCCTCTGCAAAATCGAAAAGGTTTTCATCAGAAACAGTCAAGTCATCTATCACAACATCCAATAGATCCTATGAATGATCTAGAATAAGTATTGTTCTCCATCATGTCCTTCTTTTACCCTTTTAAAACTTGGCTTTCAGGGGGGAAATGGGGTTCTTTCATCTTGGGTATTTCGACTCCATGAAAATCTACTTTTCAAAAGTAAATGGTGAGGAATTCTTTGGGAGGCTTGCTTCTTCAGCAAGGTGTTTGAAAAGTGATTGTCAAAGCATACCAGTGAAATTTAGAGAGTAGGAAAACTCTATTAAACAAACTAAACTAATGAAAAGAAATGGACCTGATTTGTACAATCATGTACAGACCCATATATATAGGCATCAATAAAAAGGAATCTTTTATCCCTGGAACCAAACCATCTTAAGTTGCTTAAAACCATAGAAATAATGACAAATAATATTTTCAATTATAACTCACAGAAGAGAGCGCTGCTACTTACTTAGAAGAAAAAATCATATTAGAAACAATATTAAGGCCAAAAGATTTTTCAGAAGCAATATGGTTTCAAATAGACTTGGATACTTTCTACTCCTTCAACCAGCAAGAGTTACCTTTGCATTGTGGAAGAGAAGCGAAAAAGTGGCAACCAAAGAAACTGTTTCTTTGGTAGTTTGTTTGTCAGTTTGAGCTTTTAGGTTTTGTTTCTTGGGGTTTGTGGTTTTGGGTTTTTTTTTCCTTGGTTTGCTATTATTTCTAACACAAGATCTGTTTCTTACTTCTAATGTTAATAAACCCTATCAGGAGATAGGTTTTGATTTGGGAAGTACATCAAATGTACAGCAGTTTTTCTAGAAGTTCATGCCTAGAATGCAACATGAAACAACTCTTCAGATGTAACCAACTAATTGTACACCTTTGTTTCTAGATACTTGGGACTAACTATTTCTTTCCAGCAGAATTCTTTCTGTTGCTTTGTCAGTGTGGATTTTTTTGTCCTAAGTCTTTCGACTTTTCTGATGAAGACTGGAAACCAAAATCTCTGTAACAATCTATATCAGAACAACAAATTAATTCACCAGGAAAAACAACTAGATGGTAGATGAGGAGATGCTATTTTTTTTTTTTTCCCAAGTCTAGATTCTAATAGTGGGGTAAGCGCCCTTCAAGCAAGATGGCAGAAATAAACATAGGAACATGTTGCTCTTAGAAGTTTGATGAGAAGCTCTGTTTGATAAATTATGAGTGTGTTCTGTGATTCTGGAAAGAATAGAAAATTGTCTTTGCTCAATGGTGGGAAAAATAGTGGAGAAGTATAATGGGAATACTATTTGTTTTAGTGCATTTTTCTTCTAGAAACAACAGAATAAATGCTTTCTAATATTAAATGACAGAGCAGCCAATTGAACTATTTCTGAAAATTTTTCCCAATGTTCCAAAAAAAAACAAAACAAACTTCTGCAAATATTAGCAAAAAACCCCAAAATGATCCAAGAAGTATTAAATGATAGATTGTTATTAAAAATGCAAAAATTGCTGCTGGGAAGCTAATAGGTGGCTAAACTTTTTTTCACAGGGTATATGTCTCTAAAGAAATACACTAAATAAAAGCCATAAATTCTTTATATCATAATTTTATCCTCTTTCATATTTTAAATGAGAATGAAAAACATCATTAAGGACTATAGATGTAGATCTCAAATTCTTCTTACATAGCAAGCAAATTTTTTTCACTGCTTTGCTTGAAGTTCTGCTGATTGCATTGCGCATTTCTTGGCTTGCTTTTTTGCTTCTTTCTGCTTTCAATACTGGGCAATTGATGCCATCGACAAAGAGTATGATTTCTCTCACCTAGGCAAATGTATTTCATCTTTAGGATCCCTGTCAATTAAATGGACAGAAAAGAAATTGATTTACTCCACCTAACATTGATTCTTTTCGTAAAGGTCACCTGGAGAAAACTTTTTTCTGCTGGCATTCAACTCAAGGATTGGAAGAATTGAGAAGACAGGTAGGCACTGGAGCATGGGGAGCCCTTCAGCTTCTGGAGCGATATACTACAGAATCAAATGATCAACTCTCTCAACTTCATGGACTGTACTGAGCACAATTCTGACTAGAATCTCTTTCACACATAACTACCCCTTTGAAAGACACATAGGAAGATGAATCTCACCTCCTGTTCTGTGCAGGTGTGTGTATTTCTATTGACTATTTAGGATAGCTAGATGAATTTCAGATGTCTAAAGTTAGGTGAGACAAAGTCCAATCTCAAGGCCTAGAAACACCTCCCTAGAAGCTGCAAAACACATAATACTGCACTTCTGTCAAATTTGACAAATCAATGACTATAGCAATAAAACAACCTGCACAGAAATTTTAAAAAGATATGCACATAGGAAGATTTGAAGGCACATCTTTTATCACTTCAGGGAATACAAGCCCCAAAAGAGAGAAGTTTTCTGAATTTAGCACTCCTGCTATCACGATTATTTAACTACACATGAATTAGTTCAAAACGCTCGCTTCACAGAAAGATTGGTAAAGCCAGATAGGAAAGCAAATAAGAAATTGCTTGCTCAGAGTGTGCAAAGGAACACAGGGAAAGACCTCAAACAGTGAGAAAACAAAAGGAAGAAGTGACAATGAGAGATATCCCGCAAGATTCTGGAAGGCTTGCGCATTATTTAATCAGTGACAAAATCACGGAACCCTAAAAAATACGAGCAAGAGACGGATAAGTGTGCTGTGATGGCACAATTTCTCCTTTCAAAATGTTGTGGAAAAGTTTTTCGCTAAGAGGCAGACGACTAGAGAGGCAGAGCACAGCGCTCCGGAGCTGGCCGAGGGAAGCGCCGGTTGCCGGCGTCTTTCGGCAGAAGCGGCGCTCCGGAGGGCACCGCTGCCATTCCAGTCTTCTGTGTGCGAAGTAGCCGCTTCTCCGCCTCCGGCAGCCAGAGATCGCGGTAGCTTGCAAGAGGCGAAGAACGAAGCCGCAAAGAAGCAGGCTTGTGTGCGAAGCTGGCAGACTGCTGGAGGACGCTGGCTGCCACTCTCCTGCCTGCTGAATTCACTCTTGGCATGCAGATGGAAGGCGTTCCAGGACAACTTGCCTGGGTTTTTACGTAGTCCTGACGCATCCCTCCTGGGAAAATCCTGCTCGTCCCCTGGGGCTCCCAGATGCAGAGAACACGATGGCAGCTGCTGAAAAGAAGGGCAGCAGTGAGTTTGTCAAGAAAGAAGAACATAGGCAGCTGCCTGTGCTTGGCAAGGAGCAGCTGCTGCATGCTTGCAATTGCCTTCAGTGCGCACAGAAGCCCGCTGCTCTGCTGCTTCGTTTTTCCCATTCAGGCAATTGCACCGTATTGAAGCTGAGGCAGGCTGTTCAGCTTTGCTGCTTTTCAGCATCTCAGCTCTCCTAATGCAGAGGGCCAGCACTCGAGGTTTTTTGCCTTCGCCAGGCTGGAATGTGCCCGCTACTACCCAGAGCTGGGCAGGAGCGGGCAGAGAGCACGGCCATCTGCCAGCAGTTTGCAGCTTGCCCAGGAAAGTGCAGTGTCCTTGGCATGCGCAGCAAATCCCATTTCTTGGCAAGATCGGGGAAGGTGAGCAGTGCTGGTAGGCTTTCTCCTTACGAAATGCAGCGGAAAAGTGTTTCGCTAAGAGGCAGACGACTAGAGAGGCAGAAGACGGCGCTCCGGAGCTGGCCAAAGGGAAGCGCCGGTTGCCGGCGTCTTTCGGCAGAAGCGGCGCTCCCGAAGGCACCGCTGCCGTTCCAGTCTCCTGTGCGCGAAGTAGCCGCTTCTCCGCCTCCGGCAGCCAGAGATCGCGGTAGCTTGCAAGAGGCGAAGAACGAAGCCGCAAAGAAGCAGGCTTGTGTGCGAAGCTGGCAGACTGCTGAAGGACGGTGGCTGCCACTCTCCTGCCTGCTGAATTCACTCTTGGCATGCGGATGGAAGGCATTCCAGGACAACTTGCCTGGGTGTTTACGTAGTCCTGATGCATCCCTCCTGGGAAAATCCTGCTCGTCCCCTGAGGCTCCCAGATGCAGAGAACACGATGGCAGCTGCTGAAAAGAAGGGCAGCGGTGAGTTTGTCAAGAAAGAAGAACACAGGCAGCTGCCTGTGCTTGGCAAGGAGCAGCTGCTGCATGCTTGCAATTGCCTTCAGTGCGCACAGAAGCCCGCTGCTCTGCTGCTTCGTTTTTCCCATGCAGGCAATTGCACCGTATTGAAGCTGAGCCCGGCTGTTCAGCTTTGCTGCTTTTCAGCATCTCAGCTCTCCTAAAGCTGCGTGAAAGCTCTCGAGGTTTTTTGCCTTCGCCAGGCTGGAATGTGCCCGCTACTACCCAGAGCTGGGCAGGAGCGGGCAGAGAGCACGGCCATCTGCCAGCAGTTTGCAGCTTGCCCAGGAAAGTGCAGTGTCCTTGACATGAGCAGCAAATCCCATTTCTTGGCAAGATCGGGGAAGGTGAGCAGTGCTGGTAGGCTTTCTCCTTGCGAAATGCAGCGGAGAAGTTTTTGGCTAAGATGTAGACGACTAGAGAGGCAGAACACGGTGCTCCGGAGCTGGCCGAAGGGAAGCGCCAGTTGCCGGCGTCTTTCGGCAGAAGCGGCGCTCCGGAAGGCACGGCTGCCATTCCAGTCTCCTGTGCGCGAAGTAGCCGCTTCTCCGCCTGCGGCAGCCAGAGATCGCGGTAGCTTGCAAGAGGCGAAGAACGAAGCCACAAAGAAGCAGGCTTGTGTTCGAAGCTGGCAGACTGCTGGAGGACGCTGCCTGCCACTCTCCTGCCTGCTGAATTCACTCTTGGCATGCAGATGGAAGGCGTTCCAGGACAACTTGCCTGGGTTTTGACGTAGTCCTGACGCATCCCTCCTGGGAAAATCCTGCTCGTCCCCTGAGGCTCCCAGATGCAGAGAACACGATGGCAGCTGCTGAAAAGAAGGGCAGCAGTGAGTTTGTCAAGAAAGAAGAACATAGGCAGCTGCCTGTGCTTGGCAAGGAGCAGCTGCTGCATGCTTGCAATTGCCTTCAGTGCGCACAGAAGCCCGCTGCTCTGCTGCTTCGTTTTCCCCATTCAGGCAATTGCACCCTATTGAAGCTGAGCCCGGCTGTTCAGCTTTGCTGCTTTTCAGCATCTCAGCTCTCCTAATGCAGAGGGCCAGCTCTCGAGATTTTTTGCCTTCGCCAGGCTGGAATGTGCCCGCTACTACGAAGAGCTGGGCAGGAGCGGGCAGAGAGCACGGCCATCTGCCAGCAGTTTGCAGCTTGCCCAGGAAAGTGCAGTGTCCTTGGCATGCGCAGCAAATACCATTTCTTGTCAAGATCGGGGAAGGTGAGCAGTGCTGGTAGGCTTTCTCCTTACGAAATGCAGCGGAAAAGTGTTTCGCTAAGAGGCAGACGACTAGAGAGGCAGAAGACGGCGCTCCGGAGCTGGCCGAAGGGAAGCGCCGGTTGCCGGCGTCTTTCGGCAGAAGCGGCGCTCCGGAAGGCACCGCTGCCGTTCCAGTCTTCTGTGCGCGAAGTAGCCGCTTCTCCGCCTCCGGCAGCCAGAGATCGCGGTAGCTTGCAAGAGGCAAAGAACGAAGCCGCAAAGAAGCAGGCTTGTGTGCGAAGCCGGCAGACTGCTGGAGGACGCTGGCTGCCACTCTCCTGCCTGCTGAATTCACTCTTGGCATGCAGATGGAAGGCGTTCCAGGACAACTTGCCTGGGTTTTGACGTAGTCCTGTCGCATCCCTCCTGGGAAAACCCTGCTTGTCCCCTGAGGCTCCCAGATGCAGAGAACACGATGGCAGCTGCTGAAAAGAAGGGCAGCGGTGAGTTTGTCAAGAAAGAAGAACACAGGCAGCTGCCTGTGCTTGGCAAGGAGCAGCTGCTGCATGCTTGCAATTGCCTTCAGTGCGCACAGAAGCCCGCTGCTCTGCTGCTTCGTTTTTCCCATGCAGGCAATTGCACCGTATTGAAGCTGAGCCCGGCTGTTCAGCTTTGCTGCTTTTCAACATCTCAGCTCTCCTAAAGCTGCGTGAAAGCTCTCGAGGTTTTTTGCCTTCGCCAGGCTGGAATGTGCCCGCTACTACCCAGAGCTGGGCAGGAGCGGGCAGAGAGCACGGCCATCTGCCAGCAGTTTGCAGCTTGCCCAGGAAAGTGCAGTGTCCTTGACATGCGCATCAAATCCCATTTCTTGGCAAGATCGGGGAAGGTGAGCAGTGCTGGTAGGCTTTCTCCTTGCGAAATGCAGCGGAAAAGTGTTTCGCTAAGATGTAGACGACTAGAGAGGCAGAACACGGCGCTCCGGAGCTGGCCGAAGGGAAGCGCCGGTTGCCGGCGTCTTTCGGCAAAAGCGGCGCTGCGGAAGGCACCGCTGCCGTTCCAGTCTTCTGTGCGCGAAGTAGCCGCTTCTCCGCCTCCGGCAGCCAGAGATCGCGGTAGCTTGCAAGAGGCGAAGAAGGAAGCCGCCAAGAAGCCGGCTTGTGTTCGAAGCTGGCAGACTGCTGGAGGACGCTGGCTGCCACTCTCCTGCCTGCTGAATTCACTCTTGGCATGCGGATGGAAGGCGTTCCAGGACAACTTGCCTGGGTGTTTACGTAGTCCTGACGAATCCCTCCTGGGAAAAACCTGCTCGTCCCCTGAGGCTCCCAGATGCAGAGAACACGATGGCAACTGCTGAAAAGAAGGGCAGCAGTGAGTTTGTCAAGAAAGAAGAACATAGGCAGCTGCCTGTGCTTGGCAAGGAGCAGCTGCTGCATGCTTGCAATTGCCTTCAGTGCGCACAGAAGCCCGCTGCTCTGCTGCTTCGTTTTCCCCATTCAGGCAATTGCACCCTATTGAAGCTGAGCCCGGCTGTTCAGCTTTGCTGCTTTTCAGCATCTCAGCTCTCCTAAAGCTGCGTGAAAGCTCTCGAGGTTTTTTGCCTTCGCCAGGCTGGAATGTGCCCGCTACTACCCAGAGCTGGGCAGGAGCGGGCAGAGAGCACGGCCATCTGCCAGCACTTTGCAGCTTGCCCAGGAAAGTGCAGTGTCCTTGACATGAGCAGCAAATCCCATTTCTGGGCAAGATGGGCGAACGTGAGCAGTGCTGGTAGGCTTTCTCCTTGCGAAATGCAGCGGAGAAGATTTTCGCTAAGATGTAGACAACTAGAGAGGCAGAAGACGGCGTTCCGGAGCTGGCCGAAGGGAAGCGCCGGTTGCCGGCGTCTTTCGGCAGAAGCGGCGCTGCAGAAGGCACCGCTGCCGTTCCAGTCTTCTGTGCGCGAAGTAGCCGCTTCTCCGCCTCCGGCAGCCAGAATCGCGGTAGCTTGCAAGAGGCGAAGAACGAAGCCGCCAAGAAGCCGGCTTGTGTTCGAAGCTGGCAGACTGCTGGAGGACGCTGGCTGCCACTCTCCTGCCTGCTGAATTCACTCTTGGCATGCGGATGGAAGGCGTTCCAGGACAACATGCCTGGGTTTTGACGTAGTCCTGACGCATCCCTCCTGGGAAAATCCCGCTCGTCCCCTGAGGCTCCCAGATGCAGAGAACACGATGGCAGCTGCTGAAAAGAAGGGCAGCAGTGAGTTTGTCAAGAAAGAAGAACATAGGCAGCTGCCTGTGCTTGGCAAGGAGCAGCTGCTGCATGCTTGCAATTGCCTTCAGTGCGCACAGAAGCCCGCTGCTCTGCTGCTTCGTTTTCCCCATTCAGGCAATTGAACCGTATTGAAGCTGAGCCCGGCTGTTCAGCTTTGCTGCTTTTCAGCATCTCAGCTCTCCTAAAGCTGCGTGAAAGCTCTCGAGGTTTTTTGCCTTCGCCAGGCTGGAATGTGCCTGCTACTACCCAGAGCTGGGCAGGAGCGGGCAGAGAGCACGGCCATCTGCCAGCACTTTGCAGCTTGCCCAGGAAAGTGCAGTGTCCTTGACATGAGCAGCAAATCCCATTTCTGGGCAAGATCGGCGAACGTGAGCAGTGCTGGTAGGCTTTCTCCTTGCGAAATGCAGCGGAGAAGTTTTTCGCTAAGATGTAGACGACTAGAGAGGCAGAAGACGGCGCTCCGGAGCTGGCCGAAGGGAAGCGCCGGTTGCCGGCGTCTTTCGGCAAAAGCGGCGCTCCCGAAGGCACCGCTGCCGTTCCAGTCTTCTGTGCGCGAAGTAGCCGCTTCTCCGCCTCCGGCAGCCAGAGATCGCGGTAGCTTGCAAGAGGCGAAGAAGGAAGCCGCCAAGAAGCCGGCTTGTGTTCGAAGCTGGCAGACTGCTGGAGGACGCTGGCTGCCACTCTCCTGCCTGCTGAATTCCCTCTTGGCATGCGGATGGAAGGCGTTCCAGGACAACTTGCCTGGGTGTTTACGTAGTCCTGACGAATCCCTCCTGGGAAAATCCCGCTCGTCCCCTGAGGCTCCCAGATGCAGAGAACACGATGGCAACTGCTGAAAAGAAGGGCAGCAGTGAGTTTGTCAAGAAAGAAGAACATAGGCAGCTGCCTGTGCTTGGCAAGGAGCAGCTGCTGCATGCTTGCAATTGCCTTCAGTGCGCACAGAAGCCCGCTGCTCTGCTGCTTCGTTTTCCCCATTCAGGCAATTGCACCGTACTGAAGCTGAGCCCGGCTGTTCAGCTTTGCTGCTTTTCAGCATCTCAGCTCTCCTAAAGCTGCGTGAAAGCTCTCGAGGTTTTTTGCCTTCGCCAGGCTGGAATGTGCCCGCTACTACCCAGAGCTGGGCAGGAGCGGGCAGAGAGCACGGCCATCTGCCAGCACTTTGCAGCTTGCCCAGGAAAGTGCAGTGTCCTTGACATGAGCAGCAAATCCCATTTCTGGGCAAGATCGGCGAACGTGAGCAGTGCTGGTAGGCTTTCTCCTTGCGAAATGCAGCGGAGAAGTTTTTCGCTAAGATGTAGACGACTAGAGAGGCAGAAGACGGCGCTCCGGAGCTGGCCGAAGGGAAGCGCCGGTTGCCGGCGTCTTTCGGCAAAAGCGGCGCTCCGGAAGGCACCGCTGCCGTTCCAGTCTACTGTGCGCGAAGTAGCCGCTTCTCCGCCTCTGGCAGCCAGAGATCGCGGTAGCTTGCAAGAGGCGAAGAAGGAAGCCGCCAAGAAGCAGGCTTGTGTTCGAAGCTGGCAGACTGCTGGAGGACGCTGGCTGCCACTCTCCTGCCTGCTGAATTCACTCTTGGCATGCGGATGGAAGGCGTTCCAGGACAACTTGCCTGGGTGTTTACGTAGTCCTGACGAATCCCTCCTGGGAAAATCCCGCTCGTCCCCTGAGGCTCCCAGATGCAGAGAACACGATGGCAACTGCTGAAAAGAAGGGCAGCAGTGAGTTTGTCAAGAAAGAAGAACATAGGCAGCTGCCTGTGCTTGGCAAGGAGCAGCTGCTGCATGCTTGCAATTGCCTTCAGTGCGCACAGAAGCCCGCTGCTCTGCTGCTTCGTTTTCCCCATTCAGGCAATTGCACCCTATTGAAGCTGAGCCCGGCTGTTCAGCTTTGCTGCTTTTCAGCATCTCAGCTCTCCTAAAGCTGCGTGAAAGCTCTCGAGGTTTTTTGCCTTCGCCAGGCTGGAATGTGCCCGCTACTACCCAGAGCTGGGCAGGAGCCGGCAGAGAGCACGGCCATCTGCCAGCACTTTGCAGCTTGCCCAGGAAAGTGCAGTGTCCTTGACATGAGCAGCAAATCCCATTTCTGGGCAAGATCGGCGAACGTGAGCAGTGCTGGTAGGCTTTCTCCTTGCGAAATGCAGCGGAGAAGTTTTTCGCTAAGATGTAGACGACTAGAGAGGCAGAAGACGGCGCTCCGGAGCTGGCCGAAGGGAAGCGCCGGCTGCCTGCGTCTTTCGGCAGAAGCGGCGCTGCGGAAGGCACCGCTGCCGTTCCAGTTTTCTGTGCACGAAGTAGCCGCTTCTCCGCCTCCGGCAGCCAGAGATCGCGGTAGCTTGCAAGAGGCGAAGAAGGAAGCCGCCAAGAAGCCGGCTTGTGTTCGAAGCTGGCAGACTGCTGGAGGACGCTGGCTGCCACTCTCCTGCCTGCTGAATTCACTCTTGGCATGCGGATGGAAGGCGTTCCAGGACAACTTGCCTGGGTGTTTACGTAGTCCTGACGAATCCCTCCTGGGAAAATCCCGCTCGTCCCCTGAGGCTCCCAGATGCAGAGAACACGATGACAACTGCTGAAAAAAAGGGCAGCAGTGAGTTTGTCAAGAAAGAAGAACATAGGCGGCTGCCTGTGCTTGGCAAGGAGCAGCTGCTGCATGCTTGCAATTGCCTTCAGTGCGCACAGAAGCCCGCTGCTCTGCTGCTTCGTTTTCCCATTCAGGCAATTGCACCGTACTGAAGCTGAGCCCGGCTGTTCAGCTTTGCTGCTTTTCAGCATCTCAGCTCTCCTAAAGCTGCGTGAAAGCTCTCGAGGTTTTTTGCCTTCGCCAGGCTGGAATGTGCCCGCTACTACCCAGAGCTGGGCAGGAGCGGGCAGAGAGCACGGCCATCTGCCAGCACTTTGCAGCTTGCCCAGGAAAGTGCAGTGTCCTTGACATGAGCAGCAAATCCCATTTCTGGGCAAGATCGGCGAACGTGAGCAGTGCTGGTAGGCTTTCTCCTTGCGAAATGCAGCGGAGAAGTTTTTCGCTAAGATGTAGACGACTAGAGAGGCAGAAGACGGCGCTCCGGAGCTGGCCGAAGGGAAGCGCCGGTTGCCGGCGTCTTTCGGCAAAAGCGGCGCTGCGGAAGGCACCGCTGCCGTTCCAGTCTTCTGTGCGCGAAGTAGCCGCTTCTCCGCCTCTGGCAGCCAGAGATCGCGGTAGCTTGCAAGAGGCGAAGAAGGAAGCCGCCAAGAAGCAGGCTTGTGTTCAAAGCTGGCAGACTGCTGGAGGACGCTGGCTGCCACTCTCCTGCCTGCTGAATTCACTCTTGGCATGCGGATGGAAGGCGTTCCAGGACAACTTGCCTGGGTGTTTACGTAGTCCTGACGAATCCCTCCTGGGAAAATCCCGCTCGTCCCCTGAGGCTCCCAGATGCAGAGAACACGATGGCAACTGCTGAAAAGAAGGGCAGCAGTGAGTTTGTCAAGAAAGAAGAACATAGGCAGCTGCCTGTGCTTGGCAAGGAGCAGCTGCTGCATGCTTGCAATTGCCTTCAGTGCGCACAGAAGCCCGCTGCTCTGCTGCTTCGTTTTCCCCATTCAGGCAATTGCACCCTATTGAAGCTGAGCCCGGCTGTTCAGCTTTGCTGCTTTTCAGCATCTCAGCTCTCCTAAAGCTGCGTGAAAGCTCTCGAGGTTTTTTGCCTTCGCCAGGCTGGAATGTGCCCGCTACTACCCAGAGCTGGGCAGGAGCGGGCAGAGAGCACGGCCATCTGCCAGCACTTTGCAGCTTGCCCAGGAAAGTGCAGTGTCCTTGACATGAGCAGCAAATCCCATTTCTGGGCAAGATCGGCGAACGTGAGCAGTGCTGGTAGGCTTTCTCCTTGCGAAATGCAGCGGAGAAGTTTTTCGCTAAGATGTAGACGACTAGAGAGGCAGAAGACGGCGCTCCGGAGCTGGCCGAAGGGAAGCGCCGGTTGCCGGCGTCTTTCGGCAAAAGCGGCGCTCCGGAAGGCACCGCTGCCGTTCCAGTCTTCTGTGCGCGAAGTAGCCGCTTCTCCGCCTCCGGCAGCCAGAGATCGCGGTAGCTTGCAAGAGGCGAAGAACGAAGCCGCCAAGAAGCCGGCTTGTGTTCGAAGCTGGCAGACTGCTGGAGGACGCTGGCTGCCACTCTCCTGCCTGCTGAATTCACTCTTGGCATGCGGATGGAAGGCGTTCCAGGACAACTTGCCTGGGTGTTTACGTAGTCCTGACGAATCCCTCCTGGGAAAATCCCGCTTGTCCCCTGAGGCTCCCAGATGCAGAGAACACGATGGCAACTGCTGAAAAGAAGGGCAGCAGTGAGTTTGTCAAGAAAGAAGAACATAGGCAGCTGCCTGTGCTTGGCAAGGAGCAGCTGCTGCATGCTTGCAATTGCCTTCAGTGCGCACAGAAGCCCGCTGCTCTGCTGCTTCGTTTTCCCCATTCAGGCAATTGCACCCTATTGAAGCTGAGCCCGGCTGTTCAGCTTTGCTGCTTTTCAGCATCTCAGCTCTCCTAAAGCTGCGTGAAAGCTCTCGAGGTTTTTTGCCTTCGCCAGGCTGGAATGTGCCCGCTACTACCCAGAGCTGGGCAGGAGCCGGCAGAGAGCACGGCCATCTGCCAGCAGTTTGCAGCTTGCCCAGGAAAGTGCAGTGTCCTTGACATGAGCAGCAAATCCCATTTCTGGGCAAGATCGGCGAACGTGAGCAGTGCTGGTAGGCTTTCTCCTTGCGAAATGCAGCGGAGAAGTTTTTCGCTAAGATGTAGACGACTAGAGAGGCAGAAGACGGCGCTCCGGAGCTGGCCGAAGGGAAGCGCCGGCTGCCTGCGTCTTTCGGCAGAAGCGGCGCTGCGGAAGGCACCGCTGCCGTTCCAGTTTTCTGTGCACGAAGTAGCCGCTTCTCCGCCTCCGGCAGCCAGAGATCGCGGTAGCTTGCAAGAGGCGAAGAAGGAAGCCGCCAAGAAGCCGGCTTGTGTTCGAAGCTGGCAGACTGCTGGAGGACGCTGGCTGCCACTCTCCTGCCTGCTGAATTCACTCTTGGCATGCGGATGGAAGGCGTTCCAGGACAACTTGCCTGGGTGTTTACGTAGTCCTGACGAATCCCTCCTGGGAAAATCCCGCTCGTCCCCTGAGGCTCCCAGATGCAGAGAACACGATGGCAACTGCTGAAAAGAAGGGCAGCAGTGAGTTTGTCAAGAAAGAAGAACATAGGCGGCTGCCTGTGCTTGGCAAGGAGCAGCTGCTGCATGCTTGCAATTGCCTTCAGTGCGCACAGAAGCCCGCTGCTCTGCTGCTTCGTTTTCCCATTCAGGCAATTGCACCGTACTGAAGCTGAGCCCGGCTGTTCAGCTTTGCTGCTTTTCAGCATCTCAGCTCTCCTAAAGCTGCGTGAAAGCTCTCGAGGTTTTTTGCCTTCGCCAGGCTGGAATGTGCCCGCTACTACCCAGAGCTGGGCAGGAGCGGGCAGAGAGCACGGCCATCTGCCAGCACTTTGCAGCTTGCCCAGGAAAGTGCAGTGTCCTTGACATGAGCAGCAAATCCCATTTCTGGGCAAGATCGGCGAACGTGAGCAGTGCTGGTAGGCTTTCTCCTTGCGAAATGCAGCGGAGAAGTTTTTCGCTAAGATGTAGACGACTAGAGAGGCAGAAGACGGCGCTCCGGAGCTGGCCGAAGGGAAGCGCCGGTTGCCGGCGTCTTTCGGCAAAAGCGGCGCTGCGGAAGGCACCGCTGCCGTTCCAGTCTTCTGTGCGCGAAGTAGCCGCTTCTCCGCCTCTGGCAGCCAGAGATCGCGGTAGCTTGCAAGAGGCGAAGAAGGAAGCCGCCAAGAAGCAGGCTTGTGTTCAAAGCTGGCAGACTGCTGGAGGACGCTGGCTGCCACTCTCCTGCCTGCTGAATTCACTCTTGGCATGCGGATGGAAGGCGTTCCAGGACAACTTGCCTGGGTGTTTACGTAGTCCTGACGAATCCCTCCTGGGAAAATCCCGCTCGTCCCCTGAGGCTCCCAGATGCAGAGAACACGATGGCAACTGCTGAAAAGAAGGGCAGCAGTGAGTTTGTCAAGAAAGAAGAACATAGGCAGCTGCCTGTGCTTGGCAAGGAGCAGCTGCTGCATGCTTGCAATTGCCTTCAGTGCGCACAGAAGCCCGCTGCTCTGCTGCTTCGTTTTCCCCATTCAGGCAATTGCACCCTATTGAAGCTGAGCCCGGCTGTTCAGCTTTGCTGCTTTTCAGCATCTCAGCTCTCCTAAAGCTGCGTGAAAGCTCTCGAGGTTTTTTGCCTTCGCCAGGCTGGAATGTGCCCGCTACTACCCAGAGCTGGGCAGGAGCGGGCAGAGAGCACGGCCATCTGCCAGCACTTTGCAGCTTGCCCAGGAAAGTGCAGTGTCCTTGACATGAGCAGCAAATCCCATTTCTGGGCAAGATCGGCGAACGTGAGCAGTGCTGGTAGGCTTTCTCCTTGCGAAATGCAGCGGAGAAGTTTTTCGCTAAGATGTAGACGACTAGAGAGGCAGAAGACGGCGCTCCGGAGCTGGCCGAAGGGAAGCGCCGGTTGCCGGCGTCTTTCGGCAAAAGCGGCGCTCCGGAAGGCACCGCTGCCGTTCCAGTCTTCTGTGCGCGAAGTAGCCGCTTCTCCGCCTCCGGCAGCCAGAGATCGCGGTAGCTTGCAAGAGGCGAAGAACGAAGCCGCCAAGAAGCCGGCTTGTGTTCGAAGCTGGCAGACTGCTGGAGGACGCTGGCTGCCACTCTCCTGCCTGCTGAATTCACTCTTGGCATGCGGATGGAAGGCGTTCCAGGACAACTTGCCTGGGTGTTTACGTAGTCCTGACGAATCCCTCCTGGGAAAATCCCGCTTGTCCCCTGAGGCTCCCAGATGCAGAGAACACGATGGCAACTGCTGAAAAGAAGGGCAGCAGTGAGTTTGTCAAGAAAGAAGAACATAGGCAGCTGCCTGTGCTTGGCAAGGAGCAGCTGCTGCATGCTTGCAATTGCCTTCAGTGCGCACAGAAGCCCGCTGCTCTGCTGCTTTGTTTTCCCCATTCAGGCAATTGCACCGTACTGAAGCTGAGCCCGGCTGTTCAGCTTTGCTGCTTTTCAGCATCTCAGCTCTCCTAAAGCTGCGTGAAAGCTCTCGAGGTTTTTTGCCTTCGCCAGGCTGGAATGTGCCCGCTACTACCCAGAGCTGGGCAGGAGCGGGCAGAGAGCACGGCCATCTGCCAGCACTTTGCAGCTTGCCCAGGAAAGTGCAGTGTCCTTGACATGAGCAGCAAATCCCATTTCTGGGCAAGATCGGCGAACGTGAGCAGTGCTGGTAGGCTTTCTCCTTGCGAAATGCAGCGGAGAAGTTTTTCGCTAAGATGTAGACGACTAGAGAGGCAGAAGACGGCGCTCCGGAGCTGGCCGAAGGGAAGCGCCGGTTGCCGGCGTCTTTCGGCAAAAGCGGCGCTGCGGAGGCACCGCTGCCGTTCCAGTTTTCTGTGCGCGAAGTAGCCGCTTCTCCGCCTCCGGCAGCCAGAGATCGCGGTAGCTTGCAAGAGGCGAAGAAGGAAGCCGCCAAGAAGCCGGCTTGTGTTCGAAGCTGGCAGACTGCTGGAGGACGCTGGCTGCCACTCTCCTGCCTGCTGAATTCACTCTTGGCATGCGGATGGAAGGCGTTCCAGGACAACTTGCCTGGGTGTTTACGTAGTCCTGACGAATCCCTCCTGGGAAAATCCCGCTCGTCCCCTGAGGCTCCCAGATGCAGAGAACACGATGACAACTGCTGAAAAGAAGGGCAGCAGTGAGTTTGTCAAGAAAGAAGAACATAGGCGGCTGCCTGTGCTTGGCAAGGAGCAGCTGCTGCATGCTTGCAATTGCCTTCAGTGCGCACAGAAGCCCGCTGCTCTGCTGCTTCGTTTTCCCCATTCAGGCAATTGCACCGTACTGAAGCTGAGCCCGGCTGTTCAGCTTTGCTGCTTTTCAGCATCTCAGCTCTCCTAAAGCTGCGTGAAAGCTCTCGAGGTTTTTTGCCTTCGCCAGGCTGGAATGTGCCCGCTACTACCCAGAGCTGGGCAGGAGCGGGCAGAGAGCACGGCCATCTGCCAGCACTTTGCAGCTTGCCCAGGAAAGTGCAGTGTCCTTGACATGAGCAGCAAATCCCATTTCTGGGCAAGATCGGCGAACGTGAGCAGTGCTGGTAGGCTTTCTCCTTGCGAAATGCAGCGGAGAAGTTTTTCGCTAAGATGTAGACGACTAGAGAGGCAGAAGACGGCGCTCCGGAGCTGGCCGAAGGGAAGCGCCGGTTGCCGGCGTCTTTCGGCAAAAGCGGCGCTCCGGAAGGCACCGCTGCCGTTCCAGTCTTCTGTGCGCGAAGTAGCCGCTTCTCCGCCTCCGGCAGCCAGAGATCGCGGTAGCTTGCAAGAGGCGAAGAACGAAGCCGCCAAGAAGCCGGCTTGTGTTCGAAGCTGGCAGACTGCTGGAGGACGCTGGCTGCCACTCTCCTGCCTGCTGAATTCACTCTTGGCATGCGGATGGAAGGCGTTCCAGGACAACTTGCCTGGGTGTTTACGTAGTCCTGACGAATCCCTCCTGGGAAAATCCCGCTTGTCCCCTGAGGCTCCCAGATGCAGAGAACACGATGGCAACTGCTGAAAAGAAGGGCAGCAGTGAGTTTGTCAAGAAAGAAGAACATAGGCAGCTGCCTGTGCTTGGCAAGGAGCAGCTGCTGCATGCTTGCAATTGCCTTCAGTGCGCACAGAAGCCCGCTGCTCTGCTGCTTTGTTTTCCCCATTCAGGCAATTGCACCCTATTGAAGCTGAGCCCGGCTGTTCAGCTTTGCTGCTTTTCAGCATCTCAGCTCTCCTAAAGCTGCGTGAAAGCTCTCGAGGTTTTTTGCCTTCGCCAGGCTGGAATGTGCCCGCTACTACCCAGAGCTGGGCAGGAGCGGGCAGAGAGCACGGCCATCTGCCAGCACTTTGCAGCTTGCCCAGGAAAGTGCAGTGTCCTTGACATGAGCAGCAAATCCCATTTCTGGGCAAGATCGGCGAACGTGAGCAGTGCTGGTAGGCTTTCTCCTTGCGAAATGCAGCGGAGAAGTTTTTCGCTAAGATGTAGACGACTAGAGAGGCAGAAGACGGCGCTCCGGAGCTGGCCGAAGGGAAGCGCCGGTTGCCGGCGTCTTTCGGCAAAAGCGGCGCTGCGGAAGGCACCGCTGCCGTTCCAGTTTTCTGTGCGCGAAGTAGCCGCTTCTCCGCCTCCGGCAGCCAGAGATCGCGGTAGCTTGCAAGAGGCGAAGAAGGAAGCCGCCAAGAAGCCGGCTTGTGTTCGAAGCTGGCAGACTGCTGGAGGACGCTGGCTGCCACTCTCCTGCCTGCTGAATTCACTCTTGGCATGCGGATGGAAGGCGTTCCAGGACAACTTGCCTGGGTGTTTACGTAGTCCTGACGAATCCCTCCTGGGAAAATCCCGCTCGTCCCCTGAGGCTCCCAGATGCAGAGAACACGATGACAACTGCTGAAAAGAAGGGCAGCAGTGAGTTTGTCAAGAAAGAAGAACATAGGCGGCTGCCTGTGCTTGGCAAGGAGCAGCTGCTGCATGCTTGCAATTGCCTTCAGTGCGCACAGAAGCCCGCTGCTCTGCTGCTTCGTTTTCCCCATTCAGGCAATTGCACCGTACTGAAGCTGAGCCCGGCTGTTCAGCTTTGCTGCTTTTCAGCATCTCAGCTCTCCTAAAGCTGCGTGAAAGCTCTCGAGGTTTTTTGCCTTCGCCAGGCTGGAATGTGCCCGCTACTACCCAGAGCTGGGCAGGAGCGGGCAGAGAGCACGGCCATCTGCCAGCACTTTGCAGCTTGCCCAGGAAAGTGCAGTGTCCTTGACATGAGCAGCAAATCCCATTTCTGGGCAAGATCGGCGAACGTGAGCAGTGCTGGTAGGCTTTCTCCTTGCGAAATGCAGCGGAGAAGTTTTTCGCTAAGATGTAGACGACTAGAGAGGCAGAAGACGGCGCTCCGGAGCTGGCCGAAGGGAAGCGCCGGTTGCCGGCGTCTTTCGGCAAAAGCGGCGCTGCGGAAGGCACCGCTGCCGTTCCAGTCTTCTGTGCGCGAAGTAGCCGCTTCTCCGCCTCCGGCAGCCAGAGATTGCGGTAGCTTGCAAGAGGCGAAGAACGAAGCCGCCAAGAAGCCGGCTTGTGTTCGAAGCTGGCAGACTGCTGGAGGACGCTGGCTGCCACTCTCCTGCCTGCTGAATTCACTCTTGGCATGCGGATGGAAGGCGTTCCAGGACAACTTGCCTGGGTGTTTACGTAGTCCTGACGAATCCCTCCTGGGAAAATCCCGCTCGTCCCCTGAGGCTCCCAGATGCAGAGAACACGATGGCAACTGCTGAAAAGAAGGGCAGCAGTGAGTTTGTCAAGAAAGAAGAACATAGGCAGCTGCCTGTGCTTGGCAAGGAGCAGCTGCTGCATGCTTGCAATTGCCTTCAGTGCGCACAGAAGCCCGCTGCTCTGCTGCTTCGTTTTCCCCATTCAGGCAATTGCACCCTATTGAAGCTGAGCCCGGCTGTTCAGCTTTGCTGCTTTTCAGCATCTCAGCTCTCCTAAAGCTGCGTGAAAGCTCTCGAGGTTTTTTGCCTTCGCCAGGCTGGAATGTGCCCGCTACTACCCAGAGCTGGGCAGGAGCGGGCAGAGAGCACAGCCATCTGCCAGCACTTTGCAGCTTGCCCAGGAAAGTGCAGTGTCCTTGACATGAGCAGCAAATCCCATTTCTGGGCAAGATCGGCGAACGTGAGCAGTGCTGGTAGGCTTTCTCCTTGCGAAATGCAGCGGAGAAGTTTTTCGCTAAGATGTAGACGACTAGAGAGGCAGAAGACGGCGCTCCGGAGCTGGCCGAAGGGAAGCGCCGGTTGCCGGCGTCTTTCGGCAAAAGCGGCGCTCCGGAAGGCACCGCTGCCGTTCCAGTCTTCTGTGCGCGAAGTAGCCGCTTCTCCGCCTCCGGCAGCCAGAGATCGCGGTAGCTTGCAAGAGGCGAAGAACGAAGCTGCCAAGAAGCCGGCTTGTGTTCGAAGCTGGCAGACTGCTGGAGGACGCTGGCTGCCACTCTCCTGCCTGCTGAATTCACTCTTGGCATGCGGATGGAAGGCGTTCCAGGACAACTTGCCTGGGTGTTTACGTAGTCCTGACGAATCCCTCCTGGGAAAATCCCGCTTGTCCCCTGAGGCTCCCAGATGCAGAGAACACGATGGCAACTGCTGAAAAGAAGGGCAGCAGTGAGTTTGTCAAGAAAGAAGAACATAGGCAGCTGCCTGTGCTTGGCAAGGAGCAGCTGCTGCATGCTTGCAATTGCCTTCAGTGCGCACAGAAGCCCGCTGCTCTGCTGCTTTGTTTTCCCCATTCAGGCAATTGCACCCTATTGAAGCTGAGCCCGGCTGTTCAGCTTTGCTGCTTTTCAGCATCTCAGCTCTCCTAAAGCTGCGTGAAAGCTCTCGAGGTTTTTTGCCTTCGCCAGGCTGGAATGTGCCCGCTACTACCCAGAGCTGGGCAGGAGCGGGCAGAGAGCACGGCCATCTGCCAGCACTTTGCAGCTTGCCCAGGAAAGTGCAGTGTCCTTGACATGAGCAGCAAATCCCATTTCTGGGCAAGATCGGCGAACGTGAGCAGTGCTGGTAGGCTTTCTCCTTGCGAAATGCAGCGGAGAAGTTTTTCGCTAAGATGTAGACGACTAGAGAGGCAGAAGACGGCGCTCCGGAGCTGGCCGAAGGGAAGCGCCGGTTGCCGGCGTCTTTCGGCAAAAGCGGCGCTGCGGAAGGCACCGCTGCCGTTCCAGTTTTCTGTGCGCGAAGTAGCCGCTTCTCCGCCTCCGGCAGCCAGAGATCGCGGTAGCTTGCAAGAGGCGAAGAAGGAAGCCGCCAAGAAGCCGGCTTGTGTTCGAAGCTGGCAGACTGCTGGAGGACGCTGGCTGCCACTCTCCTGCCTGCTGAATTCACTCTTGGCATGCGGATGGAAGGCGTTCCAGGACAACTTGCCTGGGTGTTTACGTAGTCCTGACGAATCCCTCCTGGGAAAATCCCGCTCGTCCCCTGAGGCTCCCAGATGCAGAGAACACGATGGCAACTGCTGAAAAGAAGGGCAGCAGTGAGTTTGTCAAGAAAGAAGAACATAGGCAGCTGCCTGTGCTTGGCAAGGAGCAGCTGCTGCATGCTTGCAATTGCCTTCAGTGCGCACAGAAGCCCGCTGCTCTGCTGCTTCGTTTTCCCCATTCAGGCAATTGCACCCTATTGAAGCTGAGCCCGGCTGTTCAGCTTTGCTGCTTTTCAGCATCTCAGCTCTCCTAAAGCTGCGTGAAAGCTCTCGAGGTTTTTTGCCTTCGCCAGGCTGGAATGTGCCCGCTACTACCCAGAGCTGGGCAGGAGCGGGCAGAGAGCACGGCCATCTGCCAGCACTTTGCAGCTTGCCCAGGAAAGTGCAGTGTCCTTGACATGAGCAGCAAATCCCATTTCTGGGCAAGATCGGCGAACGTGAGCAGTGCTGGTAGGCTTTCTCCTTGCGAAATGCAGCGGAGAAGTTTTTCGCTAAGATGTAGACGACTAGAGAGGCAGAAGACGGCGCTCCGGAGCTGGCCGAAGGGAAGCGCCGGTTGCCGGCGTCTTTCGGCAAAAGCGGCGCTCCGGAAGGCACCGCTGCCGTTCCAGTCTTCTGTGCGCGAAGTAGCCGCTTCTCCGCCTCCGGCAGCCAGAGATCGCGGTAGCTTGCAAGAGGCGAAGAACGAAGCCGCCAAGAAGCCGGCTTGTGTTCGAAGCTGGCAGACTGCTGGAGGACGCTGGCTGCCACTCTCCTGCCTGCTGAATTCACTCTTGGCATGCGGATGGAAGGCGTTCCAGGACAACTTGCCTGGGTGTTTACGTAGTCCTGACGAATCCCTCCTGGGAAAATCCCGCTCGTCCCCTGAGGCTCCCAGATGCAGAGAACACGATGGCAACTGCTGAAAAGAAGGGCAGCAGTGAGTTTGTCAAGAAAGAAGAACATAGGCAGCTGCCTGTGCTTGGCAAGGAGCAGCTGCTGCATGCTTGCAATTGCCTTCAGTGCGCACAGAAGCCCGCTGCTCTGCTGCTTCGTTTTCCCCATTCAGGCAATTGCACCGTACTGAAGCTGAGCCCGGCTGTTCAGCTTTGCTGCTTTTCAGCATCTCAGCTCTCCTAAAGCTGCGTGAAAGCTCTCGAGGTTTTTTGCCTTCGCCAGGCTGGAATGTGCCCGCTACTACCCAGAGCTGGGCAGGAGCGGGCAGAGAGCACGGCCATCTGCCAGCACTTTGCAGCTTGCCCAGGAAAGTGCAGTGTCCTTGACATGAGCAGCAAATCCCATTTCTGGGCAAGATCGGCGAACGTGAGCAGTGCTGGTAGGCTTTCTCCTTGCGAAATGCAGCGGAGAAGTTTTTCGCTAAGATGTAGACGACTAGAGAGGCAGAAGACGGCGCTCCGGAGCTGGCCGAAGGGAAGCGCCGGTTGCCGGCGTCTTTCGGCAAAAGCGGCGCTGCGGAAGGCACCGCTGCCGTTCCAGTTTTCTGTGCGCGAAGTAGCCGCTTCTCCGCCTCCGGCAGCCAGAGATCGCGGTAGCTTGCAAGAGGCGAAGAAGGAAGCCGCCAAGAAGCCGGCTTGTGTTCGAAGCTGGCAGACTGCTGGAGGACGCTGGCTGCCACTCTCCTGCCTGCTGAATTCACTCTTGGCATGCGGATGGAAGGCGTTCCAGGACAACTTGCCTGGGTGTTTACGTAGTCCTGACGAATCCCTCCTGGGAAAATCCCGCTCGTCCCCTGAGGCTCCCAGATGCAGAGAACACGATGACAACTGCTGAAAAGAAGGGCAGCAGTGAGTTTGTCAAGAAAGAAGAACATAGGCGGCTGCCTGTGCTTGGCAAGGAGCAGCTGCTGCATGCTTGCAATTGCCTTCAGTGCGCACAGAAGCCCGCTGCTCTGCTGCTTCGTTTTCCCCATTCAGGCAATTGCACCGTACTGAAGCTGAGCCCGGCTGTTCAGCTTTGCTGCTTTTCAGCATCTCAGCTCTCCTAAAGCTGCGTGAAAGCTCTCGAGGTTTTTTGCCTTCGCCAGGCTGGAATGTGCCCGCTACTACCCAGAGCTGGGCAGGAGCGGGCAGAGAGCACGGCCATCTGCCAGCACTTTGCAGCTTGCCCAGGAAAGTGCAGTGTCCTTGACATGAGCAGCAAATCCCATTTCTGGGCAAGATCGGCGAACGTGAGCAGTGCTGGTAGGCTTTCTCCTTGCGAAATGCAGCGGAGAAGTTTTTCGCTAAGATGTAGACGACTAGAGAGGCAGAAGACGGCGCTCCGGAGCTGGCCGAAGGGAAGCGCCGGTTGCCGGCGTCTTTCGGCAAAAGCGGCGCTCCGGAAGGCACCGCTGCCGTTCCAGTCTTCTGTGCGCGAAGTAGCCGCTTCTCCGCCTCCGGCAGCCAGAGATCGCGGTAGCTTGCAAGAGGCGAAGAACGAAGCCGCCAAGAAGCCGGCTTGTGTTCGAAGCTGGCAGACTGCTGGAGGACGCTGGCTGCCACTCTCCTGCCTGCTGAATTCACTCTTGGCATGCGGATGGAAGGCGTTCCAGGACAACTTGCCTGGGTGTTTACGTAGTCCTGACGAATCCCTCCTGGGAAAATCCCGCTTGTCCCCTGAGGCTCCCAGATGCAGAGAACACGATGGCAACTGCTGAAAAGAAGGGCAGCAGTGAGTTTGTCAAGAAAGAAGAACATAGGCAGCTGCCTGTGCTTGGCAAGGAGCAGCTGCTGCATGCTTGCAATTGCCTTCAGTGCGCACAGAAGCCCGCTGCTCTGCTGCTTTGTTTTCCCCATTCAGGCAATTGCACCCTATTGAAGCTGAGCCCGGCTGTTCAGCTTTGCTGCTTTTCAGCATCTCAGCTCTCCTAAAGCTGCGTGAAAGCTCTCGAGGTTTTTTGCCTTCGCCAGGCTGGAATGTGCCCGCTACTACCCAGAGCTGGGCAGGAGCGGGCAGAGAGCACGGCCATCTGCCAGCACTTTGCAGCTTGCCCAGGAAAGTGCAGTGTCCTTGACATGAGCAGCAAATCCCATTTCTGGGCAAGATCGGCGAACGTGAGCAGTGCTGGTAGGCTTTCTCCTTGCGAAATGCAGCGGAGAAGTTTTTCGCTAAGATGTAGACGACTAGAGAGGCAGAAGACGGCGCTCCGGAGCTGGCCGAAGGGAAGCGCCGGTTGCCGGCGTCTTTCGGCAAAAGCGGCGCTGCGGAAGGCACCGCTGCCGTTCCAGTTTTCTGTGCGCGAAGTAGCCGCTTCTCCGCCTCCGGCAGCCAGAGATCGCGGTAGCTTGCAAGAGGCGAAGAACGAAGCCGCCAAGAAGCCGGCTTGTGTTCGAAGCTGGCAGACTGCTGGAGGACGCTGGCTGCCACTCTCCTGCCTGCTGAATTCACTCTTGGCATGCGGATGGAAGGCGTTCCAGGACAACTTGCCTGGGTGTTTACGTAGTCCTGACGAATCCCTCCTGGGAAAATCCCGCTTGTCCCCTGAGGCTCCCAGATGCAGAGAACACGATGGCAACTGCTGAAAAGAAGGGCAGCAGTGAGTTTGTCAAGAAAGAAGAACATAGGCAGCTGCCTGTGCTTGGCAAGGAGCAGCTGCTGCATGCTTGCAATTGCCTTCAGTGCGCACAGAAGCCCGCTGCTCTGCTGCTTTGTTTTCCCCATTCAGGCAATTGCACCCTATTGAAGCTGAGCCCGGCTGTTCAGCTTTGCTGCTTTTCAGCATCTCAGCTCTCCTAAAGCTGCGTGAAAGCTCTCGAGGTTTTTTGCCTTCGCCAGGCTGGAATGTGCCCGCTACTACCCAGAGCTGGGCAGGAGCGGGCAGAGAGCACGGCCATCTGCCAGCACTTTGCAGCTTGCCCAGGAAAGTGCAGTGTCCTTGACATGAGCAGCAAATCCCATTTCTGGGCAAGATCGGCGAACGTGAGCAGTGCTGGTAGGCTTTCTCCTTGCGAAATGCAGCGGAGAAGTTTTTCGCTAAGATGTAGACGACTAGAGAGGCAGAAGACGGCGCTCCGGAGCTGGCCGAAGGGAAGCGCCGGTTGCCGGCGTCTTTCGGCAAAAGCGGCGCTGCGGAAGGCACCGCTGCCGTTCCAGTTTTCTGTGCGCGAAGTAGCCGCTTCTCCGCCTCCGGCAGCCAGAGATCGCGGTAGCTTGCAAGAGGCGAAGAAGGAAGCCGCCAAGAAGCCGGCTTGTGTTCGAAGCTGGCAGACTGCTGGAGGACGCTGGCTGCCACTCTCCTGCCTGCTGAATTCACTCTTGGCATGCGGATGGAAGGCGTTCCAGGACAACTTGCCTGGGTGTTTACGTAGTCCTGACGAATCCCTCCTGGGAAAATCCCGCTCGTCCCCTGAGGCTCCCAGATGCAGAGAACACGATGACAACTGCTGAAAAGAAGGGCAGCAGTGAGTTTGTCAAGAAAGAAGAACATAGGCGGCTGCCTGTGCTTGGCAAGGAGCAGCTGCTGCATGCTTGCAATTGCCTTCAGTGCGCACAGAAGCCCGCTGCTCTGCTGCTTCGTTTTCCCCATTCAGGCAATTGCACCGTACTGAAGCTGAGCCCGGCTGTTCAGCTTTGCTGCTTTTCAGCATCTCAGCTCTCCTAAAGCTGCGTGAAAGCTCTCGAGGTTTTTTGCCTTCGCCAGGCTGGAATGTGCCCGCTACTACCCAGAGCTGGGCAGGAGCGGGCAGAGAGCACGGCCATCTGCCAGCACTTTGCAGCTTGCCCAGGAAAGTGCAGTGTCCTTGACATGAGCAGCAAATCCCATTTCTGGGCAAGATCGGCGAACGTGAGCAGTGCTGGTAGGCTTTCTCCTTGCGAAATGCAGCGGAGAAGTTTTTCGCTAAGATGTAGACGACTAGAGAGGCAGAAGACGGCGCTCCGGAGCTGGCCGAAGGGAAGCGCCGGTTGCCGGCGTCTTTCGGCAAAAGCGGCGCTGCGAAAGGCACCGCTGCCGTTCCAGTCTTCTGTGCGCGAAGTAGCCGCTTCTCCGCCTCCGGCAGCCAGAGATTGCGGTAGCTTGCAAGAGGCGAAGAACGAAGCCGCCAAGAAGCCGGCTTGTGTTCGAAGCTGGCAGACTGCTGGAGGACGCTGGCTGCCACTCTCCTGCCTGCTGAATTCACTCTTGGCATGCGGATGGAAGGCGTTCCAGGACAACTTGCCTGGGTGTTTACGTAGTCCTGACGAATCCCTCCTGGGAAAATCCCGCTCGTCCCCTGAGGCTCCCAGATGCAGAGAACACGATGGCAACTGCTGAAAAGAAGGGCAGCAGTGAGTTTGTCAAGAAAGAAGAACATAGGCAGCTGCCTGTGCTTGGCAAGGAGCAGCTGCTGCATGCTTGCAATTGCCTTCAGTGCGCACAGAAGCCCGCTGCTCTGCTGCTTCGTTTTCCCCATTCAGGCAATTGCACCCTATTGAAGCTGAGCCCGGCTGTTCAGCTTTGCTGCTTTTCAGCATCTCAGCTCTCCTAAAGCTGCGTGAAAGCTCTCGAGGTTTTTTGCCTTCGCCAGGCTGGAATGTGCCCGCTACTACCCAGAGCTGGGCAGGAGCGGGCAGAGAGCACGGCCATCTGCCAGCACTTTGCAGCTTGCCCAGGAAAGTGCAGTGTCCTTGACATGAGCAGCAAATCCCATTTCTGGGCAAGATCGGCGAACGTGAGCAGTGCTGGTAGGCTTTCTCCTTGCGAAATGCAGCGGAGAAGTTTTTCGCTAAGATGTAGACGACTAGAGAGGCAGAAGACGGCGCTCCGGAGCTGGCCGAAGGGAAGCGCCGGTTGCCGGCGTCTTTCGGCAAAAGCGGCGCTCCGGAAGGCACCGCTGCCGTTCCAGTCTTCTGTGCGCGAAGTAGCCGCTTCTCCGCCTCCGGCAGCCAGAGATCGCGGTAGCTTGCAAGAGGCGAAGAAGGAAGCCGCCAAGAAGCCGGCTTGTGTTCGAAGCTGGCAGACTGCTGGAGGACGCTGGCTGCCACTCTCCTGCCTGCTGAATTCACTCTTGGCATGCGGATGGAAGGCGTTCCAGGACAACTTGCCTGGGTGTTTACGTAGTCCTGACGAATCCCTCCTGGGAAAATCCCGCTTGTCCCCTGAGGCTCCCAGATGCAGAGAACACGATGGCAACTGCTGAAAAGAAGGGCAGCAGTGAGTTTGTCAAGAAAGAAGAACATAGGCAGCTGCCTGTGCTTGGCAAGGAGCAGCTGCTGCATGCTTGCAATTGCCTTCAGTGCGCACAGAAGCCCGCTGCTCTGCTGCTTTGTTTTCCCCATTCAGGCAATTGCACCCTATTGAAGCTGAGCCCGGCTGTTCAGCTTTGCTGCTTTTCAGCATCTCAGCTCTCCTAAAGCTGCGTGAAAGCTCTCGAGGTTTTTTGCCTTCGCCAGGCTGGAATGTGCCCGCTACTACCCAGAGCTGGGCAGGAGCGGGCAGAGAGCACGGCCATCTGCCAGCACTTTGCAGTTTGCCCAGGAAAGTGCAGTGTCCTTGACATGAGCAGCAAATCCCATTTCTGGGCAAGATCGGCGAACGTGAGCAGTGCTGGTAGGCTTTCTCCTTGCGAAATGCAGCGGAGAAGTTTTTCGCTAAGATGTAGACGACTAGAGAGGCAGAAGACGGCGCTCCGGAGCTGGCCGAAGGGAAGCGCCGGTTGCCGGCGTCTTTCGGCAAAAGCGGCGCTGCGGAAGGCACCGCTGCCGTTCCAGTTTTCTGTGCGCGAAGTAGCCGCTTCTCCGCCTCCGGCAGCCAGAGATCGCGGTAGCTTGCAAGAGGCGAAGAAGGAAGCCGCCAAGAAGCCGGCTTGTGTTCGAAGCTGGCAGACTGCTGGAGGACGCTGGCTGCCACTCTCCTGCCTGCTGAATTCACTCTTGGCATGCGGATGGAAGGCGTTCCAGGACAACTTGCCTGGGTGTTTACGTAGTCCTGACGAATCCCTCCTGGGAAAATCCCGCTCGTCCCCTGAGGCTCCCAGATGCAGAGAACACGATGGCAACTGCTGAAAAGAAGGGCAGCAGTGAGTTTGTCAAGAAAGAAGAACATAGGCGGCTGCCTGTGCTTGGCAAGGAGCAGCTGCTGCATGCTTGCAATTGCCTTCAGTGCGCACAGAAGCCCGCTGCTCTGCTGCTTCGTTTTCCCCATTCAGGCAATTGCACCCTATTGAAGCTGAGCCCGGCTGTTCAGCTTTGCTGCTTTTCAGCATCTCAGCTCTCCTAAAGCTGCGTGAAAGCTCTCGAGGTTTTTTGCCTTCGCCAGGCTGGAATGTGCCCGCTACTACCCAGAGCTGGGCAGGAGCGGGCAGAGAGCACGGCCATCTGCCAGCACTTTGCAGCTTGCCCAGGAAAGTGCAGTGTCCTTGACATGAGCAGCAAATCCCATTTCTGGGCAAGATCGGCGAACGTGAGCAGTGCTGGTAGGCTTTCTCCTTGCGAAATGCAGCGGAGAAGTTTTTCGCTAAGATGTAGACGACTAGAGAGGCAGAAGACGGCGCTCCGGAGCTGGCCGAAGGGAAGCGCCGGTTGCCGGCGTCTTTCGGCAAAAGCGGCGCTCCGGAAGGCACCGCTGCCGTTCCAGTCTTCTGTGCGCGAAGTAGCCGCTTCTCCGCCTCCGGCAGCCAGAGATCGCGGTAGCTTGCAAGAGGCGAAGAACGAAGCCGCCAAGAAGCCGGCTTGTGTTCGAAGCTGGCAGACTGCTGGAGGACGCTGGCTGCCACTCTCCTGCCTGCTGAATTCACTCTTGGCATGCGGATGGAAGGCGTTCCAGGACAACTTGCCTGGGTGTTTACGTAGTCCTGACGAATCCCTCCTGGGAAAATCCCGCTTGTCCCCTGAGGCTCCCAGATGCAGAGAACACGATGGCAACTGCTGAAAAGAAGGGCAGCAGTGAGTTTGTCAAGAAAGAAGAACATAGGCAGCTGCCTGTGCTTGGCAAGGAGCAGCTGCTGCATGCTTGCAATTGCCTTCAGTGCGCACAGAAGCCCGCTGCTCTGCTGCTTTGTTTTCCCCATTCAGGCAATTGCACCGTACTGAAGCTGAGCCCGGCTGTTCAGCTTTGCTGCTTTTCAGCATCTCAGCTCTCCTAAAGCTGCGTGAAAGCTCTCGAGGTTTTTTGCCTTCGCCAGGCTGGAATGTGCCCGCTACTACCCAGAGCTGGGCAGGAGCGGGCAGAGAGCACGGCCATCTGCCAGCACTTTGCAGCTTGCCCAGGAAAGTGCAGTGTCCTTGACATGAGCAGCAAATCCCATTTCTGGGCAAGATCGGCGAACGTGAGCAGTGCTGGTAGGCTTTCTCCTTGCGAAATGCAGCGGAGAAGTTTTTCGCTAAGATGTAGACGACTAGAGAGGCAGAAGACGGCGCTCCGGAGCTGGCCGAAGGGAAGCGCCGGTTGCCGGCGTCTTTCGGCAAAAGCGGCGCTGCGGAAGGCACCGCTGCCGTTCCAGTTTTCTGTGCGCGAAGTAGCCGCTTCTCCGCCTCCGGCAGCCAGAGATCGCGGTAGCTTGCAAGAGGCGAAGAAGGAAGCCGCCAAGAAGCCGGCTTGTGTTCGAAGCTGGCAGACTGCTGGAGGACGCTGGCTGCCACTCTCCTGCCTGCTGAATTCACTCTTGGCATGCGGATGGAAGGCGTTCCAGGACAACTTGCCTGGGTGTTTACGTAGTCCTGACGAATCCCTCCTGGGAAAATCCCGCTCGTCCCCTGAGGCTCCCAGATGCAGAGAACACGATGACAACTGCTGAAAAGAAGGGCAGCAGTGAGTTTGTCAAGAAAGAAGAACATAGGCGGCTGCCTGTGCTTGGCAAGGAGCAGCTGCTGCATGCTTGCAATTGCCTTCAGTGCGCACAGAAGCCCGCTGCTCTGCTGCTTCGTTTTCCCCATTCAGGCAATTGCACCGTACTGAAGCTGAGCCCGGCTGTTCAGCTTTGCTGCTTTTCAGCATCTCAGCTCTCCTAAAGCTGCGTGAAAGCTCTCGAGGTTTTTTGCCTTCGCCAGGCTGGAATGTGCCCGCTACTACCCAGAGCTGGGCAGGAGCGGGCAGAGAGCACGGCCATCTGCCAGCACTTTGCAGCTTGCCCAGGAAAGTGCAGTGTCCTTGACATGAGCAGCAAATCCCATTTCTGGGCAAGATCGGCGAACGTGAGCAGTGCTGGTAGGCTTTCTCCTTGCGAAATGCAGCGGAGAAGTTTTTCGCTAAGATGTAGACGACTAGAGAGGCAGAACACGGCGCTCCGGAGCTGGCCGAAGGGAAGCGCCGGTTGCCGGCGTCTTTCGGCAGAAGCGGCGCTCCGGAAGGCACCGCTGCCGCTCCAGTCTTCTGTGCGCGAAGTAGCCGCTTCTCCGCCTCCGGCAGCCAGAGATCGCGGTAGCTTGCAAGAGGCGAAGAAGGAAGCCGCCAAGAAGCCGGCTTGTGTTCGAAGCTGGCAGACTGCTGGAGGACGCTGGCTGCCACTCTCCTGCCTGCTGAATTCACTCTTGGCATGCGGATGGAAGGCGTTCCAGGACAACTTGCCTGGGTGTTTACGTAGTCCTGACGAATCCCTCCTGGGAAAATCCCGCTTGTCCCCTGAGGCTCCCAGATGCAGAGAACACGATGGCAACTGCTGAAAAGAAGGGCAGCAGTGAGTTTGTCAAGAAAGAAGAACATAGGCAGCTGCCTGTGCTTGGCAAGGAGCAGCTGCTGCATGCTTGCAATTGCCTTCAGTGCGCACAGAAGCCCGCTGCTCTGCTGCTTTGTTTTCCCCATTCAGGCAATTGCACCCTATTGAAGCTGAGCCCGGCTGTTCAGCTTTGCTGCTTTTCAGCATCTCAGCTCTCCTAAAGCTGCGTGAAAGCTCTCGAGGTTTTTTGCCTTCGCCAGGCTGGAATGTGCCCGCTACTACCCAGAGCTGGGCAGGAGCGGGCAGAGAGCACGGCCATCTGCCAGCACTTTGCAGCTTGCCCAGGAAAGTGCAGTGTCCTTGACATGAGCAGCAAATCCCATTTCTGGGCAAGATCGGCGAACGTGAGCAGTGCTGGTAGGCTTTCTCCTTGCGAAATGCAGCGGAGAAGTTTTTCGCTAAGATGTAGACGACTAGAGAGGCAGAAGACGGCGCTCCGGAGCTGGCCGAAGGGAAGCGCCGGTTGCCGGCGTCTTTCGGCAAAAGCGGCGCTGCGGAAGGCACCGCTGCCGTTCCAGTTTTCTGTGCGCGAAGTAGCCGCTTCTCCGCCTCCGGCAGCCAGAGATCGCGGTAGCTTGCAAGAGGCGAAGAAGGAAGCCGCCAAGAAGCCGGCTTGTGTTCGAAGCTGGCAGACTGCTGGAGGACGCTGGCTGCCACTCTCCTGCCTGCTGAATTCACTCTTGGCATGCGGATGGAAGGCGTTCCAGGACAACTTGCCTGGGTGTTTACGTAGTCCTGACGAATCCCTCCTGGGAAAATCCCGCTCGTCCCCTGAGGCTCCCAGATGCAGAGAACACGATGACAACTGCTGAAAAGAAGGGCAGCAGTGAGTTTGTCAAGAAAGAAGAACATAGGCGGCTGCCTGTGCTTGGCAAGGAGCAGCTGCTGCATGCTTGCAATTGCCTTCAGTGCGCACAGAAGCCCGCTGCTCTGCTGCTTCGTTTTCCCCATTCAGGCAATTGCACCGTACTGAAGCTGAGCCCGGCTGTTCAGCTTTGCTGCTTTTCAGCATCTCAGCTCTCCTAAAGCTGCGTGAAAGCTCTCGAGGTTTTTTGCCTTCGCCAGGCTGGAATGTGCCCGCTACTACCCAGAGCTGGGCAGGAGCGGGCAGAGAGCACGGCCATCTGCCAGCACTTTGCAGCTTGCCCAGGAAAGTGCAGTGTCCTTGACATGAGCAGCAAATCCCATTTCTGGGCAAGATCGGCGAACGTGAGCAGTGCTGGTAGGCTTTCTCCTTGCGAAATGCAGCGGAGAAGTTTTTCGCTAAGATGTAGACGACTAGAGAGGCAGAAGACGGCGCTCCGGAGCTGGCCGAAGGGAAGCGCCGGTTGCCGGCGTCTTTCGGCAAAAGCGGCGCTGCGGAAGGCACCGCTGCCGTTCCAGTCTTCTGTGCGCGAAGTAGCCGCTTCTCCGCCTCCGGCAGCCAGAGATTGCGGTAGCTTGCAAGAGGCGAAGAACGAAGCCGCCAAGAAGCCGGCTTGTGTTCGAAGCTGGCAGACTGCTGGAGGACGCTGGCTGCCACTCTCCTGCCTGCTGAATTCACTCTTGGCATGCGGATGGAAGGCGTTCCAGGACAACTTGCCTGGGTGTTTACGTAGTCCTGACGAATCCCTCCTGGGAAAATCCCGCTCGTCCCCTGAGGCTCCCAGATGCAGAGAACACGATGGCAACTGCTGAAAAGAAGGGCAGCAGTGAGTTTGTCAAGAAAGAAGAACATAGGCAGCTGCCTGTGCTTGGCAAGGAGCAGCTGCTGCATGCTTGCAATTGCCTTCAGTGCGCACAGAAGCCCGCTGCTCTGCTGCTTCGTTTTCCCCATTCAGGCAATTGCACCCTATTGAAGCTGAGCCCGGCTGTTCAGCTTTGCTGCTTTTCAGCATCTCAGCTCTCCTAAAGCTGCGTGAAAGCTCTCGAGGTTTTTTGCCTTCGCCAGGCTGGAATGTGCCCGCTACTACCCAGAGCTGGGCAGGAGCGGGCAGAGAGCACGGCCATCTGCCAGCACTTTGCAGCTTGCCCAGGAAAGTGCAGTGTCCTTGACATGAGCAGCAAATCCCATTTCTGGGCAAGATCGGCGAACGTGAGCAGTGCTGGTAGGCTTTCTCCTTGCGAAATGCAGCGGAGAAGTTTTTCGCTAAGATGTAGACGACTAGAGAGGCAGAAGACGGCGCTCCGGAGCTGGCCGAAGGGAAGCGCCGGTTGCCGGCGTCTTTCGGCAAAAGCGGCGCTCCGGAAGGCACCGCTGCCGTTCCAGTCTTCTGTGCGCGAAGTAGCCGCTTCTCCGCCTCCGGCAGCCAGAGATCGCGGTAGCTTGCAAGAGGCGAAGAACGAAGCCGCCAAGAAGCCGGCTTGTGTTCGAAGCTGGCAGACTGCTGGAGGACGCTGGCTGCCACTCTCCTGCCTGCTGAATTCACTCTTGGCATGCGGATGGAAGGCGTTCCAGGACAACTTGCCTGGGTGTTTACGTAGTCCTGACGAATCCCTCCTGGGAAAATCCCGCTTGTCCCCTGAGGCTCCCAGATGCAGAGAACACGATGGCAACTGCTGAAAAGAAGGGCAGCAGTGAGTTTGTCAAGAAAGAAGAACATAGGCAGCTGCCTGTGCTTGGCAAGGAGCAGCTGCTGCATGCTTGCAATTGCCTTCAGTGCGCACAGAAGCCCGCTGCTCTGCTGCTTTGTTTTCCCCATTCAGGCAATTGCACCCTATTGAAGCTGAGCCCGGCTGTTCAGCTTTGCTGCTTTTCAGCATCTCAGCTCTCCTAAAGCTGCGTGAAAGCTCTCGAGGTTTTTTGCCTTCGCCAGGCTGGAATGTGCCCGCTACTACCCAGAGCTGGGCAGGAGCGGGCAGAGAGCACGGCCATCTGCCAGCACTTTGCAGCTTGCCCAGGAAAGTGCAGTGTCCTTGACATGAGCAGCAAATCCCATTTCTGGGCAAGATCGGCGAACGTGAGCAGTGCTGGTAGGCTTTCTCCTTGCGAAATGCAGCGGAGAAGTTTTTCGCTAAGATGTAGACGACTAGAGAGGCAGAAGACGGCGCTCCGGAGCTGGCCGAAGGGAAGCGCCGGTTGCCGGCGTCTTTCGGCAAAAGCGGCGCTGCGGAAGGCACCGCTGCCGTTCCAGTTTTCTGTGCGCGAAGTAGCCGCTTCTCCGCCTCCGGCAGCCAGAGATCGCGGTAGCTTGCAAGAGGCGAAGAAGGAAGCCGCCAAGAAGCCGGCTTGTGTTCGAAGCTGGCAGACTGCTGGAGGACGCTGGCTGCCACTCTCCTGCCTGCTGAATTCACTCTTGGCATGCGGATGGAAGGCGTTCCAGGACAACTTGCCTGGGTGTTTACGTAGTCCTGACGAATCCCTCCTGGGAAAATCCCGCTCGTCCCCTGAGGCTCCCAGATGCAGAGAACACGATGACAACTGCTGAAAAGAAGGGCAGCAGTGAGTTTGTCAAGAAAGAAGAACATAGGCGGCTGCCTGTGCTTGGCAAGGAGCAGCTGCTGCATGCTTGCAATTGCCTTCAGTGCGCACAGAAGCCCGCTGCTCTGCTGCTTCGTTTTCCCCATTCAGGCAATTGCACCGTACTGAAGCTGAGCCCGGCTGTTCAGCTTTGCTGCTTTTCAGCATCTCAGCTCTCCTAAAGCTGCGTGAAAGCTCTCGAGGTTTTTTGCCTTCGCCAGGCTGGAATGTGCCCGCTACTACCCAGAGCTGGGCAGGAGCGGGCAGAGAGCACGGCCATCTGCCAGCACTTTGCAGCTTGCCCAGGAAAGTGCAGTGTCCTTGACATGAGCAGCAAATCCCATTTCTGGGCAAGATCGGCGAACGTGAGCAGTGCTGGTAGGCTTTCTCCTTGCGAAATGCAGCGGAGAAGTTTTTCGCTAAGATGTAGACGACTAGAGAGGCAGAAGACGGCGCTCCGGAGCTGGCCGAAGGGAAGCGCCGGTTGCCGGCGTCTTTCGGCAAAAGCGGCGCTGCGGAAGGCACCGCTGCCGTTCCAGTCTTCTGTGCGCGAAGTAGCCGCTTCTCCGCCTCCGGCAGCCAGAGATTGCGGTAGCTTGCAAGAGGCGAAGAACGAAGCCGCCAAGAAGCCGGCTTGTGTTCGAAGCTGGCAGACTGCTGGAGGACGCTGGCTGCCACTCTCCTGCCTGCTGAATTCACTCTTGGCATGCGGATGGAAGGCGTTCCAGGACAACTTGCCTGGGTGTTTACGTAGTCCTGACGAATCCCTCCTGGGAAAATCCCGCTTGTCCCCTGAGGCTCCCAGATGCAGAGAACACGATGGCAACTGCTGAAAAGAAGGGCAGCAGTGAGTTTGTCAAGAAAGAAGAACATAGGCAGCTGCCTGTGCTTGGCAAGGAGCAGCTGCTGCATGCTTGCAATTGCCTTCAGTGCGCACAGAAGCCCGCTGCTCTGCTGCTTTGTTTTCCCCATTCAGGCAATTGCACCCTATTGAAGCTGAGCCCGGCTGTTCAGCTTTGCTGCTTTTCAGCATCTCAGCTCTCCTAAAGCTGCGTGAAAGCTCTCGAGGTTTTTTGCCTTCGCCAGGCTGGAATGTGCCCGCTACTACCCAGAGCTGGGCAGGAGCGGGCAGAGAGCACGGCCATCTGCCAGCACTTTGCAGCTTGCCCAGGAAAGTGCAGTGTCCTTGACATGAGCAGCAAATCCCATTTCTGGGCAAGATCGGCGAACGTGAGCAGTGCTGGTAGGCTTTCTCCTTGCGAAATGCAGCGGAGAAGTTTTTCGCTAAGATGTAGACGACTAGAGAGGCAGAAGACGGCGCTCCGGAGCTGGCCGAAGGGAAGCGCCGGTTGCCGGCGTCTTTCGGCAAAAGCGGCGCTGCGGAAGGCACCGCTGCCGTTCCAGTTTTCTGTGCGCGAAGTAGCCGCTTCTCCGCCTCCGGCAGCCAGAGATCGCGGTAGCTTGCAAGAGGCGAAGAAGGAAGCCGCCAAGAAGCCGGCTTGTGTTCGAAGCTGGCAGACTGCTGGAGGACGCTGGCTGCCACTCTCCTGCCTGCTGAATTCACTCTTGGCATGCGGATGGAAGGCGTTCCAGGACAACTTGCCTGGGTGTTTACGTAGTCCTGACGAATCCCTCCTGGGAAAATCCCGCTCGTCCCCTGAGGCTCCCAGATGCAGAGAACACGATGGCAACTGCTGAAAAGAAGGGCAGCAGTGAGTTTGTCAAGAAAGAAGAACATAGGCGGCTGCCTGTGCTTGGCAAGGAGCAGCTGCTGCATGCTTGCAATTGCCTTCAGTGCGCACAGAAGCCCGCTGCTCTGCTGCTTCGTTTTCCCCATTCAGGCAATTGCACCGTACTGAAGCTGAGCCCGGCTGTTCAGCTTTGCTGCTTTTCAGCATCTCAGCTCTCCTAAAGCTGCGTGAAAGCTCTCGAGGTTTTTTGCCTTCGCCAGGCTGGAATGTGCCCGCTACTACCCAGAGCTGGGCAGGAGCGGGCAGAGAGCACGGCCATCTGCCAGCACTTTGCAGCTTGCCCAGGAAAGTGCAGTGTCCTTGACATGAGCAGCAAATCCCATTTCTGGGCAAGATCGGCGAACGTGAGCAGTGCTGGTAGGCTTTCTCCTTGCGAAATGCAGCGGAGAAGTTTTTCGCTAAGATGTAGACGACTAGAGAGGCAGAAGACGGCGCTCCGGAGCTGGCCGAAGGGAAGCGCCGGTTGCCGGCGTCTTTCGGCAAAAGCGGCGCTGCGGAAGGCACCGCTGCCGTTCCAGTCTTCTGTGCGCGAAGTAGCCGCTTCTCCGCCTCCGGCAGCCAGAGATTGCGGTAGCTTGCAAGAGGCGAAGAACGAAGCCGCCAAGAAGCCGGCTTGTGTTCGAAGCTGGCAGACTGCTGGAGGACGCTGGCTGCCACTCTCCTGCCTGCTGAATTCACTCTTGGCATGCGGATGGAAGGCGTTCCAGGACAACTTGCCTGGGTGTTTACGTAGTCCTGACGAATCCCTCCTGGGAAAATCCCGCTCGTCCCCTGAGGCTCCCAGATGCAGAGAACACGATGGCAACTGCTGAAAAGAAGGGCAGCAGTGAGTTTGTCAAGAAAGAAGAACATAGGCAGCTGCCTGTGCTTGGCAAGGAGCAGCTGCTGCATGCTTGCAATTGCCTTCAGTGCGCACAGAAGCCCGCTGCTCTGCTGCTTCGTTTTCCCCATTCAGGCAATTGCACCCTATTGAAGCTGAGCCCGGCTGTTCAGCTTTGCTGCTTTTCAGCATCTCAGCTCTCCTAAAGCTGCGTGAAAGCTCTCGAGGTTTTTTGCCTTCGCCAGGCTGGAATGTGCCCGCTACTACCCAGAGCTGGGCAGGAGCGGGCAGAGAGCACGGCCATCTGCCAGCACTTTGCAGCTTGCCCAGGAAAGTGCAGTGTCCTTGACATGAGCAGCAAATCCCATTTCTGGGCAAGATCGGCGAACGTGAGCAGTGCTGGTAGGCTTTCTCCTTGCGAAATGCAGCGGAGAAGTTTTTCGCTAAGATGTAGACGACTAGAGAGGCAGAAGACGGCGCTCCGGAGCTGGCCGAAGGGAAGCGCCGGTTGCCGGCGTCTTTCGGCAAAAGCGGCGCTCCGGAAGGCACCGCTGCCGTTCCAGTCTTCTGTGCGCGAAGTAGCCGCTTCTCCGCCTCCGGCAGCCAGAGATCGCGGTAGCTTGCAAGAGGCGAAGAACGAAGCCGCCAAGAAGCCGGCTTGTGTTCGAAGCTGGCAGACTGCTGGAGGACGCTGGCTGCCACTCTCCTGCCTGCTGAATTCACTCTTGGCATGCGGATGGAAGGCGTTCCAGGACAACTTGCCTGGGTGTTTACGTAGTCCTGACGAATCCCTCCTGGGAAAATCCCGCTTGTCCCCTGAGGCTCCCAGATGCAGAGAACACGATGGCAACTGCTGAAAAGAAGGGCAGCAGTGAGTTTGTCAAGAAAGAAGAACATAGGCAGCTGCCTGTGCTTGGCAAGGAGCAGCTGCTGCATGCTTGCAATTGCCTTCAGTGCGCACAGAAGCCCGCTGCTCTGCTGCTTTGTTTTCCCCATTCAGGCAATTGCACCCTATTGAAGCTGAGCCCGGCTGTTCAGCTTTGCTGCTTTTCAGCATCTCAGCTCTCCTAAAGCTGCGTGAAAGCTCTCGAGGTTTTTTGCCTTCGCCAGGCTGGAATGTGCCCGCTACTACCCAGAGCTGGGCAGGAGCGGGCAGAGAGCACGGCCATCTGCCAGCACTTTGCAGCTTGCCCAGGAAAGTGCAGTGTCCTTGACATGAGCAGCAAATCCCATTTCTGGGCAAGATCGGCGAACGTGAGCAGTGCTGGTAGGCTTTCTCCTTGCGAAATGCAGCGGAGAAGTTTTTCGCTAAGATGTAGACGACTAGAGAGGCAGAAGACGGCGCTCCGGAGCTGGCCGAAGGGAAGCGCCGGTTGCCGGCGTCTTTCGGCAAAAGCGGCGCTGCGGAAGGCACCGCTGCCGTTCCAGTTTTCTGTGCGCGAAGTAGCCGCTTCTCCGCCTCCGGCAGCCAGAGATCGCGGTAGCTTGCAAGAGGCGAAGAAGGAAGCCGCCAAGAAGCCGGCTTGTGTTCGAAGCTGGCAGACTGCTGGAGGACGCTGGCTGCCACTCTCCTGCCTGCTGAATTCACTCTTGGCATGCGGATGGAAGGCGTTCCAGGACAACTTGCCTGGGTGTTTACGTAGTCCTGACGAATCCCTCCTGGGAAAATCCCGCTCGTCCCCTGAGGCTCCCAGATGCAGAGAACACGATGGCAACTGCTGAAAAGAAGGGCAGCAGTGAGTTTGTCAAGAAAGAAGAACATAGGCAGCTGCCTGTGCTTGGCAAGGAGCAGCTGCTGCATGCTTGCAATTGCCTTCAGTGCGCACAGAAGCCCGCTGCTCTGCTGCTTCGTTTTCCCCATTCAGGCAATTGCACCCTATTGAAGCTGAGCCCGGCTGTTCAGCTTTGCTGCTTTTCAGCATCTCAGCTCTCCTAAAGCTGCGTGAAAGCTCTCGAGGTTTTTTGCCTTCGCCAGGCTGGAATGTGCCCGCTACTACCCAGAGCTGGGCAGGAGCGGGCAGAGAGCACGGCCATCTGCCAGCACTTTGCAGCTTGCCCAGGAAAGTGCAGTGTCCTTGACATGAGCAGCAAATCCCATTTCTGGGCAAGATCGGCGAACGTGAGCAGTGCTGGTAGGCTTTCTCCTTGCGAAATGCAGCGGAGAAGTTTTTCGCTAAGATGTAGACGACTAGAGAGGCAGAAGACGGCGCTCCGGAGCTGGCCGAAGGGAAGCGCCGGTTGCCGGCGTCTTTCGGCAAAAGCGGCGCTCCGGAAGGCACCGCTGCCGTTCCAGTCTTCTGTGCGCGAAGTAGCCGCTTCTCCGCCTCCGGCAGCCAGAGATCGCGGTAGCTTGCAAGAGGCGAAGAACGAAGCCGCCAAGAAGCCGGCTTGTGTTCGAAGCTGGCAGACTGCTGGAGGACGCTGGCTGCCACTCTCCTGCCTGCTGAATTCACTCTTGGCATGCGGATGGAAGGCGTTCCAGGACAACTTGCCTGGGTGTTTATGTAGTCCTGACGAATCCCTCCTGGGAAAATCCCGCTTGTCCCCTGAGGCTCCCAGATGCAGAGAACACGATGGCAACTGCTGAAAAGAAGGGCAGCAGTGAGTTTGTCAAGAAAGAAGAACATAGGCAGCTGCCTGTGCTTGGCAAGGAGCAGCTGCTGCATGCTTGCAATTGCCTTCAGTGCGCACAGAAGCCCGCTGCTCTGCTGCTTTGTTTTCCCCATTCAGGCAATTGCACCGTACTGAAGCTGAGCCCGGCTGTTCAGCTTTGCTGCTTTTCAGCATCTCAGCTCTCCTAAAGCTGCGTGAAAGCTCTCGAGGTTTTTTGCCTTCGCCAGGCTGGAATGTGCCCGCTACTACCCAGAGCTGGGCAGGAGCCGGCAGAGAGCACGGCCATCTGCCAGCACTTTGCAGCTTGCCCAGGAAAGTGCAGTGTCCTTGACATGAGCAGCAAATCCCATTTCTGGGCAAGATCGGCGAACGTGAGCAGTGCTGGTAGGCTTTCTCCTTGCGAAATGCAGCGGAGAAGTTTTTCGCTAAGATGTAGACGACTAGAGAGGCAGAAGACGGCGCTCCGGAGCTGGCCGAAGGGAAGCGCCGGTTGCCGGCGTCTTTCGGCAAAAGCGGCGCTGCGGAAGGCACCGCTGCCGTTCCAGTTTTCTGTGCGCGAAGTAGCCGCTTCTCCGCCTCCGGCAGCCAGAGATCGCGGTAGCTTGCAAGAGGCGAAGAAGGAAGCCGCCAAGAAGCCGGCTTGTGTTCGAAGCTGGCAGACTGCTGGAGGACGCTGGCTGCCACTCTCCTGCCTGCTGAATTCACTCTTGGCATGCGGATGGAAGGCGTTCCAGGACAACTTGCCTGGGTGTTTACGTAGTCCTGACGAATCCCTCCTGGGAAAATCCCGCTCGTCCCCTGAGGCTCCCAGATGCAGAGAACACGATGACAACTGCTGAAAAGAAGGGCAGCAGTGAGTTTGTCAAGAAAGAAGAACATAGGCGGCTGCCTGTGCTTGGCAAGGAGCAGCTGCTGCATGCTTGCAATTGCCTTCAGTGCGCACAGAAGCCCGCTGCTCTGCTGCTTCGTTTTCCCCATTCAGGCAATTGCACCGTACTGAAGCTGAGCCCGGCTGTTCAGCTTTGCTGCTTTTCAGCATCTCAGCTCTCCTAAAGCTGCGTGAAAGCTCTCGAGGTTTTTTGCCTTCGCCAGGCTGGAATGTGCCCGCTACTACCCAGAGCTGGGCAGGAGCGGGCAGAGAGCACGGCCATCTGCCAGCACTTTGCAGCTTGCCCAGGAAAGTGCAGTGTCCTTGACATGAGCAGCAAATCCCATTTCTGGGCAAGATCGGCGAACGTGAGCAGTGCTGGTAGGCTTTCTCCTTGCGAAATGCAGCGGAGAAGTTTTTCGCTAAGATGTAGACGACTAGAGAGGCAGAAGACGGCGCTCCGGAGCTGGCCGAAGGGAAGCGCCGGTTGCCGGCGTCTTTCGGCAAAAGCGGCGCTCCGGAAGGCACCGCTGCCGTTCCAGTCTTCTGTGCGCGAAGTAGCCGCTTCTCCGCCTCCGGCAGCCAGAGATCGCGGTAGCTTGCAAGAGGCGAAGAACGAAGTCGCCAAGAAGCCGGCTTGTGTTCGAAGCTGGCAGACTGCTGGAGGACGCTGGCTGCCACTCTCCTGCCTGCTGAATTCACTCTTGGCATGCGGATGGAAGGCGTTCCAGGACAACTTGCCTGGGTGTTTACGTAGTCCTGACGAATCCCTCCTGGGAAAATCCCGCTTGTCCCCTGAGGCTCCCAGATGCAGAGAACACGATGGCAACTGCTGAAAAGAAGGGCAGCAGTGAGTTTGTCAAGAAAGAAGAACATAGGCAGCTGCCTGTGCTTGGCAAGGAGCAGCTGCTGCATGCTTGCAATTGCCTTCAGTGCGCACAGAAGCCCGCTGCTCTGCTGCTTTGTTTTCCCCATTCAGGCAATTGCACCCTATTGAAGCTGAGCCCGGCTGTTCAGCTTTGCTGCTTTTCAGCATCTCAGCTCTCCTAAAGCTGCGTGAAAGCTCTCGAGGTTTTTTGCCTTCGCCAGGCTGGAATGTGCCCGCTACTACCCAGAGCTGGGCAGGAGCGGGCAGAGAGCACGGCCATCTGCCAGCACTTTGCAGCTTGCCCAGGAAAGTGCAGTGTCCTTGACATGAGCAGCAAATCCCATTTCTGGGCAAGATCGGCGAACGTGAGCAGTGCTGGTAGGCTTTCTCCTTGCGAAATGCAGCGGAGAAGTTTTTCGCTAAGATGTAGACGACTAGAGAGGCAGAAGACGGCGCTCCGGAGCTGGCCGAAGGGAAGCGCCGGTTGCCGGCGTCTTTCGGCAAAAGCGGCGCTGCGGAAGGCACCGCTGCCGTTCCAGTTTTCTGTGCGCGAAGTAGCCGCTTCTCCGCCTCCGGCAGCCAGAGATCGCGGTAGCTTGCAAGAGGCGAAGAAGGAAGCCGCCAAGAAGCCGGCTTGTGTTCGAAGCTGGCAGACTGCTGGAGGACGCTGGCTGCCACTCTCCTGCCTGCTGAATTCACTCTTGGCATGCGGATGGAAGGCGTTCCAGGACAACTTGCCTGGGTGTTTACGTAGTCCTGACGAATCCCTCCTGGGAAAATCCCGCTCGTCCCCTGAGGCTCCCAGATGCAGAGAACACGATGACAACTGCTGAAAAGAAGGGCAGCAGTGAGTTTGTCAAGAAAGAAGAACATAGGCGGCTGCCTGTGCTTGGCAAGGAGCAGCTGCTGCATGCTTGCAATTGCCTTCAGTGCGCACAGAAGCCCGCTGCTCTGCTGCTTCGTTTTCCCCATTCAGGCAATTGCACCGTACTGAAGCTGAGCCCGGCTGTTCAGCTTTGCTGCTTTTCAGCATCTCAGCTCTCCTAAAGCTGCGTGAAAGCTCTCGAGGTTTTTTGCCTTCGCCAGGCTGGAATGTGCCCGCTACTACCCAGAGCTGGGCAGGAGCGGGCAGAGAGCACGGCCATCTGCCAGCACTTTGCAGCTTGCCCAGGAAAGTGCAGTGTCCTTGACATGAGCAGCAAATCCCATTTCTGGGCAAGATCGGCGAACGTGAGCAGTGCTGGTAGGCTTTCTCCTTGCGAAATGCAGCGGAGAAGTTTTTCGCTAAGATGTAGACGACTAGAGAGGCAGAAGACGGCGCTCCGGAGCTGGCCGAAGGGAAGCGCCGGTTGCCGGCGTCTTTCGGCAAAAGCGGCGCTGCGGAAGGCACCGCTGCCGTTCCAGTCTTCTGTGCGCGAAGTAGCCGCTTCTCCGCCTCCGGCAGCCAGAGATTGCGGTAGCTTGCAAGAGGCGAAGAACGAAGCCGCCAAGAAGCCGGCTTGTGTTCGAAGCTGGCAGACTGCTGGAGGACGCTGGCTGCCACTCTCCTGCCTGCTGAATTCACTCTTGGCATGCGGATGGAAGGCGTTCCAGGACAACTTGCCTGGGTGTTTACGTAGTCCTGACGAATCCCTCCTGGGAAAATCCCGCTCGTCCCCTGAGGCTCCCAGATGCAGAGAACACGATGGCAACTGCTGAAAAGAAGGGCAGCAGTGAGTTTGTCAAGAAAGAAGAACATAGGCAGCTGCCTGTGCTTGGCAAGGAGCAGCTGCTGCATGCTTGCAATTGCCTTCAGTGCGCACAGAAGCCCGCTGCTCTGCTGCTTCGTTTTCCCCATTCAGGCAATTGCACCCTATTGAAGCTGAGCCCGGCTGTTCAGCTTTGCTGCTTTTCAGCATCTCAGCTCTCCTAAAGCTGCGTGAAAGCTCTCGAGGTTTTTTGCCTTCGCCAGGCTGGAATGTGCCCGCTACTACCCAGAGCTGGGCAGGAGCGGGCAGAGAGCACGGCCATCTGCCAGCACTTTGCAGCTTGCCCAGGAAAGTGCAGTGTCCTTGACATGAGCAGCAAATCCCATTTCTGGGCAAGATCGGCGAACGTGAGCAGTGCTGGTAGGCTTTCTCCTTGCGAAATGCAGCGGAGAAGTTTTTCGCTAAGATGTAGACGACTAGAGAGGCAGAAGACGGCGCTCCGGAGCTGGCCGAAGGGAAGCGCCGGTTGCCGGCGTCTTTCGGCAAAAGCGGCGCTCCGGAAGGCACCGCTGCCGTTCCAGTCTTCTGTGCGCGAAGTAGCCGCTTCTCCGCCTCCGGCAGCCAGAGATCGCGGTAGCTTGCAAGAGGCGAAGAAGGAAGCCGCCAAGAAGCCGGCTTGTGTTCGAAGCTGGCAGACTGCTGGAGGACGCTGGCTGCCACTCTCCTGCCTGCTGAATTCACTCTTGGCATGCGGATGGAAGGCGTTCCAGGACAACTTGCCTGGGTGTTTACGTAGTCCTGACGAATCCCTCCTGGGAAAATCCCGCTTGTCCCCTGAGGCTCCCAGATGCAGAGAACACGATGGCAACTGCTGAAAAGAAGGGCAGCAGTGAGTTTGTCAAGAAAGAAGAACATAGGCAGCTGCCTGTGCTTGGCAAGGAGCAGCTGCTGCATGCTTGCAATTGCCTTCAGTGCGCACAGAAGCCCGCTGCTCTGCTGCTTTGTTTTCCCCATTCAGGCAATTGCACCCTATTGAAGCTGAGCCCGGCTGTTCAGCTTTGCTGCTTTTCAGCATCTCAGCTCTCCTAAAGCTGCGTGAAAGCTCTCGAGGTTTTTTGCCTTCGCCAGGCTGGAATGTGCCCGCTACTACCCAGAGCTGGGCAGGAGCGGGCAGAGAGCACGGCCATCTGCCAGCACTTTGCAGCTTGCCCAGGAAAGTGCAGTGTCCTTGACATGAGCAGCAAATCCCATTTCTGGGCAAGATCGGCGAACGTGAGCAGTGCTGGTAGGCTTTCTCCTTGCGAAATGCAGCGGAGAAGTTTTTCGCTAAGATGTAGACGACTAGAGAGGCAGAAGACGGCGCTCCGGAGCTGGCCGAAGGGAAGCGCCGGTTGCCGGCGTCTTTCGGCAAAAGCGGCGCTGCGGAAGGCACCGCTGCCGTTCCAGTTTTCTGTGCGCGAAGTAGCCGCTTCTCCGCCTCCGGCAGCCAGAGATCGCGGTAGCTTGCAAGAGGCGAAGAAGGAAGCCGCCAAGAAGCCGGCTTGTGTTCGAAGCTGGCAGACTGCTGGAGGACGCTGGCTGCCACTCTCCTGCCTGCTGAATTCACTCTTGGCATGCGGATGGAAGGCGTTCCAGGACAACTTGCCTGGGTGTTTACGTAGTCCTGACGAATCCCTCCTGGGAAAATCCCGCTCGTCCCCTGAGGCTCCCAGATGCAGAGAACACGATGACAACTGCTGAAAAGAAGGGCAGCAGTGAGTTTGTCAAGAAAGAAGAACATAGGCGGCTGCCTGTGCTTGGCAAGGAGCAGCTGCTGCATGCTTGCAATTGCCTTCAGTGCGCACAGAAGCCCGCTGCTCTGCTGCTTCGTTTTCCCCATTCAGGCAATTGCACCGTACTGAAGCTGAGCCCGGCTGTTCAGCTTTGCTGCTTTTCAGCATCTCAGCTCTCCTAAAGCTGCGTGAAAGCTCTCGAGGTTTTTTGCCTTCGCCAGGCTGGAATGTGCCCGCTACTACCCAGAGCTGGGCAGGAGCGGGCAGAGAGCACGGCCATCTGCCAGCACTTTGCAGCTTGCCCAGGAAAGTGCAGTGTCCTTGACATGAGCAGCAAATCCCATTTCTGGGCAAGATCGGCGAACGTGAGCAGTGCTGGTAGGCTTTCTCCTTGCGAAATGCAGCGGAGAAGTTTTTCGCTAAGATGTAGACGACTAGAGAGGCAGAAGACGGCGCTCCGGAGCTGGCCGAAGGGAAGCGCCGGTTGCCGGCGTCTTTCGGCAAAAGCGGCGCTGCGGAAGGCACCGCTGCCGTTCCAGTCTTCTGTGCGCGAAGTAGCCGCTTCTCCGCCTCCGGCAGCCAGAGATTGCGGTAGCTTGCAAGAGGCGAAGAACGAAGCCGCCAAGAAGCCGGCTTGTGTTCGAAGCTGGCAGACTGCTGGAGGACGCTGGCTGCCACTCTCCTGCCTGCTGAATTCACTCTTGGCATGCGGATGGAAGGCGTTCCAGGACAACTTGCCTGGGTGTTTACGTAGTCCTGACGAATCCCTCCTGGGAAAATCCCGCTTGTCCCCTGAGGCTCCCAGATGCAGAGAACACGATGGCAACTGCTGAAAAGAAGGGCAGCAGTGAGTTTGTCAAGAAAGAAGAACATAGGCAGCTGCCTGTGCTTGGCAAGGAGCAGCTGCTGCATGCTTGCAATTGCCTTCAGTGCGCACAGAAGCCCGCTGCTCTGCTGCTTTGTTTTCCCCATTCAGGCAATTGCACCCTATTGAAGCTGAGCCCGGCTGTTCAGCTTTGCTGCTTTTCAGCATCTCAGCTCTCCTAAAGCTGCGTGAAAGCTCTCGAGGTTTTTTGCCTTCGCCAGGCTGGAATGTGCCCGCTACTACCCAGAGCTGGGCAGGAGCGGGCAGAGAGCACGGCCATCTGCCAGCACTTTGCAGCTTGCCCAGGAAAGTGCAGTGTCCTTGACATGAGCAGCAAATCCCATTTCTGGGCAAGATCGGCGAACGTGAGCAGTGCTGGTAGGCTTTCTCCTTGCGAAATGCAGCGGAGAAGTTTTTCGCTAAGATGTAGACGACTAGAGAGGCAGAAGACGGCGCTCCGGAGCTGGCCGAAGGGAAGCGCCGGTTGCCGGCGTCTTTCGGCAAAAGCGGCGCTGCGGAAGGCACCGCTGCCGTTCCAGTCTTCTGTGCGCGAAGTAGCCGCTTCTCCGCCTCCGGCAGCCAGAGATCGCGGTAGCTTGCAAGAGGCGAAGAACGAAGCCGCCAAGAAGCCGGCTTGTGTTCGAAGCTGGCAGACTGCTGGAGGACGCTGGCTGCCACTCTCCTGCCTGCTGAATTCACTCTTGGCATGCGGATGGAAGGTGTTCCAGGACAACTTGCCTGGGTTTTGACGTAGTCCTGACGCATCCCTCCTGGGAAAATCCTGCTCGTCCCCTGAGGCTCCCAGATGCAGAGAACACGATGGCAGCTGCTGAAAAGAAGGGCAGCAGTGAGTTTGTCAAGAAAGAAGAACATAGGCAGCTGCCTGTGCTTGGCAAGGAGCAGCTGCTGCATGCTTGCAATTGCCTTCAGTGCGCACAGAAGCCCGCTGCTCTGCTGCTTCATTTTCCCCATTCAGGCAATTGCACCCTATTGAAGCTGAGCCCGGCTGTTCAGCTTTGCTGCTTTTCAGCATCTCAGCTCTCCTAAAGCTGCGTGAAAGCTCTCGAGGTTTTTTGCCTTCGCCAGGCTGGAATGTGCCCGCTACTACCCAGAGCTGGGCAGGAGCGGGCAGAGAGCACGGCCATCTGCCAGCACTTTGCAGCTTGCCCAGGAAAGTGCAGTGTCCTTGACATGAGCAGCAAATCCCATTTCTGGGCAAGATCGGCGAACGTGAGCAGTGCTGGTAGGCTTTCTCCTTGCGAAATGCAGCGGAGAAGTTTTTCGCTAAGATGTAGACGACTAGAGAGGCAGAAGACGGCGCTCCGGAGCTGGCCGAAGGGAAGCGCCGGTTGCCGGCGTCTTTCGGCAAAAGCGGCGCTCCCGAAGGCACCGCTGCCGTTCCAGTCTTCTGTGCGCGAAGTAGCCGCTTCTCCGCCTCCGGCAGCCAGAGATCGCGGTAGCTTGCAAGAGGCGAAGAAGGAAGCCGCCAAGAAGCCGGCTTGTGTTCGAAGCTGGCAGACTGCTGGAGGACGCTGGCTGCCACTCTCCTGCCTGCTGAATTCCCTCTTGGCATGCGGATGGAAGGCGTTCCAGGACAACTTGCCTGGGTGTTTACGTAGCGCTGACGCATCCCTCCTGGGAAAATCCCGCTCGTCCCCTGAGGCTCCCAGATGCAGAGAACACGATGGCAGCTGCTGAAAAGAAGGGCAGCAGTGAGTTTGTCAAGAAAGAAGAACATAGGCAGCTGCCTGTGCTTGGCAAGGAGCAGCTGCTGCATGCTTGCAATTGCCTTCAGTGCGCACAGAAGCCCGCTGCTCTGCTGCTTCGTTTTCCCCATTCAGGCAATTGCACCCTATTGAAGCTGAGCCCGGCTGTTCAGCTTTGCTGCTTTTCAGCATCTCAGCTCTCCTAAAGCTGCGTGAAAGCTCTCGAGGTTTTTTGCCTTCGCCAGGCTGGAATGTGCCCGCTACTACCCAGAGCTGGGCAGGAGCGGGCAGAGAGCACGGCCATCTGCCAGCACTTTGCAGCTTGCCCAGGAAAGTGCAGTGTCCTTGACATGAGCAGCAAATCCCATTTCTGGGCAAGATCGGCGAACGTGAGCAGTGCTGGTAGGCTTTCTCCTTGCGAAATGCAGCGGAGAAGTTTTTCGCTAAGATGTAGACGACTAGAGAGGCAGAAGACGGCGCTCCGGAGCTGGCCGAAGGGAAGCGCCGGTTGCCGACGTCTTTCGGCAAAAGCGGCGCTCCCGAAGGCACCGCTGCCGTTCCAGTCTTCTGTGCGCGAAGTAGCCGCTTCTCCGCCTCCGGCAGCCAGAGATCGCGGTAGCTTGCAAGAGGCGAAGAAGGAAGCCGCCAAGAAGCCGGCTTGCGTTCGAAGCTGGCAGACTGCTGGAGGACGCTGGCTGCCACTCTCCTGCCTGCTGAATTCCCTCTTGGCATGCGGATGGAAGGCGTTCCAGGACAACTTGCCTGGGTGTTTACGTAGCGCTGACGCATCCCTCCTGGGAAAATCCCGCTCGTCCACTGAGGCTCCCAGATGCAGAGAACACAATGGCAGCTGCTGAAAAGAAGGGCAGCAGTGAGTTTGTCAAGAAAGAAGAACATAGGCAGCTGCCTGTGCTTGGCAAGGAGCAGCTGCTGCATGCTTGCAATTGCCTTCAGTGCGCACAGAAGCCCGCTGCTCTGCTGCTTCGTTTTCCCCATTCAGGCAATTGCACCGTACTGAAGCTGAGCCCGGCTGTTCAGCTTTGCTGCTTTTCAGCATCTCAGCTCTCCTAAAGCTGCGTGAAAGCTCTCGAGGTTTTTTGCCTTCGCCAGGCTGGAATGTGCCCGCTACTACCCAGAGCTGGGCAGGAGCGGGCAGAGAGCACGGCCATCTGCCAGCACTTTGCAGCTTGCCCAGGAAAGTGCAGTGTCCTTGACATGAGCAGCAAATCCCATTTCTGGGCAAGATCGGCGAATGTGAGCAGTGCTGGTAGGCTTTCTCCTTGCGAAATGCAGCGGAGAAGTTTTTCGCTAAGATGTAGACGACTAGAGAGGCAGAAGACGGCGCTCCGGAGCTGGCCGAAGGGAAGCGCCGGTTGCCGGCGTCTTTCGGCAGAAGCGGCGCTGCGGAAGGCACCGCTGCCGTTCCAGTCTTCTGTGCGCGAAGTAGCCGCTTCTCCGCCTCCGGCAGCCAGAGATCGCGGTAGCTTGCAAGAGGCGAAGAAGGAAGCCGCCAAGAAGCCGGCTTGTGTTCGAAGCTGGCAGACTGCTGGAGGACGCTGGCTGCCACTCTCCTGCCTGCTGAATTCCCTCTTGGCATGCGGATGGAAGGCGTTCCAGGACAACTTGCCTGGGTGTTTACATAGTCCTGACGCATCCCTCCTGGGAAAATCCCGCTCGTCCCCTGAGGCTCCCAGATGCAGAGAACACGATGGCAGCTGCTGAAAAGAAGGGCAGCAGTGAGTTTGTCAAGAAAGAAGAACATAGGCAGCTGCCTGTGCTTGGCAAGGAGCAGCTGCTGCATGCTTGCAATTGCCTTCAGTGCGCACAGAAGCCCGCTGCTCTGCTGCTTCGTTTTCCCCATTCAGGCAATTGCACCGTACTGAAGCTGAGCCCGGCTGTTCAGCTTTGCTGCTTTTCAGCATCTCAGCTCTCCTAAAGCTGCGTGAAAGCTCTCGAGGTTTTTTGCCTTCGCCAGGCTGGAATGTGCCCGCTACTACCCAGAGCTGGGCAGGAGCGGGCAGAGAGCACGGCCATCTGCCAGCACTTTGCAGCTTGCCCAGGAAAGTGCAGTGTCCTTGACATGAGCAGCAAATCCCATTTCTGGGCAAGATCGGCGAACGTGAGCAGTGCTGGTAGGCTTTCTCCTTGCGAAATGCAGCGGAGAAGTTTTTCGCTAAGATGTAGACGACTAGAGAGGCAGAAGACGGCGCTCCGGAGCTGGCCGAAGGGAAGCGCCGGTTGCCGGCGTCTTTCGGCAAAAGCGGCGCTGCGGAAGGCACCGCTGCCGTTCCAGTCTTCTGTGCGCGAAGTAGCCGCTTCTCCGCCTCCGGCAGCCAGAGATTGCGGTAGCTTGCAAGAGGCGAAGAACGAAGCCGCCAAGAAGCCGGCTTGTGTTCGAAGCTGGCAGACTGCTGGAGGACGCTGGCTGCCACTCTCCTGCCTGCTGAATTCACTCTTGGCATGCGGATGGAAGGCATTCCAGGACAACTTGCCTGGGTGTTTACGTAGTCCTGACGAATCCCTCCTGGGAAAATCCCGCTCGTCCCCTGAGGCTCCCAGATGCAGAGAACACGATGGCAACTGCTGAAAAGAAGGGCAGCAGTGAGTTTGTCAAGAAAGAAGAACATAGGCAGCTGCCTGTGCTTGGCAAGGAGCAGCTGCTGCATGCTTGCAATTGCCTTCAGTGCGCACAGAAGCCCGCTGCTCTGCTGCTTCGTTTTCCCCATTCAGGCAATTGCACCCTATTGAAGCTGAGCCCGGCTGTTCAGCTTTGCTGCTTTTCAGCATCTCAGCTCTCCTAAAGCTGCGTGAAAGCTCTCGAGGTTTTTTGCCTTCGCCAGGCTGGAATGTGCCCGCTACTACCCAGAGCTGGGCAGGAGCGGGCAGAGAGCACGGCCATCTGCCAGCACTTTGCAGCTTGCCCAGGAAAGTGCAGTGTCCTTGACATGAGCAGCAAATCCCATTTCTGGGCAAGATCGGCGAACGTGAGCAGTGCTGGTAGGCTTTCTCCTTGCGAAATGCAGCGGAGAAGTTTTTCGCTAAGATGTAGACGACTAGAGAGGCAGAAGACGGCGCTCCGGAGCTGGCCGAAGGGAAGCGCCGGTTGCCGGCGTCTTTCGGCAAAAGCGGCGCTGCGGAAGGCACCGCTGCCGTTCCAGTCTTCTGTGCGCGAAGTAGCCGCTTCTCCGCCTCCGGCAGCCAGAGATCGCGGTAGCTTGCAAGAGGCGAAGAAGGAAGCCGCCAAGAAGCCGGCTTGTGTTCGAAGCTGGCAGACTGCTGGAGGACGCTGGCTGCCACTCTCCTGCCTGCTGAATTCACTCTTGGCATGCGGATGGAAGGCGTTCCAGGACAACTTGCCTGGGTGTTTACGTAGTCCTGACGAATCCCTCCTGGGAAAATCCCGCTTGTCCCCTGAGGCTCCCAGATGCAGAGAACACGATGGCAACTGCTGAAAAGAAGGGCAGCAGTGAGTTTGTCAAGAAAGAAGAACATAGGCAGCTGCCTGTGCTTGGCAAGGAGCAGCTGCTGCATGCTTGCAATTGCCTTCAGTGCGCACAGAAGCCCGCTGCTCTGCTGCTTTGTTTTCCCCATTCAGGCAATTGCACCCTATTGAAGCTGAGCCCGGCTGTTCAGCTTTGCTGCTTTTCAGCATCTCAGCTCTCCTAAAGCTGCGTGAAAGCTCTCGAGGTTTTTTGCCTTCGCCAGGCTGGAATGTGCCCGCTACTACCCAGAGCTGGGCAGGAGCGGGCAGAGAGCACGGCCATCTGCCAGCACTTTGCAGCTTGCCCAGGAAAGTGCAGTGTCCTTGACATGAGCAGCAAATCCCATTTCTGGGCAAGATCGGCGAACGTGAGCAGTGCTGGTAGGCTTTCTCCTTGCGAAATGCAGCGGAGAAGTTTTTCGCTAAGATGTAGACGACTAGAGAGGCAGAAGACGGCGCTCCGGAGCTGGCCGAAGGGAAGCGCCGGTTGCCGGCGTCTTTCGGCAAAAGCGGCGCTGCGGAAGGCACCGCTGCCGTTCCAGTCTTCTGTGCGCGAAGTAGCCGCTTCTCCGCCTCCGGCAGCCAGAGATCGCAGTAGCTTGCAAGAGGCGAAGAACGAAGCCGCCAAGAAGCCGGCTTGTGTTCGAAGCTGGCAGACTGCTGGAGGACGCTGGCTGCCACTCTCCTGCCTGCTGAATTCACTCTTGGCATGCGGATGGAAGGCGTTCCAGGACAACTTGCCTGGGTGTTTACGTAGTCCTGACGCATCCCTCCTGGGAAAATCCCGCTCGTCCCCTGAGGCTCCCAGATGCAGAGAACACGATGGCAGCTGCTGAAAAGAAGGGCAGCAGTGAGTTTGTCAAGAAAGAAGAACATAGGCAGCTGCCTGTGCTTGGCAAGGAGCAGCTGCTGCATGCTTGCAATTGCCTTCAGTGCGCACAGAAGCCCGCTGCTCTGCTGCTTCGTTTTCCCCATTCAGGCAATTGCACCCTATTGAAGCTGAGCCCGGCTGTTCAGCTTTGCTGCTTTTCAGCATCTCAGCTCTCCTAAAGCTGCGTGAAAGCTCTCGAGGTTTTTTGCCTTCGCCAGGCTGGAATGTGCCCGCTACTACCCAGAGCTGGGCAGGAGCGGGCAGAGAGCACGGCCATCTGCCAGCACTTTGCAGCTTGCCCAGGAAAGTGCAGTGTCCTTGACATGAGCAGCAAATCCCATTTCTGGGCAAGATCGGCGAACGTGAGCAGTGCTGGTAGGCTTTCTCCTTGCGAAATGCAGTGGAGAAGTTTTTCGCTAAGATGTAGACGACTAGAGAGGCAGAACACGGCGCTCCGGAGCTGGCCGAAGGGAAGCGCCGGTTGCCGGCGTCTTTCGGCAGAAGCGGCGCTGCGGAAGGCACCGCTGCCGTTCCAGTCTTCTGTGCGCCAAGTAGCCGCTTCTCTGCCTCCGGCAGCCAGAGATCGCGGTAGCTTGCAAGAGGCGAAGAAGGAAGCCGCCAAGAAGCCGGCTTGTGTTCGAAGCTGGCAGACTGCTGGAGGACGCTGGCTGCCACTCTCCTGCCTGCTGAATTCACTCTTGGCATGCGGATGGAAGGCGTTCCAGGACAACTTGCCTGGGTGTTTACGTAGTCCTGACGAATCCCTCCTGGGAAAATCCCGCTCGTCCCCTGAGGCTCCCAGATGCAGAGAACACGATGGCAACTGCTGAAAAGAAGGGCAGCAGTGAGTTTGTCAAGAAAGAAGAACATAGGCAGCTGCCTGTGCTTGGCAAGGAGCAGCTGCTGCATGCTTGCAATTGCCTTCAGTGCGCACAGAAGCCCGCTGCTCTGCTGCTTCGTTTTCCCCATTCAGGCAATTGCACCCTATTGAAGCTGAGCCCGGCTGTTCAGCTTTGCTGCTTTTCAGCATCTCAGCTCTCCTAAAGCTGCGTGAAAGCTCTCGAGGTTTTTTGCCTTCGCCAGGCTGGAATGTGCCCGCTACTACCCAGAGCTGGGCAGGAGCCGGCAGAGAGCACGGCCATCTGCCAGCACTTTGCAGCTTGCCCAGGAAAGTGCAGTGTCCTTGACATGAGCAGCAAATCCCATTTCTGGGCAAGATCGGCGAACGTGAGCAGTGCTGGTAGGCTTTCTCCTTGCGAAATGCAGCGGAGAAGTTTTTCGCTAAGATGTAGACGACTAGAGAGGCAGAAGACGGCGCTCCGGAGCTGGCCGAAGGGAAGCGCCGGTTGCCTGCGTCTTTCGGCAGAAGCGGCGCTCCGGAAGGCACCGCTGCCGTTCCAGTTTTCTGTGCGCGAAGTAGCCGCTTCTCCGCCTCCGGCAGCCAGAGATCGCGGTAGCTTGCAAGAGGCGAAGAAGGAAGCCGCCAAGAAGCCGGCTTGTGTTCGAAGCTGGCAGACTGCTGGAGGACGCTGGCTGCCACTCTCCTGCCTGCTGAATTCACTCTTGGCATGCGGATGGAAGGCGTTCCAGGACAACTTGCCTGGGTGTTTACGTAGTCCTGACGAATCCCTCCTGGGAAAATCCCGCTCGTCCCCTGAGGCTCCCAGATGCAGAGAACACGATGACAACTGCTGAAAAGAAGGGCAGCAGTGAGTTTGTCAAGAAAGAAGAACATAGGCAGCTGCCTGTGCTTGGCAAGGAGCAGCTGCTGCATGCTTGCAATTGCCTTCAGTGCGCACAGAAGCCCGCTGCTCTGCTGCTTCGTTTTCCCCATTCAGGCAATTGCACCGTACTGAAGCTGAGCCCGGCTGTTCAGCTTTGCTGCTTTTCAGCATCTCAGCTCTCCTAAAGCTGCGTGAAAGCTCTCGAGGTTTTTTGCCTTCGCCAGGCTGGAATGTGCCCGCTACTACCCAGAGCTGGGCAGGAGCGGGCAGAGAGCACGGCCATCTGCCAGCACTTTGCAGCTTGCCCAGGAAAGTGCAGTGTCCTTGACATGAGCAGCAAATCCCATTTCTGGGCAAGATCGGCGAATGTGAGCAGTGCTGGTAGGCTTTCTCCTTGCGAAATGCAGCGGAGAAGTTTTTCGCTAAGATGTAGACGACTAGAGAGGCAGAAGACGGCGCTCCGGAGCTGGCCGAAGGGAAGCGCCGGTTGCCGGCGTCTTTCGGCAAAAGCGGCGCTGCGGAAGGCACCGCTGCCGTTCCAGTCTTCTGTGCGCGAAGTAGCCGCTTCTCCGCCTCCGGCAGCCAGAGATCGCGGTAGCTTGCAAGAGGCGAAGAAGGAAGCCGCCAAGAAGCCGGCTTGTGTTCGAAGCTGGCAGACTGCTGGAGGACGCTGGCTGCCACTCTCCTGCCTGCTGAATTCACTCTTGGCATGCGGATGGAAGGCGTTCCAGGACAACTTGCCTGGGTGTTTACGTAGTCCTGACGAATCCCTCCTGGGAAAATCCCGCTCGTCCCCTGAGGCTCCCAGATGCAGAGAACACGATGGCAACTGCTGAAAAGAAGGGCAGCAGTGAGTTTGTCAAGAAAGAAGAACATAGGCAGCTGCCTGTGCTTGGCAAGGAGCAGCTGCTGCATGCTTGCAATTGCCTTCAGTGCGCACAGAAGCCCGCTGCTCTGCTGCTTCGTTTTCCCCATTCAGGCAATTGCACCCTATTGAAGCTGAGCCCGGCTGTTCAGCTTTGCTGCTTTTCAGCATCTCAGCTCTCCTAAAGCTGCGTGAAAGCTCTCGAGGTTTTTTGCCTTCGCCAGGCTGGAATGTGCCCGCTACTACCCAGAGCTGGGCAGGAGCGGGCAGAGAGCACGGCCATCTGCCAGCACTTTGCAGCTTGCCCAGGAAAGTGCAGTGTCCTTGACATGAGCAGCAAATCCCATTTCTGGGCAAGATCGGCGAACGTGAGCAGTGCTGGTAGGCTTTCTCCTTGCGAAATGCAGCGGAGAAGTTTTTCGCTAAGATGTAGACGACTAGAGAGGCGGAAGACAGCGCTCCGGAGCTGGCTGAAGGGAAGCGCCGGTTGCCGGCGTCTTTCGGCAGAAGCGGCGCTCCGGAAGGCACCGCTGCCGTTCCAGTCTTCTGTGCGCGAAGTAGCCGCTTCTCCGCCTCCGGCAGCCAGAGATCGCGGTAGCTTGCAAGAGGCGAAGAAGGAAGCCGCCAAGAAGCCGGCTTGTGTTCGAAGCTGGCAGACTGCTGGAGGACGCTGGCTGCCACTCTCCTGCCTGCTGAATTCACTCTTGGCATGCGGATGGAAGGCGTTCCAGGACAACTTGCCTGGGTTTTGACGTAGTCCTGACGCATCCCTCCTGGGAAAATCCCGCTCGTCCCCTGAGGCTCCCAGATGCAGAGAACACGATGGCAGCTGCTGAAAAGGGCAGTAGTGAGTTTGTCAAGAAAGAAGAACATAGGCAGCTGCCTGTGCTTGGCAAGGAGCAGCTGCTGCATGCTTGCAATTGCCTTCAGTGCGCACAGAAGCCCGCTGCTCTGCTGCTTCGTTTTCCCCATTCAGGCAATTGCACCCTATTGAAGCTGAGCCCGGCTGTTCAGCTTTGCTGCTTTTCAGCATCTCAGCTCTCCTAAAGCTGCGTGAAAGCTCTCGAGGTTTTTTGCCTTTGCCAGGCTGGAATGTGCCCGCTACTACCCAGAGCTGGGCAGGAGCGGGCAGAGAGCACGGCCATCTGCCAGCACTTTGCAGCTTGCCCAGGAAAGTGCAGTGTCCTTGACATGAGCAGCAAATCCCATTTCTGGGCAAGATCGGCGAACGTGAGCAGTGCTGGTAGGCTTTCTCCTTGCGAAATGCAGCGGAGAAGTTTTTCGCTAAGATGTAGACGACTAGAGAGGCAGAAGACGGCGCTCCGGAGCTGGCCGAAGGGAAGCGCCGGTTGCCGGCGTCTTTCGGCAGAAGCGGCGCTGCGGAAGGCACCGCTGCCGTTCCAGTCTTCTGTGCGCGAAGTAGCCGCTTCTCCACCTCCGGCAGCCAGAGATCGCGGTAGCTTGCAAGAGGCGAAGAAGGAAGCCGCCAAGAAGCCGGCTTGTGTTTGAAGCTGGCAGACTGCTGGAGGACGCTGGCTGCCACTCTCCTGCCTGCTGAATTCACTCTTGGCATGCGGATGGAAGGTGTTCCAGGACAACTTGCCTGGGTTTTGACGTAGTCCTGACGCATCCCTCCTGGGAAAATCCTGCTCGTACCCTGTGGCTCCCAGATGCAGAGAACTCGATGGCAGCTGCTGAAAAGAAGGGCAGCAGTGAGTTTGTCAAGAAAGAAGAACATAGGCAGCTGCCTGTGCTTGGCAAGGAGCAGCTGCTGCATGCTTGCAATTGCCTTCAGTGCGCACAGAAGCCCGCTGCTCTGCTGCTTCGTTTTCCCCATTCAGGCAATTGCACCCTATTGAAGCTGAGCCCGGCTGTTCAGCTTTGCTGCTTTTCAGCATCTCAGCTCTCCTAAAGCTGCGTGAAAGCTCTCGAGGTTTTTTGCCTTCGCCAGGCTGGAATGTGCCCGCTACTACCCAGAGCTGGGCAGGAGCGGGCAGAGAGCACGGCCATCTGCCAGCACTTTGCAGCTTGCCCAGGAAAGTGCCGTGTCCTTGACATGCGCAGCAAATCCCATTTCTGGGCAAGATCGGCGAACGTGAGCAGTGCTGGTAGGCTTTCTCCTTGCGAAATGCAGCGGAGAAATTTTTCGCTAAGATGTAGACGACTAGAGAGGCAGAAGACGGCGCTCCGGAGCTGGCCAAAGGGAAGCGCCGGTTGCCGGCGTCTTTCGGCAGAAGCGGCGCTGCGGAAGGCACCGCTGCCGTTCCAGTCTTCTGTGCGCCAAGTAGCCGCTTCTCCACCTCCGGCAGCCAGAGATCGCGGTAGCTTGCAAGAGGCGAAGAACGAAGGCGCAAAGAAGCAGGCTTGTGTGCGAATCTGGCAGACTGCTGGAGGACAGTGGCTGCCACTCTCCTGCCTGCTGAATTCACTCTTGGCATGCGGATGGAAGGTGTTCCAGGACAACTTGCCTGGGTTTTTACGTAGTCCTGACGCATCCCTCCTTGGAGAATCTTGCTCGTCCCCTGAGGCTCCCAGATGCAGAGAACACGATGGCAGCTGCCGAAAAGAAGGGCAGCAGTGAGTTTGTCAAGAAAGAAGAACATAGGCAGCTGCCTGTGCTTGGCAAGGAGCAGCTGCTGCATGCTTGCAATTGCCTTCAGTGCGCACAGAAGCCCGCTGCTCTGCTGTTTCATTTGTCCCATTCAGGCAATTGCACCGTATTGAAGCGGAGCCATTGTGGTAAGTTAGAAAAGACTCTTTTTTCATTACGACAAAAAGGGGAAAGTCTTGTGTAAATAACAGGAAGCCAAAGGGGAAGCCTTTGGTAACAGGATTTGAGCTTAGCTGCATATAACATATAACCCTATATGGAAAAGACCATTACAGGGTCATGGACTTTCATCGAGGAAGAAGGGAGGAGCCTTCCTCCAACGACCACCAGAGAGTAGAAGAAGACCCCCTAGCAACAGAGGGTGTAAGCGCAGAGTACATCCAGAGATACAGCGGACATGGAAGGAAGAGAGTATAAAAAGACTCTGGGAAGGGGGAAACGGTATGAGCCGTTCGCGGAGCAGGGACTCCACGGCTACACCCAGCGCTGTTTGCTTGCCATCGCTTGCTGTAATCAATAAATTTCTTATTGACCCTCGAAAGGCTGAACAAATTATTCGCCTCTATTTATAACAATCTGGTGCCGTGACTTGGATAAGGGCTATCCTTGGAAGCTCCTCCCGGTGAGGCACCCTCGCTGCCTTGGCAGTGAGCCCCGCTCAGGAGTCCTCCTCCTGGGACCCTTACCGACGAACCCAAATTTGGTGGCAAGCAAAGAATAGGCGGCAACCCCTTAATCTTTGTGCACGAAGTCCCGGGCGAAGACACAGGACTGTGTAAGTACCTTTCAGTGGTCCTTCGGGGCTACTGAGGTTGCCCCGTTCAGAGGGAGCGGGGCCTGCTCGGTTGGGGTTGGGATCCCGGAGTGTAATGAGTGAGACGTCTCTGTGAGACGACGTGAGTGTGGATCTCATAGTAGTGCATTTCCCACACCCAGCAACGGGCTGGGCCACGAATTGAGGGAAGCGTAGAGATGTGTGTGTGAAGGCACTCCGGAAGATGGGACAGAGGAAAAGCAAGCCCTCTGGTCCCATGGGTGGGAGAAACCCTGTAAAGCTTCCCCAAATTCCTCCAGATAGCCCATTAGGACTAATGATTAAAAGTCGGGATGCCTTCCCCACCAGGAAAGGAAAGGACAAGGTGAAAATGGTGCACTACTGCATAGAGGTGTGGGGAGGGAAACAAATAAGAGGAGACCATTTGTACTGGCCAGTGTTCGGCTCATTTGAGGATTGGATATGTCAGGCTTTAAATATTTACGTGAATTCTAAAGAGCCCTTTAACTTAGAGGAGAGCGAGTACGCCTCCCTCTGGATAATGGGGGAAACTCACACTAAGTTGTTTGCACTTAGTACTAGGGAGAAAAAGAAAAGAGTGAAAGAGGATACAGACCTACCTGATTCCACCCCTCCACCCTACATACCTCCTCCCCCTCCATCACCTCCTCTACCACCAACCCCTCCCCCCCATTCTCCTCCCCAGAATCTTTACCCACCCCTGCCTCCACATTCACCACAACATCCTGACTCCTCTGCCCCGGCACAAAATGACTCGGCAAAAGATGACTCGGAGGGGGATGGGTTGAACGCTGCGCTCCAGGGAAATAACCAGCGGGTAACTAGAAGCCAGACTAGGAAAAGGCGGGAGGAATTGGGATTGTTCCTACTCTGAGAAGCAAGAATGGGGATGGTCCCTAACCCTAATGCAGGGCAACTGGGGCAACCCACTCAAATCTTAAGAGTTAAATATGTATCTGTACCCTTGAACTCGGGAGATGTGAGAGAGTTCAAAAAGGAAATGGGACACCTCTTAGAGGACCCCCTTGGAGTTGCCGAAAGATTAGACCAATTTCTGGGTCCGAACGTTTATACTTGGGATGAGATACAATCTATTTTAGGTATATTATTTACCTCAGAGGAAAGGAGGATGATTAGAGATGTAGGGATGAGAATATGGGATGATGAACAGCAACAAGCGTTCCTTGCAGACACCAAGTGGCCTATGCAACGCCCTGACTAGAACAACCAGGATCCGCAACACAGAGCCCATATGGTAGATTTGCAGAATATTATAATACATGGAATAAGAAGATCTGTCCCTCGAGGACAGAATATTCACAGGGCTTTTCGAGAACAGCAAAAAAAGGATGAAGACCCCACAGAATGGTTAGAAAGACTGAGAAAAATCTTTCAGTTATACTCTGGAGTAGACCCTGATACCCCAGTAGGGGAGGCCCTGCTAAAAACACAGTTTGTAGCGAACTCATGGGTGGACATTTGGAAGAAGTTAGAAAAATTAGAGGATTAGCAAGGAAGAGGATTGGATGAATTATTGCGAGAGGCGCAGAAAGTTTATGTAAGGAGGGAAGATGAAACTCATAAAAAGCAAGTTAGGATGATGGTAGTGGCAGTTCGAGAAGGGTAGAAAACTGCCCCCCCTTTACAGAAAGGGGCAGCCGTGCGGGGAAATAAGCGAATTCCAAAGCGGAGTGATGAGATTGGTAAGAGGAAAGAAGAGAGAGAAATTGCCTGCTTTTACTGTGGGAGGAGGGGTCACATTAGGCGAGAATGCCAACAAAGGATGGCTGATGAAAAACAGTTTCAGGAAGACTAGGGGTGTCAGGGACTCTATCTGCTGGGGACAAGAGAAAAAACGGAGCCCCTGGTAAAGCCAAAAATAGGTCCCCAGCAGCAAGAATACGAGTTCTTTGTGGACTCAGGGGCGGAAAGATCAACCGTGCAGACCCCTTCCCCGGGGGTGTAAAATTTCATCTAACACAGTACAGGTAATTGGGGCAAAAGGGGAGCCTTTTGGAGTACCTGTGATAAAAGATGTTCTTTTAGAGACTGATTCTAAATTGGGGGTGGGATCCTTTTTATTAGTTCCCGAGGCGGATTATAATCTACTCAGACGGGACTTGATGATTGAATTAGGAATAGGAGTGGAAGTAATAGAAGAGAAATTGAGTGTAAAACTGTGTCCCCTAAGGACCGTAAGCTGAAATCAATCCGGAAGTGTGGTACACCCCCCATACTGTAGGAAGATTGAATATTGAACCTTTGAAGTAACCATCCGGGACCCTGAAATACCCGTGAGAATAAAACAATACCCTCTGTCTAAAGAAGGGAGGCAAGGGTTAAAACCCGAAATCGAGAGACTCTTAAAACAAGGTCTCCTTGAACCATGTATGTCTCCTTTTAACACACCCATCTTACCCGTAAAGAAACCAAATGGTAGTTATAGGCTAGTTCATGACTTAAGAGAAATTAATAAAAGAACTGTTGAAAGATTTCCCGTAGTAGCTAACCCATATACACTTTTAAGTCAATTAGGCCCTGAAAATAAATGGTACAGTGTAATAGACTTAAAAGACGCCTTCTGGGCCTGCCCTCTTAAAGAAGCCTCCAGAGATTATTTTGCCTTTGAATGGGAAGACCCGGATACCCATCGAAAGCAACAATTGAGATGGACTGTCCTCCCTCAGGGGTTTACAGAATCCCCTAATTTATTTGGACAAGCATTAGAACAAATATTGGCAGATTATTCCTTAGGTGAAGGAACAGCTTTGGTACAATATGTAGATGATTTATTAATCGCAGGCAAGGAGGAGGAGATAGTAAGTAAGGAAAGCATAAAGCTACTAAACTTCCTGAGTTTGAAGGGACTTAAGGTTTCAAAGTCTAAGCTACAGTTTGTAGAGGAAGAAGTAAAATACTTGGGACATATGTTAACCAAAGGAACTAAGAAATTAGATGCTGAAAGGGTCCAAGGTATACTCTCATTACAAGCCCCACAAAATAAGAGACAGATACGGCAGTTGTTAAGACTTTTTGGATACTGTCGACAGTGGATAGTGAACTTTAGTGGGAAAGTTAAATTTCTGTATGAAAAATTAACTAAGAAAGGATTACTCAAGTGGACACCTGAGGATGAGGACCGACTAAAGGCCCTAAAGGTTGAATTGGTAAATGCACCAGTGCTCAGTCTCCCTGATCTAAAAAGACCATTCTTCCTATTTATTAATGTGGAAGAGGGAACTGCATATGGGGTGCTGGTCCAGGACTGGGCCGGGAACAAAAAACCAGTGGCATATCTCTCCAAACTTTTAGACCCCGTTAATAGAGGGTGGCCCACCTGCTTACAAGTAATAGTAGCTGCTGCACTCTTAGTAGAAGAAGCAGGGAAAATAACCTTTAGAAGTGAGCTGCGGGTCTTATCCCCTCATAACATCCGGGGAGGTTTGCAACAAAAAGCTGAAAAATGGATAACAGATGCCAGGCTGCTAAAATATGAGGGCATCCTAATATCATCCCCTAAATTGACTATAGAAACTACCAGTTTACAAAATCCTGCTCAATTCCTATACGGGGAACCAACTACTGAAGTGGGACATGACTGCCTCCAACAAATTGAAGAACAAACCAAAATACGACCAGATTTGGAAGAGGAAGAACTAGCCTCAGGGGCCCGGTTATATGTGGATGGATCCTCCCGGGTTGTTGAGGGGAAGCGGAAATCCGGATATGCTGTGGTGGATAGAAAAGCCTTCAGGATAATAGAATCTGGCCCCCTTAGCCCTAGCTGGTCAGCACAAGCATGTGAACTATATGCAGTACTCAGAGCATTAGAATTATTAAAAGGAAAATCCGGAACCATCTACACTGATTCTAAATATGCTTATGGGGCAGTACACACTTTTAGTAAAATTTAAGAAGAGAGAGGATTAATTAACTCACAAGGAAAGGGGTTAATACATGAGGAGCTAATCCGACGAGTTTTACAAGCCCTCAGATATCCAGAAAAGATAGCAGTGGTGCATGTCCGTAGCCATCAAACAGGAATAGGAGCCCCCATTAGGGGAAACAATTTAGCTGATCAAGAGGCCAAGAAAGCTGCGCTACTGACTTTAAAACATAAGATTGAGGTTACACAAAGGGAGGATTGTTCCACTTGTGGGGATGATTTAAGAACAACACCATGTTGGTCAAGTTAGAAAATATTTGGAAATTATTCCATCAGATGTGTTTGTGGTAACCCCCCAAAGAAACATTGCTGGTATCATGGCTCAAAGAAATATTTATTAACATTCACAGTACAAGAAAAAGAAAAATTAGACCAAATGGGAATACGGGAAAAAGAGGAAGGCAAGTGGGTATTACCCGATGGTCGAGAAGTACTCCTGAAAGGAATAGCCATGAGAATCCTGCAGGCTATACATGATAAAACCCATTGGGGCACCCAGGCCTTAGTTGATCAGTTTGCCATCAAATACATGTGTATAGAGATCTATACTCTGGCTAAACAGGTAACCCAACGCTGCCTGACCTGTCAAAAGGTAAACAAGCAGCAACAAAGAGAGAGACCAATGGGTGGGAGAGAGTTAGCACAAAGACCTTTCTCTCATATACAAGTAGACTTTACTGAACTACCCAAAATAGGGAGATACAAGTACTTGTTGATATTAATAGATCACTTGACACGCTATGTAGAAGCATTCCCCACCGCCAGAGCAACATCTCATGCGGTAGTTAAGATATTTTTAGAACAAATCATACCTAGATGCGGGATGATAGAAATCTTAGATTCTGATAGAGGCCCCCACTTCACTTCAAAAATAGCAAAAGATGTTCTCACCACCCTCGGGACCCAGTGGAAGTACCATACCCCATGGCACCCGCAAAGTTCCGGGACAGTGGAGTGGATGAATAGGGAAATCAAGAAACAGTTAACTAAATTAATGCTAGAAACAAAGATGTCTTGGGTCAAGTGTTTGCCCTTGGCTCTATTAAATATCCACACTCAACCCCGCACTGATGTGGGGATATCCCCTTTTGAAATGCTATTCAGAATGCCCTATGACATGGAGGCCCCTGTAGATCACCCTTGTTTGAAAGATTCTCAGATCAATACCTATATTGTACAAATTATGAACAGAAGGAGAGAATTGAGGGAAAAAGGGGCTGTTAACTCAGAGACTTCCGTTAGACCTAACAATACATAAGATTAAACCTGGAGATAGAGTACTCATTAAATTGTGGAAAGAAAATTCTTTAACAACTCGTTGGGAAGGCCCCTTCATTGTTTTACTCACCACAGAGACTGCAATTCAGACCGCCGAGAAGGGATGGACCCACGCAAGCCGAGTTAAAAGACCGATCACTACGGCTGACCATTAGAAAGTAATGAGCCAACCTGGAAACCTGAAGGTCACCTTGAAGAAAGACTAACGGACTCAGTGTGGGTAATCCAAATAGACCAAGAAAAGGAACAGAAAAGAGACACTTACCCCTTGGCTGATGATTATAGAATAATATGTAAAGAAATGTTATCCTTTTGTGTGCCCTGTTTGTAAAACTTGCCAAGAATGGTAGTGGGTCCATTGTTGCAAAGGAAAGCCACCTACTGGGATCTGCTCCAGCTGCTACGAGCTAGAGCGAGGATTAACAAGAATCATATTAGAGTTAAGGGAATTGAAGAATAAGTGGGTGAGGCTCAAATCCAAGGGAGGTGGAAAGTTTACAGAAAAGGGCTTAACCCTGAGAACTCTTGTTTCCACCTGAATGAACCTGCCCCCTTTGTTGCCCATATTGTAAACCGGTGTTGTCAGAAAGAACTGAGAGAAGTCCCGTGTGACTTATCCCCGGTCAAGGATAAGAACTGGGAGCAGTATAAAGCTAGAAGGGGAAAAGAGAATGGATGCGCTAGAGAGTACCGCTGCTGCCGAGAAGATAGTAATCCCCGCGGCTCGAAGCACCCGAGTCGGCGGGAGAGGCATAGGGGAAAGAACCAGGCTCTTCCCAATCCCAAGTAGAATAATACAGAAATACTCCCGACTAAGTATTGATAATCTCCCCAAAGGTACCAACTCAACCACCCCGGGCAGACACAAAGGGCAACAAGCTAAAAGGGGAATGGTGGGGAATTATGAGTTAAGTGCAAAAACAAGACTCCATCCTCCTTGGCAAGTTATCATTATTGTAACTCTGGTTATGTTATTGCCAGGAGGATATTCTCAATTTTCACATCAACCCTTTAAATGGATACTAACCCGAGTAGATGGGAAGGAAATTCAAACTCGGATATCATCCAGATCTCCTACTTTTACATCGTCACTATGCACATTGGCCCCCATCGAACCATGTCTAAATAAAATAGGTTTCTATATGTGTCCAGCATCAAATCCAGGAAAGGGATATTGCAATTATCCCAGGGAATACTTCTGTGGGCATTGGGGCTGTGAAACAATAGCATCAGATTAATCAGTAGAAGGAGATCAATGGCTTAATGTTTCTTGGGGACCCTACGGCTGTAAAGCTCCACAGAAGGACTGGTCGGGCGGCATAGTCAATCAGGGGAATTGTCAATTTGTGTATCTGAATGTAACTAAACCATCAGATCCAAGATAGACAGTGGGACGGACGTGGGGTTTTCAGTACGTGGAACCCGGTAAGGACAGAAGCAACATGTTCACCATAATGAAGGAGCCGATCTCACCAGATACCCGACCAGTAGGCCCTAACCCGGTAATAGCTAAAGACAGAGAGCCAAGTTATGTTGAAATAATCAATAATCAAAGTAACACAGAAACAGAATACTCAACGGTTGTTACCCAGACAATAGCACGCCCTAGCGAGGATTCTCGATTTAACACCCTTTAGAAGCTAGTAGAGGGAGCGTACCGGGTCTTGAATGTAACTAACCCCCGGCTTACAGAGCATTGTTAGCTTTGCTTTGATGTTAAACCCCCATTTACGAAGCTGTTAGAATATCAGAAAAGGCGAGACGTGCAAATGGCAGTAACCCCCCTTCATGTAATTAGAAAGATTCGCGGGGGCAAGGAATCACATTGGCTTCAGTAACAGGGAAGGGGAGATGCATTGGCCAAGTGCCCCAGCACATGGAATTCCTGTGCGAAATAATAACTACAGCAAAACGAAAAGATAAGCCAGCCAAGTGGTTACTCCCTGCTAAGAACACAAAGTGGATCTGTGCAAAAAGAGGACTCACACTCTGCATCTCCCTGGAAATTTTCGATGAGACCTCAGATTACTGCATACAAGTCGTCATAATCCCAAAAATTATCTATCACCCTCTAGACTATGTATATAACCTACAAACTACCCCAGCACACCATCTAAAAAAACGAGAACCTTTTACTACACTTACAGTAGCTGCTTTAATGCTCATGGGGGGAGCGGGTGTAAGCATGGGAGTGACCTCCTTAGTAAAACAAACGAAAGAATTTCACTCTCTAAGAGTAGCAGTGGATGAAGACTTAGAGCGAATAAAGCAATAGATATCAGCCTTAGAGAAATCGGTAAGATCCCTATCTGAAGTGGTTTTGCAAAATAGGAGAGGATTGGACCTCCTGCTCCTACAGCAAGGGGGGCTATGTGCAGCACTCAAAGAGGAGTGCTGTATCTATGCAGATCACACAGGAGTAGTCAGGGATACAATGACAAAACTAAGAGAAAAATTAGAGAAACGAAAAAGGGAAAGAGAAGCCCAACAAAGTTAGTATGAAACCTAGTTCAACAGTTCCCCGTGGCTGACTACCCTATTATCCACAATTGCAGGACCCCTAATTTTACTGATTTTAGGACTAACCTTTGGCCTGTGTATTTTTAATAAGGTCATAGACGTAGTAAAGAGGAGACTAGAGGCTGCTCACCGCACGTTGATAAGGGCCAAATATGAACCCATACCAGAGGATCCTGAGACTAATGAAACCTTAGCCCTTAGCTTACAAGAATTAAAAAGGTTTGATGAACAAAATAAAGAAAAAGAAAAGGGGGGATTGTGATAAGTTAGAAAAGACTCTTTGTTCATCAGGACAAAAAGGGGAAAGCCTTGTGTAAATAACAGGAAGCCAAAGGGGAAGCCTTGTGTAGGTAACAAGATTTGAGCTTAGATGCATATAACATATAACCTTATATGGAAAAGACCATTACAGGGTCGTGGACTTTCGTCGAGGAAGAAGAGAGGAGCCTTCCTCCAACGACCACCAGAGAGTAGAAGAAGACCCCCTAGCAACAGAGGGCGCAAGCGCAGAGTACATCCAGAGATACAGCGGACACGGAAGGAAGAGAGTATAAAAAGACTCTGGGAAGGGGGAAACGGTATGAGCCGTTCGCGGAGCAGGGACTCCCTGGCTACACCCAGCGCTGTTTGCTTGCCATCACTTGCTGTAATCAATAAATTTCTTATTGACCTTCGAAAGGCTGAACAAATTATTCGCCTCTATTTATAACAGCCAGGCTGTTCAGCTTTGCTGCTTTTCAGCATCTCAGCTCTCCTAATGCAGCATGACAGCTCTCGAGGTCTTTTGCCTTCGCCAGGCTGGAATGTGCCCGCTACTACGAAGAGCTGGGCAGGAGTGGGCAGAGAGCACGGCCATCTGCCAGCACTTTGCAGCTTGCCCAGGAAAGTGCAGTGTCCTTGACATGAGCAGCAAATCCCATTTCTGGGCAAGATCGGCGAACGTGAGCAGTGCTGGTAGGCTTTCTCCTTGTGAAATGTAGCGGAAAAGCTTTTGGCTAAGATGCAGACGACTAGAGAAGCAGAACGCAGCGCTCCGGAGCTGGCCGAAGGGAAGCGCCGGTTCCCGGCGTCTTTCGGCAGAAGCGGCGCCCCGGAAGGCATCGCTGCCACTCCTGTCATCTGTGCGCGAAGTAGCCACTTCTTCGCCTCCGGCAGCCAGAGATCGCGGTAGCTTGCAAGAGGCGAAGAACGAAGCTGCAAAGAAGCAGGCTTGTGTGCGAAGCTGGCAGACTGCTGGAGGACGGTGGATGCCACTCTCCTGCCTGTTACTTCTGTCATCTTGCCTTTATTAACAAGAAGTAATGCAGAAACAATTGTGCAAATGTAGCTGTTGGTACAACTAAGATGATGTAGCATGTTTTCTTCTAGTGTATGGTACAGTGACAGAGCACAGCAAGGGCTCTTTGACTATCTTGACTATATTTTCTATGTTTGCAGCATGTTTCCAGAATCTTTAAATGATAAATTATGCCTGTAAGTGTCACTTCAACAGAAATCCAACATAGTGGCATACCTATGACGTGATGAGTTTTTGACGTGGGTATGTGCATGATGATGGGAGGATCAGATTCTCTTCTTCTAGTGATTATTTAAAGTTGAGATTTACATTTTACTTTGTAACCTAAGTCAAAAAAGTAGAATTATCTTTGTGGGTTGCTAACAAATATCTTCCCCTGTTAACTTGTTGGTTGGTGTTTTTAGAATTTTTAAAAAAGCTGTGGGGGTTAATTTCAGGAAAAGTTAGGAACATCTAAGCGCCCTGCTTGCTTCTATGGTGTTCTAAAAACTCCTTTAGCTTATCTGTTGAGAAATAATGTAACATTAATTAATATCATGGTTTTGGCACGTTCCAGTTGTCAACAGTGAAGATACTAAAAGAGCCAAGTCATCTTAAGATTCTTCTTAATGCTTTTGCTCATCTTTGAGTTGTTTCTGAAAATAACCTGGACATTGGCATCCTCATGTTTTTAATACAGGTGCGCTAAGCCAGCTGCTATCTTATTTAAAGAGAGATCAAAAACTTAAAAGCATTGTTGCTCACCTAAAAATAGCGTATGATGTTTGTGACAAAATATAATCTTGTGAGAAAGGACTTGAATGTTCTCCATTTTTTCCTTATTTAATCATCATTGGTTAAATTTACTCCATATGTAAACAACGCCTACATTTGGTTTCCCTTTTAACCAAACAAAAAACACTCAAAAGCAGTATATTGCTGTCACCTGAGTAAGATGCTGACAAAGCTGCAAGTAAAGCAAGCTCATTTTTTAATTACTTCTGTCCTCTCCAGGGTTTAGAACTATAAAAGGAATGAAGGGGGAAAGGTGGCAGGAGCAGAAATAGCTTTTGCTCTTTCTGTTAAGAATTGGTGCCTTCTGCTGGATTAAGGTGGTAATGTTTAATAATAGAAAAGCTGTTATTTTATAGAGTCTGCATGTTATTTTAGCATGTTTTTTTGAGGGTGAATTTTGGAATGCTGTACTTCACCTCAAGAAGCCCTTAACATTGAACCATGGTTGTTCTTTAGTATTTTTGTCTGTAATATATGAATAATAGAATTGGAACCATACTATGGCAAAGAACATTATGGATGTTAATATTAAAAAAAAAAAAAAAATCCCACATGACAATGATAATAACATTTTTCATGCCTTGTAGATTGCAGCCCTTAATGTGCTGCTCCAAAAGGAGTAAGAGGTGACATATTTTTCTGTTTCCTGACTTGCTTTCAAATAATTTCAAAACTTTTATGTTTTTAGGTAATATCTCAATTTTCAGGGAAATTATGGTGTGGTGATTTACAGTGACTTGGAAATACTGAGATAGGAGAAAAAATGGTGACAGAGGGATTTATGCACATAGATATAATTTTTCTATTTTTTTTACCATAGTCACTTCCTTTGAGAACTGATTGAACTAATGAAGACGTTATTCTTTCTATGTTTTTTCTCATTAAATGTTAAGGTATGCTCTTTGAGATTTGTTTTAAAGTTGCAAAATCATTTGTTTAAAAAGCAATCCTAAAATAACATAGAGGTCTTGTTTCTTTTGGGAAGGGCTCAAGGTTCCAAGGCCTGATGGCTGGTTCTTGCTGCTCTAAACTTTTTTCTCCTGACACGCTGGACTGATAGAAAAAAGCCCCTAAGGAATAAGCCCCACAAGAAAGACGAGATATCAGCCCAAAGTGGAATGTCTGAGGTTTGACTCATTGTCTCACCATTTAATGGCAAACTTTTTCTCTGCTTCTCTCATGTGTTGTTCCTTTTCCTTTCTAAGCTGTCTGTATGGTACTAATTTACTTCCCAGATAGGACTGTCCTGGTTAATTCCTCTGACACAGTCTAATATGGTGCCAGCCATGGTCAAAACGTCTTGAATCTTTAAGACCTCAAAGACTTTTAACCTTTGAGAGTTAACCTTCGCAGTTTTATGCAGGTTAAGCTATGCAGTAATCTTTTTTGGTTTTCCCTTTGGCATGTAGAATTTGGATTGCGTATTATGCTTGTGTGGACTTGTGTTTTGAGACAATGTTCAGAGAACAGCTAGTTCCTACATTGCTAACTACATCTATTTTAATGACAGAAAAGGAGATGTTATTAATAGATATGGAGAGTACATTAATTGGAGAATATGGAAGTATATGCATAGAATTAACATCTGTAATTTAAAGACTGAAGTAATTCAATACCCTCAATTACTGATTTATACCTAGTGAATTTTGATAATCTATTAACAATTGCTTTACTGCAGCTAGGAGTGTTGAAATCACATTCAGCCACTAACATCCATGAAACCCCAAATACAAATTTATGTCTAAAACTGTCTTCCAATGCTTGTTTCATAGTCTGTTGAGTCTTGTTTGCATCACTTCCACTCCCAGCAGGCAGCTCTCCAAACTGCACAAGTAACTACTGTTTATCATGTTCATATCTTTGTTGGCAGTTCTCACTAAATAAACAGCTGAATTGGTTGGGCATTAAACTTGGCATTAAACAGGTAGTGCTGCCACCAGACATTCTGGAAGAGGCCCTACTAAACACTGAATGTGTTCTTTCTGTATCAGCTTCCCTGCTGTATCCTCTCATGTGTCATGTGCAGCTTCACGCACATGTATTTTCTTGAAAATGTCATATTCAGCAAAACATATTAATGGAAAAAGACACTAATCCATGTACTCTGACAGATTCCACCAGTAATCTGAGAGTCCTGCATCGTGGAAACTCAACAGACCTTTCAAACTTAACATGTGGCCAAGCTGAAACATGGCTGTGCTTATCTAGCTATTTATCTAATATTTATTTTGTAGTTTAGCTATTTAAGTATATTGTATATTGTTTTATTTCTGTCATCAAATGGATCAAATGCCACATTTTTTGTATTGTGAGAATTACTTTAATCTTGACTTGGGAAAATTATAGAAATTACACTTCTTGTGGGAAATTGTAAAAAAAAAATAAATCCTTTGAAAAGTCTCTGGTTTGGCACAGTGGCATATTTTTGGTTTTAGCTTGTTTTGTTTTTCTGGGGTTTGTAATTTTTGTTTTGTTTGGTTTGGTTAGCTAAGTCTGGACTGCTGACCAAAAATCTAATGTTTAAATGCTTTAGTTCTGCTTATTTTCCTTCAGGGTAATATGAGTCAAGTGAGGTATTTGACCTCTCTCACTCTATAAGTTAAATCTTTAATATGAAACTATGAAATATATTGACTTTTTCTACAGACTTAGTTAATTACATGTAGTAAAAAATGTAGCTAGCATGTGTAAGTTCCTCTATAGGAAGTGAAATAATCAGTTTGTATAATAAATAAGTTAACATTTAGAAGTGAACTGAATTATTAGCATTGAGAGATTGTAGTGACAGGTGCCACAGACTTTTTCTTCTCCTCTTTGCTAATTATTTTATTTATTTTTGTACTGACTAGGATGGCTTATGTAGTCATAGTGCTGCTGAACAAATGAACCTCAGTCACGAGTTGAGTGGACTGTGTATTGTTTTCCCCTTGCACCACCCCAGATTTTGAAGAGGGTGCCAGCAAGCTGTTACAGATGTTGATATGCAGAGCAATTGTTTTTAGTACTTAGACCAGAACAGAGAGTATTTTTTCTATACACTTGTAATGTCAATTGATAACAGTGGCCTATAAAGATAAAAGTTTTGTAAAATATTATCTGAAATAATATATTTAGGTTGTTGTCTTAGTTTTAGTCTTTCTTACAGATCATGTCATTCAAAATCCACATAATTATGAGAACAATAATATGCTTGCAATTCCAGCCTAGGTTAAGCTGGTTGTTGTTTGTGTCTAGTTTTACCAGTCATTATGTTGATGCACAACAGATTCTAAAGTAAAAGAAAAGTCTAATTAAATTTTTCCTAGGGAATTTCTGCTGAGTTGATTTGCCATTTGACTAAGTAAAGTTCTTATTTTAATTCCTAAAAGAAAGATGGATGTTTATGATCTCTTTAATTGGGTCAAACAAAAGATGATAATTATGTTGATATGATGTTGAGTTTCATATTTGCATCGCTTATCAGTCTGAAACTTCTGTGATTTTCATTTTTATCAGTATCTGGTTTTGTTGAGATTAATCTGTTTTTTCTTTAAGATTAATTTTCCTTTTGGGGTGAGGCTGCTTCTTTGTTCTGTTTTTCTATTATTTCATGTGTCAGTTGTAACTTTTGATTTTTTTGGACAGTGGTGTCCACTGTAGTAAGGCCATATGTTATGACTATCAACCCTATTTGTTAATGACAAGGCTTTGTATTATATGTTTTTTGTGTTAAGCTTAAGTGTTCTGAAATGAAACCTAGTATTGATTTGTCTGCTTAGATTGATTATATTTTGATACATCTGTAGGTATAAAAAATGCAACAGCTATTTGTAGTACTAGTAAATAAGTTTTGCAATTTGAGTGTTATATATTTTTGGTTTACTTTTATTGTCTAGGTCTTCAATAATTCATATCCTTTAAAAATGTTGTGAATGTAAACCACAACTATTTTCATTCTTTGTGACATAGCTTACTGTATTTTACAACTTTGGTGTCCCCCAAGAACTTTTCTTTTGTATCTTTGTCCCTGGTGTGAGACTGAAACAGTCTCCAGGATGTTTCAATAAAATAGATGTCTCCCAGAGTTAATGACTTGCACTGGTTTCTTGTCCCCAGTCATCTCTGAGCCAGCATCTCTTTTCCAGTTGTTAAGAAAGAATCAGGAGCTGCAGGTTACATTTTGTTGTGGGTATCCACTGCGTTTGCACTAGAAGCAATATGGCCTTGATGTTATTAGGGTTACTTACTGGGAAGATGGAGTATACAAAAATATCCCTCCTTGGTGGATCACCACTGCTCTGGAGGTATCTCCATCCTTTTGTCACAGCCTCCCAGGAGCAGATCTTTGCTATTCCCTTTGTCATGATGCCATGCTGCCTCTCAGAAATTCACTGCTAGAACTTCTTGAGCACAGAGTGGAGAGCTTTGCCAGTAATCTGAAAGTTATCATGTTTCTTCTTGTGTAGCTTCTTCCAGTTACTCTGGAAAGCCTGGGTTCCACAGTAAACAATACCAGCTACCGCTGCCATGGCCCTTCACAGGGCTAATTTAGCCTAAAGGGGATGTAAAAATGCTCATGTTTCAACTGAATATATGCATCAGGAAATTAGAAATATCGGCATTTATGATGCTCAGTAAGAGAGAAGGCTTATAAGATTGGAGAAAATTCAAAATGTAAAGGATAAACGGTATATGATATTTCACAGTAATTTACATATAGAATTAACTTGTCCTCAGTAGTTTGATCAATTAACATTATGTATGCGAAACCCAGTTGTTAGTAACTCTGTAGTAGTTGATTGTGTATTCCCCAGAACCAGATTTCCTTTATACAATCAAAAGGATATTTATATAAAGTTAGGTTCAGTAGTTAGTGTGTATGATGGTGGTGTGCATCTTGTAGTTTTTATTCCACTTCCATTTATCTGATCACTGCATAGATGAGTAGTTTTGAAATCTAACTTCATGATTCATTAATGAGTTAAAGTACAATTATGAAGTGAGATATTTTTGATGATCTCATAATCTTAGGCTAATTCAAAATTACTGCCATTTGAGATTCACTTTTGGCAAGTGTTCTTGTAACTAACCCCAAGTAACATTTTCTAAGCAATACCGTGTATAGTGTGATCTTTCATAACAGGTACAAGTTGTTACCCTGCTTATGCTTTTTCATTTTGGTATCAAAGAATGGGCTCCATTGGTGTTTCCCTCCCGTAGAGAATTTCATGTGTAGGTAACAGTAGGCAACTGTAGACTCTGCATTTTATTTAAGCTTCTGTCACTGCTGTAAATCTTCCACAGAAAGTACTGCATTTATTAAAGCTACTTTCTACTACCCATTCTTTGATGTGAAATGCTCTTACCTTTTATCCAGACTTTTTTCAGGAATATTAGATAATTTCTTTTTTATATTAAGAATGTGCATTTGTCAAAACTGAAATTACTTTTGGAAAAGGATGACATATATGAATTAATTAACTTTGAGGAAAAAAGAAATAATTCAAGCCCATGGATATTTATATTCCATAAATAGTTGTTAATTTTTTTTTTTGTTTTACAATGAAAAATAGTACTGAAATTACCAGTATTACTATTGCTTAAAATGGTCAGGTTTGGTTTTTTCCTAGTTTAGGTATATGATACACTCTAAGACTTATAGCTTTCTTTGGATTGGATTCCACTACCCACCCCCAAAAGACGAAAGTAAAAATCCACTTTGTGTAGTTTTTCAGGGTATGAAAACAATCCTCCTGATTTTGTTCATATTCCCTAAACTCACAGCTTTGTGTCTCACAATTGTACTTTTTTTCTGCATGTTGTCTGTATTTTTTAATCTTAATCTTTCTTACTCTGGGAAATTATTTAGAACTCATTAAAACTGTGAACATAGAACAGCTATGAGATTTGTGTAAAATGAGATTTCCTCCAATCTACTAATCTTTCCCCCCCACACGTTTAGATTTTTTATGTAGATTTTTTTATTTAGTACATGAATATATAATGATAATATATTAGTGCATTTAATACTACCATCCTCAGGACACTTGGATTTGAACCAGATGAAACATGGAAGAACAGCACATGGAATAAAACTATTTTGAAGCACCTGGTTTACCAGAACTGTCTGAGGACTAGTATATGATTTGTGGTCTGATTTTCTAAGAAAATGAAGCTATTTTGCTTACATTGTTGCGCATAAATGTTCTTTATGCTGCAGCAATATTAAGATTCTGTAAACATCTTGTGAGAAAGTAGCAGAGACAAATTGTATATACATGCTGTTTTGAATCCCATACTATTTTTTTAAGTAAATATTTTAGAAGAAAAAAGAAACAAGTGGAATGTTCCATTTCTGCTCTTGAAAGTTTTGTTCAATGCTTTCTGGCCTCATGATTAGGGAGAAAACAAACAATTGCTTCCCATTCACCTTTAAGATTCCACTACTGATTCACACATCTTTAGTGTAGGAGCCTTCAGCTGCTGTTTCCCCTGTTGAAAAGTTTGGGGTGGGTTGTTTGTTTTTTTTTTTTGTTTTTGTTGTTTTTTTTTTTTTTTTTTTTTTTTTTTTTTTTTTTTTGGTTGGCCAATTTATTCATTTATTTTGAAATAAATTTCTTCTTCCTGTGGAATCTACTTCTAAACTTTGCCCACTGTGGCTTCTTTTCTTTATCTTTTCAGTTCTGCCATCTCCTTTTTTTTGAGTTTGGGGCACGGGGCAGAGACAGCTGCATCTCTTGTACCTTCTATACTTTATACACTGCTTAGGCACAGTGATATTCTTTGTTATCTTAATGACAACAAAGTCATTAATGATTTCTTAATGATTTTTATTCATTCAACCATCTCTTTTTAATGATTTGTGTAGCTAGGTCATCAGCACATTTTGTTGCATTATGGTTTGCCTCTTTTTTCTTAAACTTATTCTTGTATTTTGAGGAATACAAGCTGAAGGACACTTGTGCAGATAATATTCTCTAAGTAGATAAAAGTAGATATCAAGGTATTAAATCTTTCCATTTGGTATTAATGGTGTTCAACTTTACCTCATGTATTTAAATTTGTAATCAAGTTAGTTTAATTCCCGTTTGTCATGTTTCTTTCATTCTGGTTTAAGACAGTATTTTTTTCAATCATTACAAAGAGGCAAGACAAAAAAACTTAGTAACGAATGTGCTCTTTTTAAAAAGACAGTTTAAAAGTTCATGTGGGTGTTGGCTTTTCTGGGATTATTGTTTTGGCATGCTCTGAGGGGAAGCAGTGTTTGAGGAAGTTGTGAGCCTTTGAACGCAGTGTACTCTGTCAGTAAGGGTGTGGTTTGTGAGACACACATTGCACGTGCCTCTGGGAATTTGTGGGTTTTCCACTGGTAGTAACAGCTCTTTGTTAATTGCACCTTCTCCCAGCTGTGAACCAAGGGGGTCCTGGCTAATGAGGAACGACTGGAGAGCTAGTGCAGAGCTTGGCCAGGAGAGATGATTGGGATCTTATTCTCCTCTTGCTTTGTGTGACCTGATTTAAGGAAAAATTGTGAATGGCATTTTCCAAAATATGTTTGAATTTATTTTAGAAGGGCTGGCTCACTGCACTGAGGTCTGGAGATGCAAAGATGCCCAAGTTAGTACCAAGATTTTGATACTGTGCGTGTCCAACTCACCATTGTGTTAGGTGATATGTCATCTCCTTGCCCTCCTAGACAGATATCATTTAGATCACCTTTCTGATTTTTTATGAAATAAACTTTTCAGTGTGTGTTTGCAGTAAGGAAATGATATGGCTTAAATAAGTAAATAATTTGGAATTTGTAGTTTCTTCATCACTACCACGCTGTTCTGCACAACAGAAAAACAGGAAGAGGGTTTTCAAAAACACTCTTGAGGAGGCCAGTGTGTTTAGAATAGAAATTCTATGTTGTCATTATAGGCCTTCTACTACACTTTCAGTAACTGGCCATTTCTGCCACTGATGTGGTTAACTTTGTCTGGCTTAGTAACTTCAAACTGGCTCACTTCAAGACAGTTTCAGCAGCTCTTTGAACAGCAGAGCTTTTCATTCCCAAGCCTATTCTTCCACTATCAGTAAATTGTGGTACAATTTCAGTTTAGTCGTTTGGTTCCTAGAATTGCAGTTTCTTCTTGCAATAGCCTGAATGTTCTAGATTCAGAAGGATGCCTAATTCATATTTTGCCTGTATTCTCCTCTTATCCTAATAAATAGATTAATTAATTCATATCAATACTCAGAACTGGCATATGATATTGTTTATGACTGTTTCATTGTCTCAAGATTGCACCAGTTATACTTCACTGCTCTGTGGCTGGAAGATTTGACTCTAGTTAAAAGAAAGTTAAAGAGATTTTGTGTACCAAAAATTTACAGCTTGCACAGCTGACAGTTGTTTTTCCTTCTTCTAAACCACTCAAACATCAACTTACAAACAGAAGTGTATAAATGAAGTGAATACCCAGAAGATGTAAGTGGAAGGATCTAGTGGCTTAGAGAGTCTTTTCTACATTACAGAGACCAGCTCAAATCCTGATCATCCTCCCTTTCTCTGGCCCTCTGTCAAGAAAGAGACACCCTTAAATGAAACTCCTTTTGTTTCATTGGTTATGTGCTCATTCTTTAACATACCTGTCCAAATTCTAGGCAGTGCCAAGTCAGAAAAACATGCAAACTATTTACACGGATTCAGGATGTTGTCAGCACTCACTAACATTTTATCTAAAGTCAAACAACTATCATCGTCATTGCACCTGTGTTTTATCTTGAAAAATGCAATTGAAGAAGATGGTTGGTTTTGCAACTTGGCAATGCACATCCATGTAAAATATTCAGGAGTGAAATGAAAAGGTTTCAGGAGAGACGAGTGAAAAGTTTCTAATGTGGAAATACTTATTTTATGGCAGAAAGTCATTACTGTATGCCTGCCAAAATAAAAGGATTCTAACACAAAGCTTGGAAGCAGAAATGGAGATACAGTCATACTCTGTTAAATAAATACTCACTCTGTCCTGCCATCTCTTTAGGAAGTGACTTTAAATGGTGTGAATTTTACCCTGGATCTGGGCCTGACTTGGGATTTGCTTTTGGTTGCTGAGGAGCATATTTATTTAGAGGACACTTGGGTTAGGAAAATTGTTGGACAGCTGAAACCTTGTAGAAATGGAAAAAGTATAAATTATTAAAAAACTGCTCAGCCTAATTCAGCAAACTGTGACATTAACTAGTATTCTTTTGCCAGTAAAAGCTATGTCCACATTAGGATATTTTGGAACTATAGCTAGGCCAAATATTGTGCATCTGAGTCTTTGCCACAGCACAAAGAACAACTTTGATATTCTCTCCTCTAGTTGCACTGCTGAAGGAAAACAGTGCAAAAGATTATCTAAACATGAAAACCTCAAAAAATCAACTGAAGTAACTGTCAATTGTTCTTTGCATAGAAAATAAACTGTGGTATCACAAATGGATCTGGATGAGCTTTCAAGCACCTCCTGCTTGCCTCAGGCTGATCAAACCACCAGGCAATTCTCCAAGCATAGCAGGCTTGGTGACTCTGCCTGGAGTTGAAAGGGAAGAAGTAAACAATGACATTTTTACTCTGGAAAGTGCTTGTCTCTGCCAAAAGGTTCTTTCCTTCCCCACGTGGAAGTTGTATAGCAATGGAATTACGTTGCCAGGGCTTTAATCTCTGAATTGAGAGATTATTCCAGCAATTGACCCTTCTTAGTTTAGGACTGAAGCTGTGGGTTGTCAGGAAATATTAGTGGGTGGAGATTTGTAGCTTTCTGCTAACAGCACTGGTGTGGAAAGCTTTCTGCACACTCCACTGTGGTTTGTAGGACATGCTTAAAGCTGCAGTGGTGATGAGGAAAATGAACTGGAATCCTGCTACCTTTATTTAAAGAGAGAATAACCATGTGCAATTAGATAAAATTAGCATTAATAATTCAAATTAAATAAGTGAAAGAATTCAAACAATACCCTTATCATCAAATGGCTGTTATATAGATGTGGTTTATGTCTCACATGGCTACTGAAGACAAAGTTGGTGAAAGTTGAGGCAAGGTAAAAGGAGGGAAACCCTATTGATGCAAGCCTAAAGCTGGAGGGAAATAAGTTTTCCCTGGGAAAGTGGTTATTGGTGTACCTATGTACATATATAGTTATGTTTGGATAAATAGTTGTATTTATTTGGGATTTTTAAACATGCATCACCATTCTTGCACATAGTATCTTTCCAGACTAATGTAATTTTCTGAATACGCATGTAAACTATGAATATTAAAGCAGAGGACAAATTTTTAAGCAGATGTGATTGCTTCATGGTTTGACTTCTGCCTGAACATTTTGACTTTGACAGAGTACTGGAGACCAAAGAGTTTCCCAATAAATTTTAGTTATGTGTCTATGTCTGTGTTCCTACAGACATGTTTATGTGAAAACTTTCTCAGGGTCAGTTTGGGTATGTAGTTCCACCCCCCAAACTGGCTGAATCCAGGACTCTCTAGGATGTGAATGGCACTGATTTACAGAACTGCTACAACCTCTACAATGAGCAGAACAGAAGTCATATTGTTTTGAATTAATGATGCATATAGCTCACCTGCTGTGGACTTTTAATGCAATATTTCTAATATCATGGCCTCTCTGTCACATGAACAAAACAAAAAACTTTCCCAAAGCAAAATATATTTTCTCTCACACAAGAAGATGTAAATAGCAGGAAATAATTGTGAATATATTATAAGCTGTTTTGCTTCTGTCATATGTATTACTTTAAAAATATGAAAGATAAGGAAGTTCTGGGATGTACAGCTTAACAATCATCATAAAAGACAAACCAACAAAACCCTAATGCAGGTGGACAAAAGGAGAAAAAAAAGTCTTCTGTGAATCTGCTCTACTCAGATAAATTTACTCACTTTAAAATTATTCTGTTGAAACACAGGTTTTCCAAATTTGCCCTGCATGGTCATTAAAACAAAGTAAATGAACATATTTTCTATATTATTTGAAGACTTTTGTTCCATATCTAGGAGTTTTTTAAGAGTTTGTAGTTAGCAAGCCTGAAAATAAACTTTGAAAGAAGCAAATCTCTTTCATATCTTACTCAAAAGGAGCCCAAGCTTCCAAGACAGAAACGCTAGCCTCAGTATGCACTTTTATTTAAGGTCTTCATTTTATTTTGCCATTTTAAAAAGTTGTTCTCTTTGCAAATCTTTGCTTGGGCTAAAGTCTTATTGCTCAGAATGGCATCCACAAATGCAGCCTTGTCAATGACCGGCTCATTTTTAATATGGTTTTTAAAGGATTGCAGCTTTCTGTAGACTTGACTAATCCAAAATTTGCTTTAATGTGTGGGAAGCTATTTGAATGCTACTTGGATGTAAATTTTTGTGATGTTAATTTCTTCTCCATTTCAATATAGCTTTTCTCTCTGAGTTTTATATCTGATAGTGAATATTATTTTTAGATTGTATCTGAGTCAGATGCTTGAGGAGGAGTTTTTATTCACTGGCAAGAAGAGTAGTTTCATGTTAGACTAAACAAGATATGGTGACAGAGCAGCCAGATAAGTGTTCAACAATGTCAGCAAAACAAAGTGAATTTTCTTTTTTTGTCCTCTGCTTTGCAGTCAAACTTCAGCAGTATTATTTAATCTGTGTAAAGAAGATTGAAAAGTGTATCAGTGAAGTGCCTGCTCCTTTCAGGTTAATCAGAATGGCCAGACTTTCCAACTACACTAATACTTTTATTGATCCTTTTAGAGTTCATCAAGAACAATGTTACACAGTGTTCTTCCCTTGCTTTTCATCTGGCTTGGCTTACTTGCAGAAGGAGGGAGTGTCAGATGCATCTGCTAGGGAAAAAAAATATTGAGCACAATATACAGGGTTTTTTTTTTTCTAATTCTCAACTTTTAGGTAGTGGAGTTATTAGTCATTCCTGAGTGACGAAGATAAACAAATGGATTCCCTTGCTTTTGACAACTCTTGCCACTTAAGGATGGTGATTGTAAATACTATAGGCACTGTACACGAGTAAGCCATGTCTTACAGGATTGTGAAAGCAGATAAAAGTCTGATGTTTAGCCTTAAGTATGTTCAGAAAAAATGGAATTGCTAGAATAATTTCCAGTAAGCTAAAATTTCCTGACTTTTACAGTTGCAATGCCAAATTAATTCAGCCTAAGATAAGACAAAAGACTACATGTGACCACCTAAAAAAATCCTTGTGGCTTAATCATCAATGATCATAACAAAGACAATGGTATTTAATTGTAGGCTGACAAAATAATTCTCTTGTTGTAATTGATCCCACACTGGAAATTTAGGAAAACATAAATTTTATTTTAAAATAAAGTTTATATAACATAATACTGAGTAAATGTCCATGAGCTTGGACAGGCATCACCTTACTTCGTGACTACTTAACAGTATGTTTTTGTTGCTGATGCTGCTTGTTAAAGCTGTTTTTATTCTGATTGCTATTCTTGTATTCTGTGAAAAGAGGATCTTTCTGTAGTTCCATCGAAGGAAAACATTGCTTCCTTTCTCTGTATGTGGTTAGAATATGGATGTCTCATTGGAAATACTTGTATTTAATGTATATGAGAGGAGAAGGAAGTGATCAAGCTGCAAAGGACAACTGTGTGGTTCACAGAAGATATCTGAAAAGATTTTAAATAGAGTTTTTTGACTGCTTGGCTGCCTATGGAGGAGGGCTTAAAATGGTAAGAACCATCTAGCCTGTTTTCTTCTTTTTGGCATTCTGCCCACCAGTGAGACAGAGAGTGGGAGTGTTGTTATGGGACTAGTGCCAGTTTCTAATGCAAAATGTATCAGAAAATCAGTCAGGACTCTTAACCATGCCTCAGAGAAATGGCATCATGGTAGTGTGCCTAGCAGTGTTTGAACTAGATGGATTCTCCCACTGGCAACTGGGAGAGTCAACTTGTGATTGTTCACCAGAGGTTCTGATAGAAATATCAGTGTGAGTGTGGAAACTCTGCACGTGTCCTAAACTATTTAGGGAGTTATGAGCAAGCAGCCTCTTCCTCTTGAGCTTGATTGTAAAATACACAGATTGTTTTGTTTGCCTGGGGCAGGGTACTGACAAGAAGTTCCTTTTGACTCATCTCTAGTTATTTAGCCAAAAATATAGTAAGTATTCTTCTGTCTCAAAGTCATATCCACTGTATTTTGTATTAATAAAATAATGTTTTTAAGATGATGAATGAACTTGTTCTAACAGCCTCACCATAAGTATTTTCTTAGACTAAGCAGAAAGACCATGCAAGGACATGTAGCTGAGAGATTTCTTTCTCTGTATGCACAGGTTGTTTCTGTCTGCAAGAGAAGGCAACTGTTTCAGGGAGCAGATTTCAGCGTACGAATGTGTCAAAGCTTCCCTGCGTTTTTCAAACCCACTGTATTATTCAAATATCTTGTCAAAATTTACATTAAGAGCAGCTGGTATATACCACCATATCAAAAAATAATTATTTTCTGAGCTCTTTTTTAGTTCTTTTCTTAGTTTTCCTGTTGCTTTTACATTCCTTTGTCTTGGGTTTTTCTGTGTTCATATGTTTTATTTTCCTGCTGTTCCATCTCTGTTTGCTTCCTTCAGAGAGCAGAGTGACTGAGGAACAGTAGTATCCTATTATGACTATCATACACGTTAAATAAAATAAGGGGGCAGAGGACTCTTGCTCTTGCTGTTACTACTAATTTATTAAGTTTGCAAACTAATACCAATTAATTCAGCTTTTGTGTAATAAAGTCCCTACTTAGTTACCTGTCCATTTACCTAAGTATTCTCTTATTGAAACTGTATACATAGGCAATTACACTGTAGATAGATACATTCTCTTGTTACCATGCAGAAATATTTCAGTTATCCTGTATGGTCAATCCTCTTCCATGTTTAAATTGCATTTGCTCAGAAGGTTGTACAATACTCCAAAATTTCTTATTGATAAACATACATTTCATCTAAAGCCACAGATCAGATGTGATTTTATAATTACCTTATTTTGTTATGATTGCATGCCCTCAGGGTGATTAACACTGTTAGTCAAAAATCCTATTCAGGCATGTATTTAATGATGTGTAATAAATAAATTATGTGTTCTGAGAAAGGGAAGTTTGTAGTTTTTGTAAACATATGGTAATGTGCTACAAAATATGAAAATATGGCAGTAGTATTTGCAAATAATAATTTGAAAATCAGTATTTTACACTGTTTGGGCTATCTTTCACATTATATAAATGATGCTGCATTGTGTAGCTATTTTGGAAGTCTTGTAAAATGCAGTGGGGCAACTTAAACATGAGTCATATGCTAATTTTTTTGGCTGATTTTACTCAAGAAGTACTTTGGGGTTTTTTTGGTCCCTTGTTTCCCTGCTAATTAGTTTAAATAAGTATGGGGGTGTGGGGTTTTATCACACAAGCCAGCTGAATAAGATTAGAAAAGCTACAAAAGCTGAGTTGAGTTTATCCCTGGGGATGTATAAGCCTTTGGCTTCCCTCAGTTTTGCTTCTGCTTGTGACAGGTGTAACGTCTAAAGGCAAGATTCAGGGATGATGAACATTGGGATGTTTTGCCTGAAGAGGTAGTCAGAGCAGCAAATCCAATGTCTAACAATGTATTAGAAAAGATTGGAGGGTAAAGCATAATCTGCTTGGAGCTTCAGGTATCAATTGGTTTTTATGAAATCAAAAGTGCTAGTTTTTTTGTTTTTGTTTTTGTTTTTTTTTTTTTTTTTTTTTTTTATTTTTTTATCTGTACCATTTTCTTGGACAGATGGAAGTCTTGTATCTTTACCTTATCATGCTGTCTTCTGAACCTGATTATTTTCTTGCTTTTTGTGATTTAAAGTCTTGTTTGTGACCTTTTTTATTTTTTTTTTTTAAATTTATGTGCCACTGGCATAGCTTTCCTAAGGTTCAGATGAAATCTGTCTCTTATATGGGATCTTTGCATTACAGAAGCATTCTTGCTTTCTGGAATGAATCTGAAACCTTGTTCTCAACATTGTCAGTTCAGCCAGATGTTAAATTTCTGTGTTCTGTTAATTTTGCCAGTCTGTCATTGTACAAGCTATGTGAGGTCTCTCAAACCACATTCCTTTACATCTGTGTTGTCGTACTCTGGTGGAGGCATTACAAAGGATTTCTTCACACCAGGGTAAGGGAACTGCCGTAAGTGATCATACCCATGCTTAGCATACCCTACCCACAGAGAAAAATGGAGTAAAAAGTCTTAAACTCTGAAGTATTTCCATAAGAATGTTCTCTCCTAATTCCTTTCTGGCTTGGCACATTCATTGCAAATTAGTATCTTCATTGTTAATGCTTATGATATGATCAACTCTCATTGAGAATTAAGGGAATTCTGAAATGGCATTGGTATTGGAATTAGAGTTCATACATGGTCAATATTTACTAAGCAGGTCTTTGAAAGATAATTTTTCTCAACAATTTCCTGTTGACATTTACCAGGCCCAAAAGAGACAAAGTACTATAACTCTGCATCCCTTAGAACTTATTTTTGCTAACGATAAAATTCGCACCATCTGAGATCTTGAAACTGGTATTTTGATTGTAAGTGTTCCTTTTTTTTTGTAACATGCCACTAGCTTCTGACACGAGATTCTGTTACTCTTATTATTTCTGGAATAGCTTAACATGGGTGTCTTTCTGGTTTCAGACCCCTCTGAATTCTTTAGAGTCCTTTAAGTCTCAACCTGAGGGACTGAATTTGCTGAGATGTTTTCTATTCATATATATTTTTTCCCCTTTCTTAGAACAGCTAACAGTCTTTCTCTGCAGTACCAAGTTTCTGGCTGTAGAAGCAGGTGTTGAAGTTTAAAATGCTGGAATTATAAAATTATGGATTGTTGAGCAGTAACCTGCTTAAGGTTCCACTGGACGCTGCAGACACTACTTAAAACACAGGATGGTCTGGGATTCCTTCTGTGTCCTGTGAAATCCCAATAATAGGATATTATATAGACCAACTGACAAATTATGGGTTAGGTAAGTGGATAGTGAGGTGGATTGAAAACTTGCTGAATGCCTGTGAATTTTTCAGCATTTGAACTTGAGTGTCTTAAATAATGTGTCTGCCCTACTTTTTTGAGAGACAGGAGTAAAGTGGAGCGTGGTCAGAGGAGAATAGTTCCTTTGCAAAAGCCTTTGTTGTTTCAAGCCAGAACTACAAGTATTTTGACAGTTATTCATTGGATGAAGGCAGAGGAAATTAAATATTATGGTCTAAATCCAGGACATCTTTGTTGCAGTTTATTAGGATTATTTTGACTTTTGGCAACACGCAAGGTGAATATTCAAAAATGTTTATTTAATGATTTTAAGTATTACTTTGCAGAAATATTCCTACTATAGTAAATTTCTTCATCACAGTGTTAAAAGGAAGGTAAGGAAAATTTCACAATGCAACAGAAGGGCTACTACCTTTATATCAATAAAGCAGAGCAAGCATAAAATGAATGCTGTAAAATAAGCATGTAAGGGACATGCTGGTGACTAAGTAGAACTTTTCATTTTTAGAAAAGGAAAAGGTCAGATGAATGAAAAATAAAGGCTAACTTAGGCTCATGTAACCAGGTGTATATATTTTTAATACTCATTTTCAATACTCAACTATTGAATATGGAGGTCTCAAGGCAGTGGTTTCATGCACATTTTTGTGTACTCATTTTACTATTCATCCAGCTAAGCACTGCCCTGCAGGGGAGAACCCTGACCTATGCCTGGAGTTGTTACTTTTGACTTCATTCTTTTGGTCAGTGTTGGAGAAGATAAAAGCTCTCTCTTTGTCTCCCACACACCAACCCCTTCCCTCCATTAACTTGATAATGCGTTGAGTAACAGTTGGCAGCTTTGTGAGTTGTTTTGAAAGCTAAAAAAACCCCTTTTGTACCTTAGAGACTAAATGTTGTTTGTGAAATAAGTGATGCTGTATGCTTTGTCAGTTTATTGGCTGCTTTCTCACATGCTCTGTTGGAAAATCCCTATACTTCTTATGCACTTCTTCCCACCATTCCCTTCCTCTACTTGCACACTACAGAAGATGCCTCTAGTTTTGCTATTGTCATGTTGCTTGAAGAGCTTTTGTCTTTTAGCATCCAAATGCTGTTCCCAGGGGACCCTCTAGAAATTGTTCACCCTGACTCACGTGAAACTGAGCTAAATCTCTTCTGATCAAAAGAGTTTAAAACTGTTTTTCTGAGAAAATGATGTCTGACACTGTAATTTCCATTTGAAAACGGCTAACATCTGTGGAAAGTGCATAACCAATGCCTGAGGAATTTCTGTGAATTAAGTCCATGTCATGTTTGACTTTTTTTTCAGTTCTCCTAAAGAAGAAAACGGTGTGTGTGGGGGGGTGAAACAGAGATTTTTAGAGTTAGGTTAACAAAATGAATTAAGCATTTATAATTTAGCTTGTAGAGTTATGTGTTGAATTTTCAACCTTTTACTTAAGAAACCTCTGCCTAGTACAAAGGACATAGGAAAATGCAAATTTCCGAAGCTTCTTGCATAAAGAACAATACCAGAAGAAGCAAAGAACCCAAATAAAGAAGCTCCTCTGTCTCCAAGTCTATCAAGACTGACAGACGTACTCAGATAAGCACCAAAGGACCAAAAGCGCACGCGCAGAGAGGAAAAGTTCAAAAGTTCAATCATGAGGAAGACCACAATCTTCAGCCTCAGGACCACCAAGAGACCCCCGTACGACCACCACAGCAAACCACGCGTGCCCAGAAGGGCGTGGACTTAGTTAGCATGAGAAGCGAAGACAGGCGGGGCAAGGGATTGAATATGCATGAAAAGTTGTGCAATGTATTGCATATAGAGCGTCTTTAAGAATAAAAGTGTAGGTCAGACTGAGGCTCGGGGCACAAGTTTTGGAGAGCTATCTCACTTGAGCGCTGACATACATACCCACTTCATAACTACCCCAGGTTATGGAGTCTATTTTATTTATTCCGTGTATCGTTTCAGTTGGCGACCACGAAGGGACTGCTCTGCTCACCCGCGGGTCCGGTTGGGAGCAGACACCCTCAGGCGCCACGGGGCTTTTCCCCGGAGGGACTCTGCGCCTCGGCTGTACACTGCGGGGAGCAGACCACGGCCCGTCGACTAGCGGATGAAAGCGGTATGTATTAATTTCTTTTCTTAAGGTTGGCACTGATAAGTCGCAAAAAGACGTTTTTGCGCGCAGGTTTGCCCAGGGGCTTGCAAGCAGACCGCCATCGGGGGAGAGGCCGGCGGCGGGAGGACCTCCCCAGCTGATAGCGCAGCTCGGGGAGGGCGAAATCGCGATTTCAGTGTGTGGTGTGTGTCCCGATTGCAGTGTGGTGTGTCTGTTACGTCCGGACGTGCGTGCTTGTGCGTGTGTGTGTATGTGTGAGTGAAATGGTGGAGCACGGTGCGGCGTTGCTAAGATACAGACACGCGGCGCAGCGGTGCTAGAAAGCGCATGCGCGGGGCAGCTCTCAACCACACTACCTGATAGTGCGGGTAGTGCGCATGCGCGGAGCGGCTAGCAGCCACTCTACCTGATAGAGCGGGTGGTGCGCATGCGTGGCACGGGCTGTCCCTGGCGAGCGGGGAGCGCGCCGCGGGGCTTAAGTCGGGGCTTGCAAAGGTGCTTTAGGCGCGGCCTAGCTGATAGCGCAGCGGGCGCGCGGGCACAAGCCGCGGTTTGAGGAGCTGCTTTGAACAACCGCTAGCTGATAGTGCAGCTAGTGGGAGCGTGGTACAAGCTAGGAGTTACAAGCACCGCTTACAAGCATCGCTAGTTGGTAAAGGGCTTGCAAAAGTAGCCAGCGAGCCCGGCTGGGCTAAGAGTTAAGTGTTTGTTATACAATAGTACTGTCCTTTGGTGTTAAAAGCTGTCACTGAGAGATCCTTTGCATTACAGGGCGGATAAAGGGGGGATGAATGTGTGTGAATGAGAGGCGGGCTGGTTACCCCAGACCTGCTAAGCGAGAGCGGCAGTCTCCCATGCTGCGTTTCCGTTTTTTTCGCGAGAAAAACGGCCAGTAAAGAGACGAAGCGAGTGATAAAAAGAGTGAGAGAACCCCCCCTTGGACTGGGTCTCAGAGAAAGAGTGGGACCCCTTGGTGAGGAGGGGGGAACAAAAGGTAATTAACTAGAAAAAAAAAATAATTACAAGGTAAAAAGAAGGTTTTCTTGGCATAATCTATTGGGAAAAATAAAAGGTAAAATGTGCGGGAGGAGCCCCTAAAAATTCTGCTGGATTGAGGGGTTCATGTTCCAAGAGCATCCAGGGTTGACTCAAACCTGCTGGATTGAGGGATTGATGTTCCAAGAGCATCCAGGGTTGATTCAAACCTGCTGGATTGAGGGGTTCATGTTCCAAGAGCATCCAGGGTTAAGTTTGCTGGGTTGTTGAGAGCACCCAAGATTGAGTAAAATTTTGCCAGTTTGAAGATAAGTCTTGAAATGAACAGAGCTAATGCCTTTATTAATGTTCAGCTCTTTATTAAAAAGATCAGCTGGGCAGGGGGCTCGACGCAGAGCTCGCCCCCGCGGTCGTAGCTTTCCCAGGCAGCCGAAGGGAAGGCGGCGTGCAGAGTCGGTCACTGGAGTCCCGAGCAGCAGCTGTCCTTTCTCCTTTCCTTATGGCACACCGGTGGCCCGAGGATGAGGAGGCGTGGTGTGCAGAGTCTGTTGCTGAAGTCCAGAACAACAGCTGTCCCCGCTCCTTCCATGGTGGCAGCACCAGGGCTCTCTGTCTCTATCTCCCTGCTTCTCAGAGCCTAATATAGTCTGTTCTTTCTTAGGTGATGGCGATGGTTAAAAGCCAGTCAGGGGATGTGTTTCCCTCTTCCTCAGCTAGGGCATTTATCTAGACTCCTCTATTGTGTTCAGTTTTTGATTTATATTCATTTTTATCTCCTAAAAATACTCCCATGATCCTAAGGGGTTTTTATTTGCATGTTAGTCCCAGAATGGCAGCGTGGAGGGGTGGGAGGCCAGGTAGTTTAGAGAAAACAAACAGAGCAATTAGCTAATTAGCATTTCAATATCGGTACTTAGCTAGAGTTAGTAGTTTTCTTTTAGTGTTGCCATGGGAACTAGGAAAGCCCTGCCCGCGTCTCTGGGGAACACCTGGAAACTGTTCATAACAAGTCTGAGAGGATCTAGAGTTGAGAACCACACAGCTAGATTGAGGGGTATCCAAGAACACTGGGACTAGCCAGGGGCACCTAAAAATGTAATAGGTGTGTTGAAAAATAAAAGGTACCTTATTGTTGTGGTTGTTTTGTTGTGTGTGAGAGTAAGTAAAAAATAAAGTTAAGTGAATGTAGACGAATGAAAGTATATGTATGCATCCTGCCCTGTTAAGCAGCCTCACTGTGCTGCCCTGCTGTGACCGACAAGCACAAGTTACGAACCCTCAGAACTGAAAAAGTTCAATCACATATTGCTTCCATTGATGACCATGATATTGTCTAAAGGAGGAGGCAAGATAACCTCCTACAAGTACATTAGAATATAATACCTTGTTACAATTTATGTTATTTAAGTGAGAACAAAAGAAACTACTACAGCAGACCTTCTAGTTGTAATTCTAAAGCTAAGAAAAGTGAAAAAAAAGAAGTAAAATTCCTAGCTGATACTAGAGCAACATACTCGGTTCTAAATACAGCTTTAATGCCCATAAGGGATGATTATGCTATAGTTACAAGAGTGACTGGCCAAACTGAAAAGGCATTTTTCTTTAGGCCACTGAAATACAAACTGAGAAAGCAGTGGGGGATCCACAAATTTCTATATATGCCCAATTCCCCTGAGCCACTTTTGGGCAGAGATTTGCTGGGACAATTACAAGCAACTATTACATTTAAAAATGGGGAGATGACTCTGGAGGTAAATGATCAAAAGTATGTAGAAGTATTGAGTTTGATATTAACCACCAGTGAAGTCATGAGAGAAACTGAAATTGATAAAAAGATAATGAATCAAGTATTTCCTAGGGCATGGGCCTCTGATGTACCAGGGAGAGCGAAAAACGCTGCCCTATATAGATCAAGTTAAAAGAGGGAAAGCAACCTGTCAAGCTTAAACAGTATCCCTTGAAGAGGAAGGATAGGGAAGGGACTAGCCCAGTGATTGAGAACTTTTTGCGTCTTGGATTATTAAAAGAATGTCAATCTGATTTTAATACCCCCATTCTACCAGTTCGCAAACCTGATGGGTCATACTGGTTAGTACAGGATCTGCGAGCCACAAACAAGGTAACTGAAGATTTGTATCCTGTAGTGGCCAATCCCTACACGTTATTAACTTGCTTAACACTCGAGCTAACTTGGTTTACCATTTTAAATTTAAAAGATGCCTTCTTTTGCCTTCCTATCCATGAAGCCAGCCAGAAAATTTTTGCATTTGAATGGGAAAATCCTAAGAGCGGGCGAAGAACTCAACTGACATGGACCAGACTCCCACAAGGATTCAAAAACTCACCCACTTTGTTTGGAGAACAACTTGCAAAAGAATTAGAGACCTGAGAAGCCCCTCCAGAAGAAGGGAAGCTGCTATAGTACGTAGATGACATCCTGATAGCCGCACGGACAAGGGAAGCATGCATGGCCTGGACGGAACATCCAATGGACAAAGGAAGCTATGCAAGCTTTCAACCAGCTGAAAAAAAAAGCCCTCATGTCAGCTCCAGCCCTGGGATTGCAGGACGTGAGTAAGCCTTTCCTTTTATTCTCCCATGAGAAGCAAGGAATTGCCTTGGGAATACTAGCACAGGACCTCAGCCCATATCAGAGAGCAGTGGCTTACTTCTCTAAGCACTTAAATACAGCAGCTAAAGGGTGGCCTGGGTGCCTCAGAGCTGTTGCAGCAGTCGTACTGAACATCCAAGAGGCACGCAAATTCACCCTGGGCCAGAAAATGACTGTGCTAGTGTCTCACATGGTGTCTGCAGTGCTGGAGGTAGAAGGCGGGCATTGGCTTTCCCCACAATGGTTCCTGAGATACCAAGCTATTATGGTAGAGCAGGATGATGTAGAGATAGTAGTGACTAACATTGTCAATCCAGCCTCCTTCCTCAGTAGAAACCAAGGGGAACCAGTAGAACATGACTGCCTGGAGATCATCGAAGCCATCTACTCCAGCCACCCTGATTTAAAGGACACCCCTCTCGAGAAGGCAAAAATCTGGTTTACCGATAGAAGCAGTTATATCATCAGTAGAAAACGGCACGCCGGGTACGCAATTACGACATGCAAAGAAGTAATAGAATCTGGGCCCCTGCCTACAAATACCTCTGCGCAGAAGGCTGAGATAATTGCTCTAACTCGGGTCCTAGAATTGACAAGAGAGAAAGAAATAAACATATACACAGACTCGAAGTATGCATTTGGAGTAGTGCATGCTCACGGAGCCATTTAGAAAGAGAAAGGACTGCTGAACTCTCAAGGGAAAAATATTAAACATGCATCAGAAGTGCTGCGACTTCTAGAAGCAGTCCAGTTGCCAGAGAAGGTAGCGATCATGCACATCAAGGCACATCAGAAGATAAACTCAGAATCAGAAGAAGGAAATGAGCTGGTGGATAGGGAAGCAAAAGAAGCAGCAAGAATTGAGGTAATAACTGAGGCAACCCTGATTCCAGACAGGCAAATTTCCCCTGAAGGTAAGCCAAGATACAACAAACTAGAAAAAAAATTAATCTATGAGCAAAAAGGAGACTATAACCAAGAGGGATGGGCCACCATAGAAGGAAAATTAGTTATACCCTCCTATTTATTATGGTCCCTAATAAAAGAACACCAGAAAACCCATTGGGGTATTGATGCTCTATCATAACTAGACATTTACAACTCGACAATGTGACCTTTGCCTCCAAACCAACCCCAAAAATACTCCCAAACCAAAGCTTGGCCAGATTAGGAAAGGTCATGGGCCAGAGCAGCAATGGCAGATTAATTTCACAGAATTGCTAAGAAAAGGGGGGTATAAGTTTTTACTGGTGCTAACAGATACCTTTTCAGGATGGCCAGAAGCATTCCCCACCAGGACTTCTAAAGCTCAAGAAGTAACTAAGGTATTGGTACAAGAAAACATACCACACTTTAGAGTCCTGGCCACAATCTCCTCAAATAGAAGACCACATTTTATTGTAAAATTCGTGCAACAAGTTAGCCAATACTTGAACATAGACTGAGAACTTCACACCCCATATAACCCACAATCAAGTGGTCAGGTAAAAAAAATGAATCATTTGATCAAACAACAAATTGTACAATTGGGACAAGAGGCTAATTTGTCATGGCCTCAATCCCTCCCATTCAGATCCGAACCAAACCCAAGACTAAAGAAAAGCTAAACCACTTTGAATTGCTTTATGAAAAACCATATGGGGTGCGAAAGAGAATGTCTAGCCAAGACATGTCACTAACCTCCTGTATGTTAAGTCTCTTAACTTGGTGTATCCAGCACCAATCACTAGCTAATAAACACAAATCATAACTAGTGAAATACACTGTTTAGAACACTTTATGTCACCCAATTATAATTCTATTAATTTTAGTTACTGTAAGTTTAATGATGTCTATTTTAACACTCATGTAGAATTAGAGGATGTTAAAACACATGGCCAGTCTGACCTCACTCCCTAGAACTCATAGAATCTTACTGAAAGAGGATGGTCATGATGGTAGATCAGAATTTAAATCAAGACCCCTGTAGTAAAAGAATTTACTCTATTTTAAGAAAAGGGGGGACTGAAACAGAGATTTTTAGAGTTAGGTTAACAAAATGAATTAAGCATTTATAATTTAGCTTGTAGAGTTATCTGTTGAATTTTCAACCTTTTACTTAAGAAACCTCTGCCTAGTACAAAGGGCATAGGAAAATGCAAATTTCCGAAGCTTCTTGCATAAAGAACAATACCAGAAGAAGCAAAGAACCCAGATAAAGAAGCTCCTCTGTCTCCAAGTCTATCAAGACTGACAGACGTACTCAGATAAGCACCAAAGGACCAAAAGCGCACGCGCAGAGAGGAAAAGTTCAAAAGTTCAATCATGAGGAAGACCACAATCTTCAGCCTCAGGACCACCAAGAGACCCCCGTACGACCACCACAGCAAACCACGCGTGCCCAGAAGGGCGTGGACTTAGTTAGCATGAGAAGCGAAGACAGGCGGGGCAAGGGGTTGAATATGCATGAAAAGTTGTGCAATGTATTGCATATAGAACGTCTTTAGGAATAAAAGTGTAGGTCAGACTGAGGCTCGGGGCACAAGTTTTGGAGAGCTATCTCACTTGTGCCGGGCGCTGACATACATACCCACTTCATAACTACCCCAGGTTATGGAGTCTATTTATTTATTCCGCGTATCGTTTCAGGGGGAACAGGGGGAAGAAGCCTCTGACGCAAGACTGAACTGATTTTGGTTTCAGCATACCCTGAGAGTATCAAGAGGTCGTCTTTCTTTCTGCTGTTATTCTCTATTCTTGAGACCGCTCTACATTGCAGCACTTGTTCCCTTGTTAGTGGTTCACTGAGGGTGAGCCAACATCTTGAACACCAAGTTAAGAATTAGTTGATTCAGTAGATTAACTCCATGTTTGTACTGCTTGCACAATACCATTGATGCTGTGGGGTTTTCTCCTAAACTACTTTGACTCATCATTGCACACAAATTTTTAGGGATGTGGCAGATGACAGAATATTTTGCTGTTAAAGGAAAGGCTTGTTATAAAAGGTATGTGTGCATATCCATGTGTAGTTAATCAAAAGGTTTATCTCCACCTACTAAATTATTCCAGCAGCCAAGACTGGATTGTAATTTGGTAAAGTAGCAAAACTGATGTTTTATAAATATAATAAAAATTATTATATTTACATTATTCTGTAACATTTTTATACCATTCCAGGAGTTCTGTTTGCAGACTTCTGAGAGCTTTTGATGCCCTTTTATGTTCAAATTCTCTAAACGAAATCTCTTGGTATTATCGTAGTTGTTATAAATTATACAGGGGAATGCAAGCTATTTAGCCGTTCTGATACTATCCAAAGGCCAGACACATCCCACTAGTAATTTGAAGTTTTGAGCACTTTCCTGAGTAGGCTAGGGAAACTTTCATCCACAGGGAAGCATGTACACTGCTTTAATTGAAAAGTGATTTCATCATGCAATGAGACTGGGATCCATTCTGTTTGGACAAACCATGACTTCTTTGCATACTGATTATTTTGCACATCTGTCTTTTCATTTTCTCATCAAATTATTCTAAGAAATGGTGGTATCGTAATTCTTTCCTGCCTTTACAGTCTGAAGAGTTTTCTTACCAAATGGCATTCTTTTCTTTGTAAGTTTTGGTGGCTTATCTTATGCCACACTTAAAGTAGGAAATCTCCTCTGTTTGTCAATTCCTTTTTAAAGCTCATCTGTGCAAAAAGCATGTTCAGCATCTGCTTATAAAGATAAGAATAGCACATGCAAGATCAGAACATATTTCCAATTTCATAGGTAAAAGGAGATTTAGATCCATTTGAGGACAACTACTGCTTCTGATCTGGAATGCACAGATTTGTAGCTAAGATTCAGAGATTCATTTTCTCACAGTATGCCAGTAAGTAGCTTTTAACTAAAATAAAATGGGAGATTTAATTTTTTTTCCCTGTGCACTGAAGAGGGTATAGCAAGATATTTGCAATGTGAAAAGGAAGGAAAAGATAACACATGAATCAATCAAACCCACAAATTATCTTCATATTCTCTCTTAATTACAACATTAAAATTGAAAATCAGTGCAATGGTGAGCAGGCATATGTTAATGTTTTCATAATTGAATACTTTGCTTTTTCATTGGTGTAGCAAATACAGAGCTTATTTTAAAACTTCAATTTTTTATATTAATTGATACAAATATATTAATATTTTTATTTGGAACAAATTTAATTTGCCATCTGTGAAGTATCCCAAAATTCTTATTTTCTTGTTATGCTAGGGGATAATCACGTATGTGGTTATGTAGCTTCTTGTACCTTGCCAATGAGGATTTTATACTGTCATGTAATAGTCATCCAGAAGATTTGTTTTTATGGTGTTTTGTGGGTTGCCGTAATTTGAGGGCAGGTCAGGGTCCTCTGCAAACATCTCTGTGGGGAACTGGTGGTGATTGCAGCCAGGTGTCAACTCTGTAAAATGAACATGATGCTCCAAGTTCTCATTTGTCTGCAGCGACACCAGGGATTAACGTCTTGAGAGAGGAAGTCTCCTTGCTTGGAGAATACCCTTACATTTTATGATTGATACAAATCGGCAGAATACAGTTACTGAACTAGTGAAGTATTTATCTAGTGATTAAATGGGAATTAATAGTTGAGGGTCACCTGGCGCTCTGTACTTAATTCAGGAATGCTTCAAAGTTGTCCTACTCTATGCTGTCAACCTCTTTCTGAAAATGCAGAAACAATAATTTTGCAGGAAAAGGTTTTGAAATGAGCTCTAAGTTTGCGTGCGTGTTTCTGTGTGTTCACTTGTGTTTGCTGGAACAGAAACAGAGATGCAGACTTTATTTGATTAATAGCAGTATCAACTGTTACAAAAATACCTCACTGTTGCACAAGAAGAGATTTCCAAAATGTACTGTTACAACTGGGTGTACTCCAGAGAGTGTCCATGTCTCTGTAGCAGTTCCCAGCTCTCACAGACTGTCTGAGCTCTTGAAGACTTGCACTTTGGACACTATATCTATGTTCCTTGAAAGTTTTTCAAGATCTTGAGGTAAAACCAGGTTCAAGAGGTTCTACATATCTTCACAAAACAAAATCCAATTTTATATGAAAGTCTTTTAAAAAAGGATTTTAAACTAGCAAAGAATTCAGAATTCAATTTCCCTGCTCTTCAAATTATGAGACAATTCCCAAACTCTAGATTTCCCAAATACTAAGGATTTTTTCAGGCAAATTGTGTTTTTGTTTTTTTTTTTCTGGACATGTGATATTATAACTCTTCTGTGTTGCATATACCCTTTCATTTGGTGTGAGGAAGACTGCTGAATTTCTTTAGCTGTCAATAGTATTTTAAATTTAGGAATTTACGGAATTGAAAAATTTTAAATTTACAGAAAACATTGTGTTCTTGAAATCAGTATTTACTTTTCATGCTAGGAAGTGCACTGGTTTCATTTTTACATATATATACGTGTGTGTATATATATGTGAATGCCTGAAAAAGGACTCTCCTGCTCATCCCCACTTAATTTTGTTGATGTGATGGGAATGTTTTGGATAGCACAGCTGGACTATTTTCAAATGGAACTGAATGGGAAGGTAAGATGCACTGTATAGGATGTAACCCTCTATAGGTGCTTGGGTTTGCATGGCTTGGTTTTTGCTAGTGGGGATGGCCACAGAGGTGGCTTCTGTGAGAAGCTGCTGGAAGCTTCCACTGTGTCCAGAAGAGTCAATTCCTGGCAGCTCGAAAGATGGACATGCTGCTGGTCAAGCCTGGGCCAACTGGAGATAGTCGTAAGGCCTCTGTGATAACAGATTTAAAGAGAAATCATAACAAAGGTGGTGGCACGGTTTTAATTACAATCAGAGGAGCAGCAATGAGAATATGTGAGAACAACTCTGCAGACATTGAGGTCAGTGGAGAAGGAAGGACAGGAGGTGCTCCTGGCACTGGAACTGAGAGTCCCCTGCAGGCCATGGTGAGGACCATGATGAAGCAGGTTATCCCCTTGCAGCCCATGGAGGTCCACCAGGGATGCAGAGATCCACCTGTGAGGGAGGTGCTCACACTGGAGCAGGTGGATGCCTGGAGGAGGCTGTGACCCCATGGGAGACCCATGGAGAGAGAAGCCCTGGCTCCCAGGCTGGAGCAGCCTGTCCTTAAAGGACTGCACCCCATGGAAGAGTGACCCACACAGCAGCAGTTTTGGGAGGACTGTTGCCCGTGGGATGGACTCTGGTTGCAGCAGTTTTGGGAGGGCTGTTGTTTGTGAGATTGAGTCATGTCAGAGAAGTTGATGGAGAACTGTCTTCCCAAGAAGCAGAGGAACAACTCCTCTCCCTGAGCAGCAGGAGAAGCCCCAGGTGATGAATTGACCATAACCCTCATTCCCTGTCTCCTTGTACCACTGGTAGGCAGTAGAGCTGGAAGGGACGGAAGGGTGAGGGGAAGGTGGTTTTTAAGGGCCTATTTTACTTCTCATTATCCTGCTCTGATTTTGTTAGTAATAAATTCACTTTGTATCTCTAAGTTGAGCCTGATTTGCCTGTGATGGTATTTAATGAGTGATCTCTCCCAGTCCTGATCCCAACCCATAGACCCTTGGTTAAATTTTCTCCCCTCTGTCCAACTGCAGAGGGGAGTGAGTGAGTGGCTTTCATGGGTGCCTGGCATCTGGCCTGGGTCAACCCATGGCACCACTGCTGGCCATTTGGTCCACAGAACCAGGCTGAGACCAGGATTAAGTAATTGTTGTTCTGTCTTGAACCTAAAGCAAGAATGTTAGGCCTGATGCACTGTTTGACGATACAAAGTAATTTCTTTTGGGCTGTGCTTTTTGCTAAAGCTAAGCACAGTCCTTGGCATAAAAGAAATCTCCTAACACACATTTGAGAGCTACCTGCTGGTAATGTGCAGTTGCTGTTCATTTTTGAAGTGAAACATAACCCCTTTCCTCTACAGATAATGTACTTTGAGTATAATGTTTCAGAGTTGTTTTGATTAGATTTACAGCTGTTAAATACTTGCTCTAACAGTGCCATGCAAATAATTTTGTTCTAAAAACAGTATTTAGAGTTTATTTAATCCTGGTTTAGTTTGCTTCAAATAAATTGTGCATGCACTATTACTTTAATCTTCATGTAATATAACTTCCTAATTTTTTATCCCTGGATATAGAGGACAATTATGACAAGTAAACATATGAATTTCATGTTAATGTGAAAAAGTTCTTTATAATAAATGTGCTGTGTACTTTAGAATAATGTGTTTCTGTTGCTCACTAGCTGCCTTTTTCAGTTTTAAGTGAAGTGTATAGTTCTTAGTGGTTTTTATATGTTTAAATTCTTTGCAGAGTAGTGACAAGCAATGACACTCAAATATTATTCACAGTATTCTGACCTAGATAAGCCTGCTGATGTCGAGTGCAAACTAATGTAGCCAAATTCAGCCAAAAAGTTGCTGGAAGATGTGTTTTAGGCCAAAATGACTCATAAGGAGAGAGGAAAAAACATGAAATATTTCCCTCCTGTCTTTGCGTGCATTCATCAAATCTGTGCATCCTAGCCAACAAACTAATTTTCTTATGCCAAGAAAATAATATCTTTTAATAAAACTAAGAATCTGGTTATCTTCCTCCATATAACTTGGAGATGACTTCTCTGCTTTTCTTAAAAGTTAACAGTGTTTTGTTTTTATTATTTGCTCTACTTTTGCAGGGCTTCCCCTGGCTTTTTGTCAGAATATTTGAAAGATTGGTGTAGAGAAAGGGAGGAGGGAAGAAGGAAAAAAGTGCAGTTTCAGGCTGCACCTGCTGTCTCTGGAGTGGGCCAGATTCCATACTGAGTTGTATTCCAGTTCAGTGTCCCCAGTGCCGTGAGGCAGATTTTTTTTTTTTTTTTCTTTTTTTTCTTTTCTTTTCCTTTGGTAAATTGAGCCGGCAGCCATGGGGAGAATAAATTTTTCTATTTTAAGTAAAAGAGCACAATCAACAGCCTTGTATGCTTTTGCGCATTGCCTCGATACAAGAGCAGTTTGGCATCTCCCTCTATTCTGTCCTTGGAGCTTATGCTAGGAGGCGTCATGAAATAAATAGGGAAAATCCCAACCTACGAGCAGAACTAGCAGGCCTTGGTGGCCGCCACTGTCGGTCTGTGGGTACACAGAGGCGCAGATTGAGCAGTAGCAATCTTCCCAGTCCTTCCTCTCTCTGAGAGACACGGATTGTGCTGCGTAGGGGCACATCTTGTTCTGCTGGTGCTCCAGCGGGCTTGCCGACCGCTTGGGAGCTGCAGTGCGCTCCGGGCTGTGGAGCCGGCCGCTGGCCGGTGCTGTCCCCGCTGTCCCCGTCCCGCTGTCCCAGCGCGGGACTGTCCCCGCTGGCCGCCGCTGTCCCGAGGTTGCGCCCTGGCGGCCGCCGGCGGCGGCGCCCGGAGCTCTCGGGACGGGATCCCCGGGAGCTGGCACACTGGGAAGGCCACTAAGGATCGAACCAGAGGTGAGGGCGCAGGGTACAGAAAAATGGTGGATGTATTGAGAAGTAAGGAAGCGTATTATATCTGTTTGAGATGGAAGCCAGAAGTAATTGATTGAGGAACGGCTGAGGGAGCTGGGGTTGGTTAGCCTGGAGAAAAGGAGACTCAGAGGTGATCTTATCACTCTCTGCAACTTCCTGAAAGTGGCTGTAGTCAGGTGGGGGTTGGTCTCTTTCTTCAGGCAGCAACTTACAGAACCAGAGGACACAGTCTTAAGCTGCATCAAGGAAAATATGGGTTCGATATTAGGAAAATTTTTTTCACAGAAAGAGTCATGAAGAACTGGAATGGTCTGGCCAGGGAGGTGGTGGAGTCACCATCCCTGGATGTGTTTGAAAAGAGATTGGATGTGACACTTGATGCTATGATTTAGTTGAGGTGTTAGGGTTGGGTTGGACTCAATGATTTTTAAGGTCTCTTCCAACCTAGTGATTCTGTGAATTCTGTGATTAGAATGTGGCTGAGCAATGAGGAAGCGGTAGCATAAGGGTGTAGGAGTTTGTCCTGTGGCAATAATCCAAAATAAACTGAATCTGTGTCAGATAGGTGATATGAAATGTGCCATCTGGTATTTACTCCTTTACAAACCCACTATAATGTAACTTGGCAAACATCAGAGAAGTCAATCATTAGCACTTCATTGTTATCTTCAGAGGTGAGTGCTTCTGCAGATTTGTGATAAAGACATCTGTCTTCTTCAAAATAGAATTGCCAATGGCATCAACATTCATGTTCTGAATGTATAAACAGATTTTGTAGCCTATCCTAGTGTATAGTAATAGACTCCAGACTTCACATCTGAGTTCACTAATCTGGACTGTGATCTTCCATTATCTTCACAAGTCAGAACATATTGTGGAGACTCAAAGAGACCAGGAGGTGCTGACTTCCACAAAGAAACATTGTAATGGAGTATTGAAAGACCAAGACTCGGTACAGCATGGATTATGAAGCCCACCTTCCTAAGCAATCTGGGACAGGACTGATGCTTAAAGTCTTTGCTCGTATTTTAAGCATGTGTAGAATAATTAAATTATAATTGAGAATACTTTAGGCTAGCCAAAATTCATTCTAATCACAGGAAAATAAATATATGCTAAGATTTATTTGATTCATGCAATTAATCGGTTAAAAGCTCATTACTGTCACGTGCCTTTTTGTGTTTTGCTCTTTGCTTTTGCCTGCATTTCAAGTTAATCACATCGTGTTTAGGCAGTGATAAGTATTTAGAGATATGATGGTGGGAAAGGCAGAGACAGAAGATGTTTGGAAGGAATGTTCGGGGGTAATCCAATAATAGAGAGGCTGTAATTGTTTTAATTATCTCAAATGGCATGAAGGTGTTGATAGGAGAGGAGAATAAGGTTGTTTTCTTCACAGACAGACAGAAGTACTGTCTTCAGTACTTAGTAATTACGTTGTGCTTCAAAGACCAGGCTAGGGTTTTGCTCTAGAGGCTTGATGAGGTTGGGCAGATTTATTTCTGTTAAGATGTAACAATGAAGGCTGCAGGCAAGGAACCCATTTGATGTGTTGTGTGTTTGCTTAAAGAAGCTGGTTTCTAGATAGTGTTTTAAAATATAAATTGTAGCACACATCATGTATTTGATGGAGTGCGCATCTACCAAAGTGGGTCACAGAGACTGTGATCAAATATCTGGCCAAGTAAGTGGTTGGATGATTGGGCTCAGAGGGCAGTAGGTAGTGGATCATACTCTACCTAGATGGGGGTTAACAAGCGGAGCACCATAGCTGGTTATCTTAGGACCATCTTTGACACAAATTTGGATGATCACTTGATACTCTTTAGGGCAGGGCTGCCATTCAGAGGGACCTCACCACCCTGGAGGAATGGGCATCATGAAATTCAACAAATACAACTGCAAAGTCCTGTATCTGTTTGGGAGTAGCCCCTGCATGAAATTCAACAAATACAACTGCAAAGTCCTGTATCTGTTTGGGAGTAGCCCCTGCAGTGACACAGGCTGGGGACTGACTGGTTGAGAGCAGCCCTGCTGAAAAGCAGTGGGGGATCTTGGTGGGCAGAAGGCTGCACAGGAGCCTGCAGTGTGTCCTGGCAGCAAGGCAGGTCAGCAGTGTCCAGGGCTGTATGAACAACAGCATGTCCAGGAGACTGCTGGTAATTTCCCCCCACTACTCACCACTTGGTGAATTACATACCTGGACAGCATCCACTGTTGGTCTCTCACCCCACTCCCAAGTTCAGGACAGACAACAATAAACTGGAGCAACTCTAGAGAAGGGCAACCAAGATGGTCAGGGACTTGCTCAGTCAGGACAAGGGAACCTAACAGCAGCCCTTAAAGTGTTTCTCAAGAGGTGGCCAAGAACATGGAGCTAGGCTCCTCACATTGCTGTGTGGTGGGAGCTTGAGATAGCTAAACCAAAGGAGGTTTAGACTGGTTTTAAGGAAAAAATGTTTTTCCCCCATGTGGATGGTACCAGGAGCCTAGTGACACTCTTCAGAGTCCTTCCTTGGAGTCAGTCAAAACCTGACTGTTAAAAAATAATTTTAAAGGGCAAAATAAGCCCCAAATAAAATAATACAAAGTCTTGATGACAGGGAGGAGTGGCACTGTTGAAAACCTGGAATTCTGTTGATTCTTCATGTGGCAGGTCATGATAATGTTATTAAAACTGCAGAACTGAGTGTAGCAGGTTATTTGCATTACAAAGGGAACAATAAGTCAATACTTAATAGAGAAATTAAATACTTATTAGAGAAATTAAATTAATGTGATTTTTTATTTCACTCCATGTTGTACTGAATTTTGGTGGAATACACTGCCTATTAGAAAAGACTAGTCATGGTCTGAAATGACGAGTGTCAAATGAGTGCATGCTGAAAGGGTTTGAGCTATGTAAAACATGTCACAAGAACCAGCTATTTTATCCACTCCTTTTCACTGAATTTATTCTTTTCACTTTGTCTCCGATCCCATTAATTTGGAAATCAGTTTGTGATAGGACATTATAATGCCCTGTCTTTGTCTTTTATGCTATGAAATGAATATGTGTTACCTTTGACTAACAGACTAATGTATGATCCCTGTATTTTTGATAGCACGAGAGCTCAAATATTTGCTTGTCAAAATGGGAATGGAATATTGGAAAAAAAGTAATTACAGGCTTCTAGAGAGTAGAGTTACGATTTTCTTTTTTCTTCTTTTTCTTCTATAAACAGCACATCTGAAAGAATGTTCTTTGGCATCTTTT